>NW_015090922.1:12690263-12924277 GCF_001431845.1 Calidris pugnax | reverse complement strand
GCGCGTGGGGCGTTGGTGCGGATTCAAAATTCAAACTGCCACTGGGTTCCAGCGCCATGACGCTTTGTCGGGGTGTGTGTCGGGAGGGGGGGGTAGAGCGGCAGATAACGGTTCCTCCTGGGAGGAGACCCGCGTGGGGGGTGCCGGGAGGGGGGGGAAGGAGCTGCCACGATGGCACCAGCTCCGCTTTCTTATCGCTTCCTCCCCTCCCCGGCGAGCCGGGGTGTGCGGCTGAATGGGGCCGGGGAGGCAGCGGCGCGGCGGCCGGCTGCTGCGGGCGCTTAAGATGTCTGGCTCGCTAGCGAGGTGTGTTGCGCCTGGTAATAATGCAATGCGGAGCCCTGCAGCTTCTGAGCAGCATGATGATGAGGGGCAGGCTGCCTCACTGCACCATCTCCCTCCTGGCTAGACCTGTTGTCAGCTCACGTTGGAAGCCGCTCTCCCATGCCGATTTCGTGATAACGCCTTGCTGTCGGTGGCTCTTTTGAACAAGGGATTTTTATAGATATACATATTTTTAACAGTTTTTTGGCTTCCCGTTTTGGTCATTGCGGTGGACTCTCCTGCGTTTTCTTGATGAAGCACAATTCATTTTTCCTAGCAATACGTTTGTTTAGGATTTTAATCAACTGTCGAAATAGAACGCATTTTGTGGAATTGGAGAATTATTTCAAATTGGGTCTAAAGGATATGAGCTTAGCTTTTTTTTAATTAAAACAAGTGGATACTGAAAGACGTACAAAAGGAACAATTAAACGCAAAAACAACACCAATGACTGCTTAGTACTCTCTCTGCATTAAGAGAAGATGCAGTATAGTGAAACTGCTTTTTCATTCATTACATGCTTTTAAGGAATCAGATCATTATCAGCTTGCCATGTGTAAAGTAAACGATGGCAACTTAAAATTGAGGGGGTTTTTTAAGTGCTCTCTGGGCAAAGAAATTAGGTGAACAGAAGCCTAAATTTGTTATTTTTGCTTGAATTGAGAACCTATACAGCAACCATCTATAAAGGAAAAAATCCCAGTGAATATAGCAGCAAAAGACTCTTACTGCATTTAGTCATCATCATCTGAACTAAAAATGGCTGGTACAGGACCAAAAATGGAGTATCTTCAAACAAGGTCTATATAAAAATGGGTGTGTCCAGGAGGCACAGTGACACTTTGAGTGTGGTTATAGTTTGTCCTGACAGACCAGACTGGCTAAACCTGTGAATATATGTTGTCCAATACTGCACATGCTAGGTAAAGCAGAATACTTTGCTCCCAAAATAAAGTGTGACTCCAGGCCTTATGTACTAGTCCATCTAGTTCTTGTTCTTCAGTTAATCTTGCCAGAACAGAACTGTCCATTCAGATCTGACACCTGTGAAATATACCAAAATGCCGCATTCTAGAGGGGAATGGTGTCATCTTTTCTGTGGTTTGTTGGTAGCTCTCTATCAGGCAGTGTTGAGGATCATCCAAGCCGGTTACTGCATAGCAGCTCGGGCTGTAATGAAACACTACCTCTAGAGGCTGCCTGTGCCACTGAAACTGCTGCACACGCAACAGCTCCCCTTCTTTCCTAGGAGGCTTACATTCTTTGTCAGGCCCTCAACATAATCTGGGGGCGGGGGGATGGGAGCTATTGCAGTGAAAATGAAAGTGCTGCAACATGAATCAGAGAATGCCGTGTCAAAGCTGCAAAGGGTTCCCTGACTTCATCAAAGGAGGTTTTTGGGTGGATCTAGGCCATAGTAAGGGGCATGCCAAAACTTCAGCATGTTACGCTGTAATTTAACTGTTTGCTTCTGAAGTTGGGTATGCATGCTGTCACGTGTATGGTGCATGAGTATCTGGCTTAAATTCAGGATGAAGAACTCCAGAAGGCCCTTCTGGGAAGACTGTGGCCTGTAAGTGGCAGGCATGGATTGGGTCTGGTCGCCCTCCACCTGAGTGGCATGGGAGGGAGTGATCTGGCAGACTTGCTGGCTCCGCCTTTTACTGCTGTTGCGCAGCAGTCCCTGCAGAGCCTAGCACTGCAGAGTACAGATGGTGTTTGTTCAACCTTGCCCCACCTCCGAGCTTATCTTTCAACTGCCATATACCTGTGGCTTCTAATAAGCATCGTGCTCTTCTGAAACACTGTGCCTCTTACAGGTGCTGACAAAGCTTATCCAAATTTATGGTCAGTGGGTAGAGGTTGTTTTAAGTTGCTGGAAGAATTAGAGAGGAAGAGTCCAGGAACACTCAACTTAAACACTGGTTAATGTCATGTCTTTATATAAAACTGTTTATATAAAACAGTATGTGACTCAACTTGGTAACCCATAAGTATTGACCTAAATAAACTAGGTTCTTGCTACTTAAATCTGATCTACAGCTTTCTGTGGATATAAATATCCTGCAGAAATGTAGCACATCATTCTCCTCACTCGAGCAATAAAAATGTAAATAGCATGCAAAGGTATGACTCTGACTGTTAATGATACACTCCAGACAAGTGAAAATCTGTTAGTCTTCTGTTAAATGAACAGAAGAATGCTTCCATCTGAAAGCCTAATGTTAAACTGTTCTCAGCAGTGTAGCTGCCACCCTAGACTATCTCATCTTTTTTAAAACAAAAAGTTGAACTTGCATGGGAATACTTCCTACAGCTGCTGAAATTGGAACAAGTAGAACCTATAGCTGCAAATACTCGTTGGCTGCTCTTCTGGAAGTTGCTCAGTAGTGTGGTCTTGATTCTTAAGAGTAGGTGGGCTGTAGGCAGTCTGAGAAATCGCTGATTGTGGGCTGTTTCTGTATTGTATGTATATATTATCATTTTTTTTTGGAAGCAGTTTAGCTCTTGTATGGTTGCTTGAGCAACTAACTTCACGTCTGTTACAGGAAGGATAACCAGAAGTGGGTAACTTCTAAGACTGTGTGCAATATAGAAATGTAATTCAATTTGAAATCAGTAAAGTAAAAAGTGACAGATGGTGTATATACCTTCTTCTGAGTGTTTCATTGACAGATGGCTAACGTGTAGCAAGATGATTGTGGGCACAGCTAATGACTGAAAAAGTTTCTAACTGTCAATACTGCAGTAATTGTAATAAGGCTGTTGCTGAAATGGTCACAATATGAACAAAACTGAAAAAAAGCAAAGTTAAATTTAGACAGTGAGTGTATCTGTTCTGTGTGTTAAAGGGGTTTTTTTTGAGTCTGGTGGAGTACTAGGGGTTAAAGAGCTAAAAGATCTGCCTTGAAGGAAATGTGTGGTCTTGTCACTGCAACTCAACTGAAGGTATCTAGAATTTGTTTGAAGAATCAGCTGACTTGAAAACCTAGCAAAAGTATTCTACAGTCCTGAAATACCTTTGCATTTTTTCAAGAGTGAAGTCGATTTTGACTTTGGTCTTGAAAACTGACCTTTTTTTTTATTGCTGTCAAATCCAGTTGATTCAAAACTGTCCAGTGATAAAGCAAAATGGAGGTACAAACTGGGACTTGCCCAACTCTTCCATCACTGAACCTTTATCTAATGGCCCTGTAAACTACTTTATGATACTTGAATCTGGAGACAACAGTCTGAAAAATGTCTAGACTGCCATATGACAAATGCATTGAAATTACCAGTTTGGCATGAAGCTGCTAGTAGTGGTTATATGGACTCTGTTCTTTATGGTCAGGTCTTGGACATGAAGCTTCATGTTAATCAAGGGATTATTTAGTTCTAGAAAAGAGTATTTTTTTCTAATTATAGGATTGTAATTTAGCAGAAGAGAATAGTCTGCCTTAAATTTAGGGTTTGAGGGTTACTGCTGTGTTTCTTAGACCTAAAATGTTTAGTGTTAAAGCTGAGGCTAGTTTACCAAAGTGTTACTACCAGTAGTCTGCTTTGTTAATGAGTTTTTAAAACCACTCTAGAGGGACCTGTGTGCCTTGAGTTTGCTAGTGTTGCTTGGGTAATGGATTGATACCCATGGTAATCCATTATTTGGGTGTACCAGGTATTGTAGGGTTGGAAATAAGGACAGGCTACCAGTTCTGACTTGGCAAGCAATCCTGATGACTTTTGAGCTGTGTTACATTGGTCTATTTCAGAATGATACAGATAAGTCCTGAAGAGCAGCTACCATGTTCAGGGGCCTCTAGGAGGTTGTGTCTTATTTTGCCTTGAACTTTTGCTACAACTATAATGATATTCTCTTTTATTGCAGGCTGATCAACTGACAGAAGAGCAGATTGCAGGTGAGATTTCTCATGTGCTGTGTTGCTACTCCTACTTGACCTGGCACATTTCTTAATCCAGTGACAGTCTGTGTTACACAAGATATTTAGCTTTCTTAGATACTAAAGAAGTATTGTGGAATGTTTTCCTTTGTCATTTAAGTTTTAAAGGCTCATCTACTGTAAAAGCACCATGGATACAATTAATCTGAAGTTTTGTCCTCTAGAATACTTAGGCAATCCTCACAGCTTCACTAGCTAGTAGGCTTGGGACCCTGGTATGGTGGTTGTTTTTTCTTTGCTGTCATGACTACAGAATTGTCCCAAGTGCAAACTGAAAGTGGAGTGGGTTGCGTGAATATCTGGTGAAGACTTGAAATCCAGGGTGCCCTTCTAGCAGAAGGCAAAAATAACTTCCTTTGTGGTCTCCTGTCAGTGGAGATGTTTCAGAGTAGCTTTTTGCGATGACAGCAGAGACTGGCTTCATGATGACAACTATTGGTATTCCATATTTGGAACTGCATTGTGGACTTGGACACAAGTGTTCTGTGCACTATTCTGATGGTCTTGCTCTGAAATGCTTAAATAAATATGCACCACTTAAAATCTTCTGTGTACATCTGTGGACCCCTAACAATGGTTTCTATGCATTGACAACTGTCTGCTAGTAACTAAAACTCCTCTGGTTGTCATGTCTACTACTCATGCAGGCTGTACAAACTAGTATCTGTCACTGGTCTCTGAAGACTGATTTCAACTTCAATAATTGCTGTGACTTAAAGCTGGTAGTGCAGAGTTCAGCCTTGCCATGGACATTTAAAAACTTCTGGGGTTTTGATCTGACAAGCGTATGGTGTTAATGCTAGAAAGTCTCAGTGTGCATGCTGTCATGTGACATGATTTTAGAGGGTGTTAGGGTTCTGCTAATCTAATAGTACCAGGTCAAGCATACAAATAACAGCCTCTAAGGGCTATTGCTATTTAACTATGGTGCCGCTCTTGAAGACACTGTATTAAACAGAAGTGTCATAATGAGCTAGTTTGTTTTTACCATAATTGCCAAATTTGAAGTGTAAAGACATTCTTCTGCTTTTAAACTTCAGAAGCTTGCTTAACTCATAGGAGGCTAATTATGGTTTTGTGGAAAGTCCTTAGTCTATTTACTTGTTACCATGGTACTGTCTTATGAGTAAGCACAAGCTCAAGATTTTTTTTTTTTCTGGAAGTGGCCTACATATCTTAAGGGTTTTGTGATCAGTTTAGTTGGAACAGGCTTTATCAATTGTCACTGCTTTCTTTTTCAATAATGGTTCATTGTTCCAGTTCTTAACTGTAGAAGCTTTATTAGTTGATGTAGCTGATTATGGAATATAAACAGGAAGCTCATTAACACTACCTCAGGATTACTGCAAATGTTAGCTATTCAGTAATGATAGTATAGTTCTCAGAGCCAAAAGTGAGTATTAGTAATACTGAGTAGAGTAGATACAGAGGGCTTTCACCTGTGTTGAAAGAGTAAAAATACAGCTTAGTGTTAGTATACAGTGTGAAATGGCCTGCCACTTCCTGTTTGCCTATGGTGTTTCATGAAGCAAATGTGTTTGCAAGTAAACTGTAAATCTCTGATGTGAAGACATAAGCCCACTGCTGGCCTGTTAGGGAACCATCCCTACTACAGCTTAGGAAGGGTTGCAGCTGACTAAGCAGGCAGCTTAGTTTTGCTGTTGAAGGCCAGTGTCTTGCATGGGAAAATGTTACAAGTAGAGTTTGCATGTTTTGCAGAGACTGATTTTGAAGGTTCGAGCCCTCTACCTTGCTTTGATTTGCAAGATACCTTGCTTTTGATTGGAGGGCAAGCTTACAGAAATATTACTACAAGGTAGAGACAACATTACTTTGATCTTCCATTTAAGAACAGGAGTTAAAGCAGGCACTTCTCCTGGCTTAAAACAGATCTTCCAACTCTGCTGTGAAGCACCAGAATACAGTTGTTAAAGATTCCAGATGTTCTTATTTCCTATGGAACACATTGGTCATATGGTGCTGAAGCTTCTTGTTGTTATAGGTAAATGTGAAAGACTTCTCAGGTTGTGTTCATATGAAAGGGACTGATTTTAAAACCTGAGTAGGTACAGAACATGAATGCTAATTGCAGCTTGGTTCAGTAAGAGTTAAAGATTGCCATCCAAGTCAAATGGGTATCCATTTGGTTGTGTTGTGTTAAAAAGGTATATAGGTCAGGACTATTTGATGTGGGTCGGGGGGATGGGATGACATCTTAAAGATGCTTTTGTCTTACAGCAACTGGTTTTGTGAGCTGTACTCCTTCCACTGGACCTCAAAGAGGTCTAAATGGGCTCTCTGAATAAGTAGGCCTATGTATGGTGTTTTTTTTAATGCCTTGTTAGTGTGCTGTGGTTCTCTGTTGGGGGTCTGACCACAAGAGCTATTTAGAATTTATTTCATAGTAGAAATAGTCATGTTTAAGTGTTGAGCTCCTGGTAGCTGTGAAGAGAACAATTGGCGTTCTCCTATAAAAGTTCCAGACATAGCTGGCTAAATAGTGTGAGAGTGGAAATGGGAGTTCTGGTTCACTGAACATATTAGGTCACTGAAGACTGCCACTTCATCAGGGAAGGTGGTGTGGTGCAGAGATGCCTGAGAAGCTATTGTTAAATAGAACATTTTGAGCTAGGCTGTTAGAGTTCATGTTCTCTTGTACTAGCCTTTCTTTCATAGGGCCTGGAAGTAGCCTTTCCTTCTGATGCAGTGTGCTTTTCAGAAGGAAGGAAAGGCTGAAACCTTGTAGGCTGTCCTAAAGATGAGTGGTTCTGCCAGCACTGTCCTCAGGTTTCTGACAGGTTAGCCTTATCTAGGATACAAGAGATTTTTCATTTGTAGGTTGGCATGGAAGAGTGTTGAATAAAGGGAGGATTTGCTTTGCACGTGACGTGGAGTCATAAGGTGTTTCTTAAGTGTGGGAAGCATGTTTTATAATCTTATGTTGCAGGAAGCCAGAATGGAGTTGCTCACTAAACTTCCATATTTTATAGGTGCCTTCACTGGCTGTTGCTGCAAATTCTCCAAAGCTATGTTAGGTTGTTCTAGTCTAAACTGTATTGGCATAGGGTTATTACTCCTTTGTTCTAATTAGTGAGGTGGTTCCTGCAAGTGGTTGAAGAGGTATTTTAATTAAATTTGACTTGCTGTACTTTCTTTATGGTTATGATTTACAGCTGGTTGTTTCTTAGCCTATGGCATCTTAGAGTAAAAGAAAGGTAGAGAGATTCACTTCAAGTGTTCAAAATACACCACTGAATGGCCAGAAGCAAGACTTTGAATTTTGTGTAACAATTAAGTATTGCTTATTCTAAGTAGGGTCACTGCAGTACTGTGAAGTCTGCTGTGTGTTTGGGTTAGTGATAGCTGACCTTCAAGCTAAGGATGAAGCTAAACGCTTTGGATAACACTTGAGTACCTGATTCTGAGGATTTAGTATTCTCCTTTTGTGGCCCTTTCATGATAGAATATGAGCTTCTCTTCTAGGCTTGACCCAAAAGCCTTTGCTTCCCTGGTGTCACAACTTTACTCCTGATAAACTTGTTTGTGGCATCCAAGCTAACTGAAACTAGCCCCAAAGACCCATTGGCAGTTACTGTAAGTACAGGTTACAGCTGCCTGTTTGGGTAGGCCTGTTCCTGTGTTTTGATTATACAATATTGGCTTGAAACCATTTTATCTGGTGTTGTGGTAGCCTTACTCTGATTCCTATGTACTAAACAGTGGGAGTTGGCTTTTGGAATGCTTCAAACTATTAGATGCAGAAGAGTGTTTTTTTCCTGGATGGGACTCAACTGTGGCTCTGGTATTATAGCTGCATTCATGAACTATAAAAAGCCTATTTTTGTAGTTGCATTTTTAACACTTGCCAGCTTGTACTCGCTGCGAGTGTTTCAGAGTATGAAATGGATGAAGTAAGACTTTATGCAGTTTGTGTGAAAACACAACTTTTACTGTGACTAACTCTGGTCTGGGAAACCCACCATCTGGAAAGCTGGCTGCTTGGAAATGTTGAAAAATTAATTCTAGGAAGTATTTTAGATGCAGGAGTACCCTTGAGCTAATGAGTTCTCCAAAGGCATGATCTCAGGTGCCTTGGAATCTGTAAAAGGATCTGAATTATACAAGGGAATAGATAAGTTTTTTATGTTTAACTGTAACTTGTGTATGAGCTACTACAGTCCAGTGAGCAAGCTTAAGGTCTGTGGCCAAAGACAAACAGATGGTATAGATTAAAACCAACTCCATTTTTGGACTGGACAATTAAACATGTCATGCTTGTATTAATATTGCTGGCTACAATACAGCCATTGTGGAGGGTTGAGAGGTAGCATTGAAATGCAGTTAAACAGTCTTTCAGCTGTTTTTGACTAGTTCTGTAAAGGCTGTTTCAGGATACAGTAGGGCTGAAGCAGTTTTCTAAGCAGCTCTTTAGAAATTGAGGCTCTTAGTGACTTTCCTTTTTGACTGGAGTTGTGTATGTACATAAACTGAAGAACTGCAGAAGTCCAATGGGGGAAAGAGCTGGGAGAAGTTCCTCTGTAGCTAAGGTATGGTCAAATGTTAAGACCTATGGTGCTAGGTATACTGGAGCTTCATGTAGCATGTACTGCTCAGACTAACATGTCCAGTGGAAGTGAGTTGTAAAGAGAAACTATTTTTATTTTGGTCTGATTATACTTTTTCATTGACTTGTCTGCTCTATTAGGAATGGAAGTGCTGTTAAGCTGTAGCATTTCTGTTTTGAGTACTATTTTTCAGCTTTCTTGAAGTAATTTCGTATTATTTTCTTGAGAGAAACACTTCCTACCAAGGATGTGGATCATTCTAGTCGCAGATAGCCGTTTCCTTTGTCTCTGTATTAGGGAATCTTGTTCGTGATGGATAGTAACAAACATTTGAGTACTACTGAAATGGATGACATTGCTTAGGCCAAAATGTACTTGATTGTTAGACTCGTGGATTGTTTTCCAGGTGTTGGTGCTTCCATATTGGCATTACAATTATAGCAGACTGAGCAGTATAACAATCTTAAAGAGAATGAAATCAAGTTTTGTAATTTGATGATAAGCAGCAATGGATTCTTAAATGATTAAGTAAACCTAATCCCTTCAGATTTGAAATATTAACTCTCTTTTTTGTTGTTATACAGAATTCAAAGAAGCTTTTTCACTATTTGACAAGGATGGTGATGGTACTATAACTACAAAGGAGTTGGGGACAGTGATGAGATCGCTTGGTCAAAACCCCACAGAAGCAGAACTACAGGACATGATCAATGAAGTAGATGCTGATGGTAAGATTTTACTAATAAGTAATTTAATAAAGCATCAAAAAGGTGGGTTTTTTCTAACAAAGTAACTGTCTTGCAGGCAATGGCACAATTGACTTTCCAGAGTTTCTGACAATGATGGCAAGAAAAATGAAAGATACAGATAGTGAAGAAGAAATTAGAGAAGCGTTCCGTGTGTTTGACAAGGTACTAAAATGTTTGTCATAAGTATTTCTGTTACTGAAAACTCAGTCTGATCTCTAATGAGCTTCCTCACTGAATTGAGGGGTATCTGCAATCCTGTTACCTAGATCCTCTAGATTAAGTAGTCACCATAAAGTTGAGTCTACTGTGGTACTGTACTTGAAAGTCAAATGAGTCATCATTAAAGTAGTGGGTGATACTACCAGTAGCTATGATACTAAAATACTTGTACAAGGCTGTCGTGCAAATTGCTCGACTATTTAAGGTGGTAATCTTCTAAATCTTTTACTGAGTAATTTGCTAAATAAGTCTAAAGTTACTCAGCTTCTGAAGCAAGGTGCACTTTTAAATAGAAAATGTATGATGAGTGCCTTGAGATGTGGGGAGGAAAAGGTCAGTCCAGAGTTCATATACACTAACTACTTTGATATCCAGTGTGCCACCCAATGAGGATGAAATATGTAAAAGTGGTCTCTAAAGGCCATTGTGGCTTTGTGCTGGACTCCCATCAAATAGGAGAATTAGATAAGTAGCTTCTAGTTTAAGAAATAGACACTTGAACCAGACAGTCATGTGATTGAATTGGCTGCTGTCACCTAAAAAGGTTGCAAAAAGTGCTTGTTCCTTTGTCAGTGATTAAAGTGTGTCTTGGGGTAGGATATAGTCAACATAAATTGCGTGGGATAAGTTGCTATTTAAAATGTCTTTTTAAGACTAAGTTTCTAGAGAATACTGAAGGCATACTTACAGCTCACATCTGCCTTGTGCAAATGCTAGTGGTTAAAGCTGTGATGAACTTCTTGTTATAGTTAAGTCACTAGGCCTTACACAAGTCTATTCCAGTCTTCCTTTTTTCCCCCTCTCAGGATGGTAATGGTTACATTAGTGCTGCAGAACTCCGTCATGTGATGACAAATCTTGGGGAGAAGCTAACAGATGAAGAAGTTGATGAAATGATTAGGGAAGCAGACATTGATGGTGATGGTCAAGTAAACTATGAAGGTAAGGAGTTGTTAACTGACTCTTATTGTGTAGCACTTCTCATGATGGCGATTGTGTAGGTGCTAATAGCCATACCAAGTTCAAACAGGGCAGTGTTCAGATGAGCTCTCCTCAACAGTTACGTTCTTTTAAACTAACGTCTTTTAGTATGTAACATTGTGTACCTCCTAAATAGGTTTGAGTGGGTTATTGCTACCTTTGTGCCAAAGGCAAAAAATGGCTATTCAACTGTGCAGTGTAAGAAATAACTTTGTAAATTTAATGTGTAATTGACAATTAGAATAAGGAAGCTAGCTGAGATGTTCACATACTGTTCATACTGTTCTGTTTGCTAATGAATGTTGATCTGACTATAGCTAAAGGCACTCATTTTTCATTAATGCTTTTAAAATCCTTTATGAAAGGGCAAAAGCCTCTAAAACACACAGAAATCTCAAGATCTTTGGCAGACCTCTTAAATAATTTCACACAAATCAGCTGCACCAGTAGTTTGGTTTTATTTTCTTCCTGGCATTGAAACTTAAATGAAGTCACGGAAGAGGAGTAGTTCTGTTAGGCAGTTGCTTGCAGCTCAAACGTTAAGCTTGTTTTGATCTTTACATTCTGAACATCTCATAGAAAAGGGTATTTTCAGTTAATACCCTTACTGTTTTTGAGGCATAGGTGTGGCTTCTCTTAAAGGCTTTTTTGGTTGTGGCCTGAGAATGAGCACTTATGTGTGAGCAAAAGGTGGTTCTAGGAGCAAGACTGCTGCTCCATAACCGACTACCTAGAGGCTGGCACTAGAGAGGGTAGGCATCCCTCTTCTTTCCAGTTGCTCTTCTGAAACTTGAGCAAGCAGTTAACTCCTTTTATGTTCCTGTTTTTTTTTGTTATTGCACCTGACACTATGGTTCAGCAAGACAAGTGATGAGTTCTGTGTTGTGGGATCTAACTTCCAATGTGCTGTGAATAAGCAATGATTCAGTTGCTTAAAGACTATCAGGTAAAATAGTAAGACCTGGGCTATTCTGCTTTGGAAAAAAATAATCCAAACCAACACAATGTCTTGCTTGTACACCTACTTAACTGAGCATCGCATCAGCACAATTTCTACTGATCTCTTAGTCATTCTTAGATACTTTGTCCCTGTCTATAAGCTAGTGGGCATGAGGACCCTGTAATGGTTTACTTTGGAAGTAAGACTGTTCCCCAATTCTGAGGGACTGACTTTTTTGATGAAAGTAGAGGCTGCCTTTTCCTGCTAAGAAAAGAGGAGGTATTTAGGTGTGATGGTAGAAAAGGGGACTGTCTTGAAGATGCTTTTTGGAATGTCACTGAAAACCTAGTTTGGAAACAGTGTTCAGCACTAGTAAGGCAGATCACTTCTCAGATCTTGAAATTCAGATTTTTCTCTGAATAACTCTTATGCAACTCTTTCCTTTTACAGAGTTTGTACAAATGATGACAGCGAAGTGAAGACGTTGTACAGAATGTGTTAAATTTCTTGTACAAAATTGTTTATTTGCCTTTTCTCTGTTTGTAACTTATCTGTAAAAGGTTTTTCCCTTACTGTCAAAAGAATATGCATGTATAGTAATTAGAAGGCCATTCCTCCATGTTTTTCTCCTTTATCTTACTGTCATTGTTCTGATTTTTGGAAAATTGATCTAAGTAACAAATGTTGCATGTGGCTTACTCTGGATATTTAAGCCCTTCTGCACATCTAAAGTTAGATGGAGTTGGTTAACTAAGGGAACATCTGGGTTGTCTGTTTAAAAATAAAAAAGTAGCTTTCTTTAGGAGACTTAGGTATGACTAGTGTGACAAGTTACATAAAGTAAGCTGGGGTTTACCATGTATTAGCAATTCCTTAGTTAAAGCAACATGCTGGCTCTAGTTCTCCAGTACATAAAGGCGTTTATTCCGCTTTCTGTGATGCAGGATAAGGACTCTTGCAGCTAACTCCAGGATAAAATCATGTGAATAATATATATACATGTGGCTAATGCACTGTAAAAATCATTCTCCTAGCTTACTTCACAGTAACTTGTTTGTGGCCATACCTGTAACATGTTGTTGAAATGTGGAGTCTTAACGTTGTGGACGATTGACAGTCAACAATATGAAACTTAAGTTGCACTAATGCAAAACGGGTGATTATCCAGGTACTCGTACACAAGTTTTTTTTGTACTGCTGGTCCTGTACCAGAAAACATTTTTCTCCTCTTGTTACTATGCTTTTTAAACTTTGTTTAGCCACTTATTTTAAAAAAAAAATCTGCTTATGGCACGATTTGCCTCAAATCCATTCCAAGTTGTATATTTGTTTTCCAATAAAAAATTACAATTTACCCATACTGTTTCAATGTATCCTTGAATTATTTACAGGAATTGTTCAATACAGTTGCTGCTCTGTGTTTCAGTATGTAGCAGTTCGGTTTGCTTATGCAATGGATTGGCTGTCTTAAAATAGCTTGGAAGGTGAAAACTTAGTCCTTAAACTCTGGCCCTTAATAGTATTGTTGACTTGAAGAAGCTTTCTTACTAGTAGTTTAAAATGTATTTTACAGTCTTGTGTGGAGCTTGGTGCTTCAATAAACTTACCGTAGTGACTGGCTATGCCCACTATCTGTAGACATTGTGAACTGGATGTTGACCTAGTTCAATAGTTGACCTAAAATTAAAATTCCTTGTTCAGACAACTAAACCTGTTTGCTTTCTTTTAATTATTTTGGAGTTTATTCCCTGACAGCTGCTACCTCGGGGTAACTTAGTCTCATACCTGGACTTTTCTGAAACTGCTGTGTCTGAGTTGCCGTTCAGGATGCAGTCAGCTCAAAGTACAGAAGGAAACATTCTCTTACTGATCTGCTAATGAGCATGACTGTTCTTCTAGCACTAGTTTTTGTCAAGGTTCAATTTTTTTTTTTTTAAAGCAGAAAACAAATCTGGTTTTGCCCAAGGACAGATCTAAGACCTCAAAAGAATGCCAGAGACTGACTGTGCCCCTTGCCCCTGTATTCTTCCGGCAAGAACTGACTGATCTTACATATACTATATGGTCATTTTCTTTGGGGATTCTGGTTGCCTTTAAACAAAACGTTGTCCCCTGCATCTGGTTACCCTTACTAATCCCAGCAGAGCAGTTACCTAATGTTTTAAAACTGTTTTAATAATCTTTGGTGTATTTATAATTACAGTGGAAATGTAAAATTAAGACAGCTGATGAACCTGATTTCAGAAACACTTGATTAGATGTTTGTCACTCATCTTAAACCCCTTCTCCTTAAGGACTATAAGCAGCTCTTGATTTTTCCAGAGGAGGCTTATCAAAAGTGTTAAAATTGCCAGCATCAGAATTCCTTAGAATTGTTGCTTGTTGTACACTGGCAATCTGATTCAGGAAGCTTATGCAGTCTTCAGTATTCTAGCAGTCGGGGTTTGCATTCTACAAAATGAGTGACCAAACAAGCACATCCTATCTGGCCTTCATCCTGTGGCCTGGGAGCCTGGGGACAAGACATAAGTGCTTAAACTGGCACAGGATGAGGAGCGTTTGACAGAACCGTCAGAACAACCACTTGAGATTCTGAATTGCAGGACTATTGGAAGTGTCATTTTTAGAGGTAAGTAATGCAAGCAAGGAGCTGATAAGAATTTGTATTTGCCAGTCTGGTGTCTTGACTTTCAGTAGGCTGGGAATCACACTTTGATAGGCAATCTTTGCTACATCTCAGTGTGCATTTGGAAGCATTTGACTATGGTAAAAAGGAGAGGGTCCTCTCTGTTATGCAAGGGCTGCCTTGGCCAAAATATTTGCCTTTCATAAAATGAATGGGTGAAGAATGTGAGAGGAGAAGGCCACCTTTATTTATTGTCATTTTAGCTGCTCCCTGGTTCAGAGTGTTTAGTTTCAGGAATGGAAGCTGCTGGTTTTGTTTAGTGTGTCTGTGTTGCTGTTACTTAAATGAAATGCCTGATTTCTAGGTTGATACTGAAGTCTCATGGCCCTGTTTACATCATATGTTACCTGCAGAATGGAGGTAATACTTCTCAGTACTTTCTGCTAACGGAAGAATGACTTCTGAGTATGGTGGAAGCAAATGGCATTGATCACTAGAACTTGAACCTTTTGGCTGAGGTGAATTTGCAGGTGCTTCTGCTATTGTAGGTAGTCCTTAAGTTACTCTGGGCAGATTTCTGAATGTGTGGCTATGTAGGAATGCTCTGGAATTTCAAGTTCAGCTTCTGGTAGCTTGCTAAGATAAAGTCTTTCTTGTGTCTTACGTATGGTGGAGGTTCTTACATTCTATGCTATAATAGCAAGAACAAAAACTTGTGTGTAACACTACAGTAAAACACCTGGTGGTGCAGTTTTATTCTAAACCTGGGGGGATGAGGTGAGATCTGCCTAAAGATTGTTCCTTTAATGTATAGGCTAAGGAGGACATCTGTCTGTGTCTAAAAAGCTGATGGGAGGGAATGAAGACAGAGCCAGATTCATCTCAGCGGCACTCACTGGTAGGACAAGAGGTGACGGGCACAAATTTAAAAAGATTAAGTTCTACCTGAACAGGAGAAGATTTTTTTTTTTTACTATGAGGGTGGTCAAACGCAGGTTGTGGAGGCAGCTGGGTTTTCAATCTGCGCACAGCCAAGGTGCAAGTGGCTCTAGCTGATCCTGACTGAGCATGGAGTTGGACTAGGTGATCTCGAGAGGTCCCTTCCAATCTAAATGATTCTGTGAAGGTGACAAGTGCCTGGGCACCATGGTGTGCAGTCCTGTGTTCATGGGGTGGCCTTTCCCAGTGAAGGAAGATGTGTAATGGATTGGTACACTTTAGAGTGTGTCTCTAATTCATTCTGGTAATGTTAGGAGTCACCAAGCAGGACTGTAGAAGACATTATGTACCTTAAGGCTGTGAGCTGTCATGAAAATAAATAACTGTGCTAGTCACTCCTGGCTGTGAAATTTTGGTGGGGGAATATCTCGCCAGATAAGGAATAGTGGCTGGTAAGCTTGCAGCCTGTTAAGATACAGCTAATAAATTGGGGACAGCTAATGAGTAAAGGAGACAGTAAGTGAGGATTAGGAGAATGCTAATAAGATCAGTCTAACTATTTGAGGGAGGCTGCAGCTCAGAAGGTAGATGAGTGTGTACTGCAGGAGTGCAGCTGATGGACCCAGGGGAGGTAATGCAGACTGGGTGGCGAGTCTTTCACCTGGGGCTGTTGGTTTGTGGAGACTTGACTCTGCAGGAGGAAGGTAGCTCAGTCTGCTGCATCTGAATGGTTCCTTTCAGGAATTGTTTGGTAACAACCTGGGCACAATGAGAAGAAAGCAGTTGTTTTGCTAACATTTATGCATATCACTTCTATTCTATGACTACCCCATGTTTCTTGGTCAGTAATGCAGTCCAATTAAGAGAAAAGCTGTGTTAAACTCATTTGCTAACAGGTAATTGTGTAAGTATGGGGAGTTTCCGTAGTTCAGGATTGTCATTGCTGGTTATTTCCCATGGGGGGTGGGTGGGAAATACTAGAGAGACTTTTAAAAGTTCTCTGTGAATACTGCATTTAAAAAAATGGCTTTTCCATTGAAGTCTTTGCGTAATGGACATTTAAGGAAGTTTCATTCTAATTGAGTTAGTCTGTCAAATCATACACTTTTCAGTCAAAAAGGTTCAGTTCAGCAAAGAACTTTTGTTAAAATAAATCTTGAAAAAGAATGTGGTTTGGGGTTTTTTTGGTCCAAGTGGAAAATAGTAGGTATTTGAGATGACAATTTATATGAATAGGCTGGTATTTGTGGTCTAAGTATTGAAAAAAACCTGTCATGTTCAGGCAAAAGGGATATTACTGAAGAAACTTGGGTACTGCATAATTAACCTGTGTTTAAACAGAGCTTTGAAAAGGGGATAGGATCATCTTCGGGACGGGGGCGATGGAGGGGTTTAGAGTGAGTGTGTTTCTATCTTTTTTTCTACTTATACCTACCTTTATCATTAGTACAGATTAGTAACTGGAGTGAGAACAACCACACCCCATCTCCTTGAATTTCTCGTTTTGAAAAAAGTTCTTATTTTACTACAAGGTTAGTCACAGTTTGTCACGTTATATATTTACTCTGGTTTTGAAGAATTGAGTTTTTGATAGCTGCGTACACACTGAAAAAAGTGGATTTCTAAGTTTGCAAAGAAAAAAAAAACAGAAGAAAATATTGGAGTGGGGATGGGGACCTTGATTTTCCAGTTTCCAATAGGTGCAAGTCTGTCATAGTGTCACCTTCAGATGATGTAAATAGCAGTTTTTATTTTAAATCGATGACTTCTTTTCCAGCTGCAGCTTAAACAGTCCTATTGCTTTTTTAATATGTTCTATGGAGAAGCGGTGTTTTGTCTCAGTGTCTTAAGCTTGAGTGTGCTGAGAGGCTGCTCAAGAAATCGCACAAAGATCTAGACCAAATGGAATACCTTAAGATATTTTCAAAAGATGTGCAAGATTTGGTAAAGATGACTTTAATAGCCTGAAGATGAGGCGCATTCCCTGGGAAACTCTGGATGACAATGATGCAAATAACTTCTAATAACTTTATAACATTATTCAGCATTTCAGTAAGCTATTGAAGAATGGCTCTGCATTTTAGTATATTTATATATTGTTACAGATTTAGTATATTTATAATGTTCAATATATATTTGTATGGAGTGTAGCAGGTAGCTCTGGCTCTTAGATCTTACCATACAGACAGGATATCACGTGGTGTCATGTAATGACAGTGCACTTTATTTTGTTTTAGGAAGAGTTGAACTGGAAATAAGAGTGAAAGAAAGAGGACAGGGAAAAGAAAGAGCATGAAAGAATATACAAGTGGGAGAATAGTGTGGGAGGAAAAGAAGGCAAGTTTGATGCAAACATCTAATGATTGGTGCAAGATGAAGTCCAATACTATTCTCTGAATAATACCAAGATCTAGGGGCTGGAACCTGGGCTGACTTCTGCAGGTTGTTCTCCGATGGTGAAGGCAGTAGTAGAGTTTGATACATTTCTAGTGGCCCCCACAGCTGGAACGGAGTATTCAGATCATTCCAATTGCATAGTCCTCATCTGGCAGATCAGACCTTTCGTTAGGTGCGTGCTCGCTCAGGAGTTAAACTTCCCCATTAGTAAAGGAGTACTTTTATCAGGTGTAACTGTCACCTTGGTCAGCAAACAAGACCAGCTCTCTGTTTGGCATCCCTCCCTTAGTCACTTAGGTAGCCATCTTCTTGTGGCTCTTTCCATGGCGGGCAACCCTGCAGAGGGCAGACAGGTATTCTGCTTCCTTCCAGGTCTGACAGGCCCCGTGTTCAGATTAGTTACCCCCTGTAGCATTGCTGCCATGCATCCCATGTCCTGGGGCACCTTAAAAGGCTCTTGCCTTGTGGCAGTCAGAAAAACGCAAGTAATGGCCCTTGAGGGAAGGAATTCCTGCTGGCTTTCTGTCGGCAAGACTGTAGGAGAGTTGTCTGTTTCTGGAGTGAGAGGGTTTGTTGTTTTGTTTTGTTGGTTTTCTTAAACTAAATTTAAAAGAGCTTTTTTCACATAGCTGCAATACACTACTATGGAAAGAAAAGGCAAAAAAGAGGTTGAGATCTTGCCCCCTCCTCTCAATCTGTTACTAATTATGAAGCATTAGATGATTAGCAACCCCAGGAAGGCTGTGGGGTTTCTCAGTTCCCTCTATTTCCAAGGTGTTTAAGCCTCTGACTGCTATAAACATTTTTTTTTTCCACTTAAATAGCCACTGTTTTTCTAATATTAACTAAACTTGAAAGAGACCTTTGAAGCTCTCTGTGTCCAAAGTGGAAATGCAGAGTCTTTTTGTCGCTGCCAAATTATTCACACACAACAGGAAAACCATAGTTCAGGGTCTACTCTAAAACTCTATGGCCAGTGTAGTCTTTACATTGATTCAAAAGGCCTTGAATATGCTTAAAAATAAAGTTGCTTAATGGATTAGGGTGTGTGAAACTTCCAATAATTTGAAATTGATTCACAAAGCAGTGTAATGTGTGAATATATGAATCTTTTTCTTTAAAACAGACTGCATAATTGACTTGTCTTTTAAGCCCTAAGAATGCTAGGCATTTTTCCATGGAATTAGTATTGGCATTTATTTATACATGTTACAGTTCAAAAGGCTGACAAAAAGTATCAGAGGATTGTCTTCTGTTGACTTTCACTGTGAGGAAGCCATCCCCACCAGCCAGATGAACAGGCTGGTTTGCAAGATCATCTGAAAGCAAGAGCAGATGAGCACTTTTCCAGCAATTCTTCCTTTTGTTTTAATCATTCATTACTCTACCAGTAATACAAGTTTTACTCATTTTGGAAATGGACTGTGGTGGTGAAGTTCTGCCTTTCTGTGAGCTCTTCCACCCTTGTGCTCCAGCATTGTAACTGGATTGATGTTGGGGGATTTCCACAGGCAGTGGCTTCCCCTAAAACCTTTTAAAATCCTCTTGTGGTTCTTAACTGGGCTTTGGAAGAAATGCTACAAAAAAATCTCCTTCTGGCAGTGTTTGGGGTTTTTTTCCCCTTGAATTTGCCCATGTTTTGTCCTTCCCTAAGGAAGCATTAGCAAAGGAGACACATCTGCACACACCCTGAAGAAATCTCCATGTGACTGAAGCTGGAGATCCCTCACAGAATCTCCTGGATTGCTGTGCTGTAGATTCGTCATTTATCTGGTTTAAATTACACTTGAGGATGGGTTTTATTGGCAAGGTCTTGATAAACTGTCTTTGGCTACTGAAGAGAGGTATAAAATGCTTTTGCTGTTTTGCTCTTACTAAAGAGTAATCTTCACTATAAAAGCAATGAAATTGGGGAAAATCATATTGGGGAGGGGGAGGTTTCATATCCATGGTCCTTGACTTTCTTGGCTGCCTCTCCCTAAAGATAAGTCTGCCTGCCATGTAGCAGTTAGCAAAATGAGTCATTTGCTAGTGAAGCAGATGGGAAGTATCTGCATCCATCCCAAGACCTTACTCCGCATCTGCATCTGTGAGAAAAGTTCCTCCTTGCAATCTGTGAGGTGTAGGCAAGCAGCTATTGAGGTAATTTGCTGAATAGTCTTCACCAAACTGGCAGTTTTCAGAGAACATCTGACGCAATTACATTTTTATATCAGAAGCGTGGGGGAAATGCATTCAGTATTCAAATCTGTGTGTTTATTTCTTCCTTCAGTCCTCAACCAGCCTTCCCTTCTGCACCTAGCCCAAGTAGGATGTTTTCACCAAAAGTGCTGATAGTTATACCCATTCACTGTTACTGTAGTAGGATGAAAGGAGTCATATCAACATGAGCTGGCAATGTGGGCTCGCAGCACAGAAAGCCAACGGTGCCCTGGGCTGCATCAAAAGAAGTGTGGCCAGCAGGTCAAGGGAGGTGATTCTGTCCATCTACTCTGTTCTGGTGAGACCCTACCTGGAGTACTGTGTCCAGCTCTTGAGTCCTCAGCACAGGAAGGACATGGACCTGTTGGAAAGCGTCCAGTGGAGGGCCATGAAGATGATCAGAGGAATGGAACACCTCTTCTATGAAGAGAGGCTGAGAGAGTTGGAGCTGTTGAGCCTGGAGAAGAAAAGGCTTCCTGGAGACCCTACAGTAGCCTTCTAGTACCTGAAGGTGGCCTGCAGGAGAGAGGGGGAGGGACTCTTTATCAGGGGGTATAGTGATAGGATGAAGGTTAATGGTTTTAAACTGAGAGGGAGGAGATTTTGATTAGATATTAGGAAGCAATTCTTTACTGTGAGGGTGTGAGACACAGGAACAGGTTGCCCAGGGAGGTTGTGGATGCCCCATCCCTGGAAGTGTTCAAGGCCAGGTTGGATGGGGCTTTGAGCAACCTGGTCCAGTGGGAGGTGTCCCTGCCCATGGCAGGGGGGTTGGAACTTGATAATCTTTAAGGTCCCTTCCAACTCTAACCATGCTATGATTCTGTATGAATGGTGTCCTCTGCTTCAGTTGCACTTTGTTTCCTCAAAGGGGAGAGGCAGACCCTACCTTGCCAGTCATGCTGAGGGGCAACGTTTCACTGCTGACCTTGTGTACCTCTGGGAACACTCAAGCTTTTCCAGACAAGAGACTTAACCTGTAAATATGTCCATAGCTCTGGATTGATTAGTTATTTCAATAATTTTCATAAGAATTCACTCTCCGTTTTTAATAATATCACTGATATTATTAAATTCAATACGAGTTTTATCAGTCTTTGGCTAACTTTTTAATTAAAATAAATACAAATTTAAATGAGAATTTACATTTCCAACATGTCTTCAGTGAATAAGCTGCAAAAGAAACTCAGCTTACCTGCTTAATCAGCCAATGCTAAGACTAGGTAGTTATGCAGTATGAGGTTCTCTTCAAGAAGCCAAGCTCAATTGAGTAAAGCCCACTCACAGTTTTGAAGGAGAAGGCAGAGGGAGAGTATCTATCTATAAACCCAAAGCTAATACCTTGCTGCCAAGTGCTTCTGCATGTTTACTTCTTCCTACTTCTGTAGAATTGACAGGGAAAATGCTAGCAGCGTACTTACTTAAAAACACCAAGAAGAAATCCTGGCACCTTATGTTTTAAAGACAAGGTAAGCATTTTAGTAGCTACGTGCATATGAGAGGGTGGGGGGACAACAGCTGTGGCTCACTTCCAGAGTACAAGTGGGTGAAGGCTCTAGGGATCACTACCTCCTCAGTAGGTAAGATATTGCCTGTATTGTCTACTTCACCTGAGCTTTAAAATATGTTCCTCAGAATATCTTGCTGTTGTGTTTTCACAGTTTTGATGTACAAGAAGTATTTTTTGTTCTCTCCAGGTAGAGATTTGAGTGGTGTAGTAGGTCCACATTTTTTGCATATTTGCCCTATTTCCTCAGGTCTTACCCCCAGTCTCTCCTTTGTGGATGCAAGCAATCCCAAAATAAACCTGCATGTTCAACTTTTGAGTTCTTTCTGTGGAAAGCACAGCTGATGGTGGTCTTTCCTCATCTTACTCTTATTTTTCTGCTGAAAATGTAGAGCAGGTGGGTTTAGTTGCTTGATGAACTCTAGCAATTCTGAAGTTTTCTGGTCCACAGTCATTTGTGTGAGAGAACTTCCTCTTGCCAACAAACAGAGCAGCTCTTAACTCCACTGCTCGAAAGCTGTCCTCTCTGTATGGGCAGTGCTTTTGTCCTGAGCCTCTGTGTTTGAGATCAGTGTGGGGAGCAGGAGACTGGCTGGTATGACAGGTGCCCAGCAACAGAGCTCTTTGCCTCTTGAACAGAGTTTTTCCCTCTTCAGTGAAGCTATACCTGATTCAGATCTTTAATATTGCTCATGACACACATGTATTCGAATTCACTCCTCGTGGGGAGGGCCTTGTCTTCTCTGCTAGCTTCCAGCCCCAGAGCAGGTCCTAGCTAGGAAATCCTTTTCCAGACTGACTTGCTCTTTGGCACGGCACAGCAGTCTCAGTAACGTGGGGATGAAAACAAAAGTGGCATATGAATTTTGAGCCACTCAGGCCACCCTGCAGCAATGAGTCTGACACTCTCAACTCACAGAAGAGGCTTTTGGATTTTGCCATAGTCTAGAATTTTTCCATTTTTGCTTGGAGATGTAAATATTTCATTTTTATTGTATGTTGTTTTCCCCCTAAACATCCTCTGATAAAGGATGACTATGGTAACATAAATATTTTTCCACTATTCAGAGCAGTTTTGTAAGATTATTCAATCATGACTAACACTTTAGAAAAGCATTGGAGCCTCAGCTTTATGGGGAGCTGTGCCTAAGCAAGATCAGAGCCTTTAAAGATATCTGTGGAAAAAAAGGGGCCATCCTTCTGAGTCAGATTCTGTGTTCAGCTCCACCATGTTGTTCTTCTCTGCCATGTGGAAGTCTGGGAAGAATCTGTAGCTTGAAGGTTCTGCCATCCTCCTGTCTGTGCTGACTTTTCCTTCCAGGGTATTAACGCTGCACCAGGACATAAAGCCTTCTGCTCTCCTCCAGCTCCCAGGTTTGCATGCAAGTAAGTAAATGAGATGAAAATTACGTGATAGGAAAACTGATTTATGTATTCCAGCACTGGAGCACACCTGGGGCTCCCGTTTATACGCTTCAACCAAAGGCCACTGAAGTCTCACGTTAATTTCAAGTCCTGTTGGTATCTTGACCATCTGTGGGTATGTCATCATATAGTATATTTTTAAGGTTATGATTAGTTTCATCCCCATTTAATAAAGCAATTAAGTGTGTGATTAATTGGAGTAAAAGGTTGAAGCCTTTGTTGTAAGTCAAGCATGAACTCTGCTGAACTGGGACTTTTATAATAATTGACATTAGAGGCTATCCCCATTCAGCATCTGAAAAACAGGGCTTCAGCAGACACAGCCCTGGTAGACATCACTGTGGTTACAGATCTTTCAGACCCAAGCTGTCTAAAATCCAGTAATTTTAAAGCTAAAAAACCCACTCTGGTTTGCTTGTGCCCAGTCATGTACAGAGGACCTTCATTTTACAGTAAATTCAGTTACACTGCCTGAGGGCGTTCATAATGAAAAACAGTTATTTTGAAGTAAAAACGGATATAAACCATTGGAAAAACAGGGACAGTGACAACAGTGCCTCAACTCACCATAGCTGCTGCTTTTTCAAGGTCTGGGCTTCAACCAAGTTTGTTTTGTTCTGCTGTCCAGAGGTCCTCAAAAATTTCCTTCACTCCAGTAAGTACTATGCAAACGAATATTTCCACTAATAAAATATGCATGGACATCTGAAATGCAAAACGTGTACATAAATTGCCGTGTGCTGGCTGAGGCATGGGGGCTGTGTCTATGACCTGAGCATGCGAGATGTAATTCAAATGAGCTTAGTGCTCAGCTCAGCCGGCGCGATGAGGGGCTGCCTTGTTTGAGTACACTCACACTTGCCAGAGACTCGAGACACTGATAAATGAGACCCAGTGAATCTCTCCGTGGTGGCCTAAGGGGTTACTTCCCCCAGATATTGACTATAGTCCTGGCCTGGAGGTTGCTCCTTTCCACAGCAAAAGGAGTGGAACAGAAAGTGTGCCCCACCTCAGCTGCTTTATTGCCGCAGGTGAAGCCAAAGTTAAGCTAAACCAATGAACTTCACACCGAAGCTGTTGAGGTTGGAGCTGCTATAGTCTCTTCTTTTGACTCCACTGTGAGCATGACAACCGCAAATATGGGGATATTAACTCCTTAAATTATTGCAGAAAGGCATAATAAGCTCATCTATTAGCACCATAACAATTAAGAGTAACTTCATCTCAGCTGGTGTACAAGATCCTGTTACCCTCATGACCATTTATTCCTGTGCTTGTGGCCTCTGTAGCACATGCGGGTGTCCATCTTCTCAGCACAGCTTGTGAAAAACTGTATTGCAGGAATTGTCTTTTTAATGGCAATGAGACTGCCGCTGGCAGAAAGGTGACATGTCTGCTCTTGTTCACAGGATCTGGGCCAAAACGTCTTCATTAGAAGGCTACTAAAATGCCACAGCCTTCTCTTTGTAACGATTCAACCTAGAAGTCCTCTCTGGTGTGCATAGTGAAAAGCAACATATGTTGTTGTTATTGTTAACCATCCTCTAAAAAAATAGACAAGATAAACAGTATTTATTTTTTTCTTACCTTGTAAGGAGCTAAGAGTATCTGCTGGATTTAGGAGGAGGTGTATTTTGGCGGTGTGGCTAAGATGAATTCAAATGGCAGATGAGACGAAGTATGAGTAGTCCTGCAGCTGAAAACAGGAGTGAGTGGACTGGATGCACATCATGTCTATGTGGCAGATAAATGATTTGTAAAATTCCCTCCTTACTTAAATTACAATTCCATAAAATTTAAAATGCCTTCAGCCCTTTCAGTATTGAGGCTGATCCTAATCGCTTCAGCAGGAGCATGACTTCCCTGGCCTCTGTAATACTATCCCTGATTTAATGCGGGAGATCAAACTCAAGGCCGCTGCGGATCCATTTTACTACTTCATTCAAAATATCCTGTCTGTTGTTTGTTAAACTGCCAGCTATCCCCACACGGGCAATGCCAACCTGTGTCACTCTGAGCTGTCTGTGGATTCTGTACCTTGCTGAATAGCCCTCAAGTCACACAACTTCCAGTAAAAAAAAGCCAGTTTGATGTATTCTCACTGAAGAATGCTCAAGTTACCCTACCATGGGAGTGTTAAAGAGGGGGCAATTGCTTCAGACAGAGTCACTGACATTAAAATGCTGGTGTCTTAAGTTTACCTGACTGAATTTGCTAAATTGGAAATGGAAGTATTAATGCAGTCTCTTCTTCCATCAGAACTAAGCGATGGGCCATGCTGAGCAGCTGGGAAATGGGAAAGTCTCCAATCAGTACCATGCTTCACAAAATGAACATCTGTTGCGGCCTGAGACAGGCACCTCAGGGAATGTCTACGTTATCTTCTGCAGGAAGGCTTAGGCTTTCCCTGCCCACGTCCCAAGCAGGTGCAGGCTCCAGGCTGGAGAGAAGCCAAGCAGCCAGGTTAGGGTGGCAATAAGCACAAGTTAACATTCCCAGCCTCCCAGCAGGATTACTGGATGAGGTTTGGCACTCTGTTGATGAGGACTGAGCTCCTGGCTCAGGGTGGCTGCTGTCCGATGGTCACTGCTCAGCAGAACCAGCATGTGACACAGGTAGGATCCGTGGAAGAGATGGACAAAGTATTGCCTGGTCTGAGCATCTCACCTCCTGCACCCCAGCAGGCTGTGGACTGTAAATCTGATTCCCAGGTGTTTAACTCCCCTCACTGACTTCAAAGGGGTGATGGGCACCCAACTCAGCGCTGTGAACGGCAGTTTCATTTTGGCATTATTAAGTATTACAAGATCCAAGCCCCTGTTTGGACGTGGCACTAAATATCTATGTGTTATTTTGGATCTTCCCCGAGGACCCGAATTTGATTTTATTATTTTTTTTAATCACATTTTTTATTAGGAAACATGTGTTTAGGGGTCTATTAATCTCTCTACAGCTGACACTCAAGCCCGTCTGTGCAGCAATTTGTTACAACGGCACTAAACCTGGCGCTTTAATTATGGGATGCCAGTCCTTGCTTCTCTGTTGTGAAGTGAACATAGAGTCATCACTGCTTTCTATTTTTGCATGAAAATGATTCACAGTGTAGAATGTACTGTACTACAAAAGGGATGGAAGAAAATAGTTCCATGATACATGTTGGGAGACAGAAGCAATGGCTTGCTGCTGTGATTCACGCGGGTACTGCCCAGGCATTCCAAAAATGGCTTTCTTCACAATTAGCCACAAAAATCTCTAAACCATAAAAGGAAAACCATCGGTCTAACAGCAAGTGATTCCGGCTGGCTGCTTGAAATGAGGGAAGGTGATAATTCATGGAGCGGGTGAAGTGTCAAAACTTAACTGGACATCTTCTCGTGATTAACTTGGGGCAGCCCAAACGGGCAGCCTTTCCTCTTGAACTGAAAAGCCTCACCGTGCTTCAAAAATGGATATGGTCCGATGAGAACTGGTGGCTGATCTTTATTAATGGTTCGACTGTGGCATCAGCCTTCTGTGCACGGCCACTTGCGGAGGCCAGGGGCATGTAAGGGATGGCTGAACTGCAGCCCTGCTCCTCGGGGGAGCTGCGAGGGGCTGCTGCCCACGTATTCCCCGTGGAACGGGCTTGGCAGGAGGAAGGCAGCGAGTAGGCTGAGCCCTGCCAGATTGCTCTTCCCCCAGCACAACTGAAATGTGAAAACAACGCTGCCGAGAGCGCTCAGCTGGATGGCAGCTGAAATATGAAAATGTGGGTGTCACTTCCCTCAACACGTCTGCATTTTTGGGACCCCCCTCAAGCTCGGCATAACCAGGTGCGTGTCGAGGACAACGTGCCACTTGCAAGGCTTTTTGTGAGGTCTGAGGATGTCAGCTTTGACTAGGAGAAGTTTGCAGTAGCTGTAGATGGAATGAACTCTGACTATAGCTGATGCTGCCCCCCTTGCAATTTTAAAGCAGAATATTTATTAACACATGCCTCCTGAGAGCCTTTGATGTATACTTGGAAATGACTGGGAAAATAGATATACACAAATATAAGTATAGAAGCTCCTACTGGAAAAGGCAATTTATTACAGCTGATAATTCAATTTTTTAAAACCAAAATCGGCAGCAATAATGCTTGTTTATGTTTTGCCCTTTGCCTATAGGAATTAATGCCTAATTCAGCCATGATTTTGGCTGTATTTCTTACAGTAGCTAGGTAGGCCCTCTTCTCTTTTTGGGGCTGAATCCATTGCTGACAAACAATCACAAGTAATTTCTAGATATCTAACAGAAAGGAGAAGAGGATTTTTTTATCCTGCAAAACAAATTAACCATGTTTTAGCTGTCACACTTATATTTCTAGAAGGAACAATATCTTCAAGAAATAAAATAAACATCAGTACAGTACCTCAGTGTTTATTTGAAAGTATAGCAAAGGATTGTATTAATACAAAATATCATAGGACAGACTTTCTTAGTTTATGCTAACCTTTTATTTGAAAATCCTTTAGGATCTCATTAACTGCTCTGTGCCAGGTGGCCTGTTGTGGTAGGAGAGCCATTCTGAGTAAACAGCAATTTCTTAAATGAATTATAGATACTGCTATTGCACAATAATTTGCAACAAATGATCTGTAACACCCTTTAAAATTGCACTTCCAACCTTGGAATTTCAGCCTGAATCTGGTGTGCTTTATCGACAGGCTAGATCTGCTTGCCTGCTGACTTGGAGAACAGCTTTCTACTTTCTGTTTATTTTCCTCTGTAATTGTTCTGTGCCAGAAACCTTCTTGTTTGACCTCAAGCTAACAACTAGTTATAAATGGCATCCGTGCTGAGGCTTTTGATCGTATACCCTAAGTAATCTCATAAGCAACTGCTCCCCTTTTAAATCTCATCACGATAATAATGACCCAAACTGATGCACTAGTGCAGTGCCACTATCTGTGGGGGCTAGCTTTTCAATTTCATAAATGCATATCAACATCCTGTGAATGGCTTAAAATACAGTTGTGGTCAGGAAAAGGAT
Organism: Calidris pugnax; assembly: GCF_001431845.1. NCBI lineage: Eukaryota > Metazoa > Chordata > Aves > Charadriiformes > Scolopacidae > Calidris > Calidris pugnax. Next base: position 12,896,450 of record NW_015090922.1, on the reverse strand, counting down.
TTTGTAAAAGCAATGTCTCCGTGTTCTATATTAATTCTGAATTATAAACATAGCAGAATATACACGAGTCCTACTTTCCGGATGTTTGGTTTTTTTTTATCCTGGTATTAACTGTCAGGAGAAAGCTCTATGCTATTAACAGCCTCATGTCTATTGCTAAATGTCAGCTTTTCCATATATATTTCCAACATTCATTTAATTTAAAAAAAACCCTGGTCTTTAGCAGTCATGATCCTGAGGGTCTGTGACTTGGGATTAAGGATTCCTGGTTGTTTGTTTTTTTTCTGGGGTCCTGCCCATGCCAGCAAATGCCTTTCCTATTAATCACCTTTGCTTAACTAATCATCCCCAAGTCAAATTTGCTAAGCTTATAAATCAAGGGCCCAATCTTTCATTAGGTGTTGCTCAAGGAAGTTGCAGCACTTTTTGGTTTAGCTCAGTGAGAAGGATCACAGGCCTCCCAAACCAGTTGGTTATGCTTTTTCCCTTCCCTACTGCTAATTGCTGGCAGCCTAACCAGGTTCCTGAAGCTGCCTTGAGTTTCGGGGACAGCCCTGCAGTTGGTGATGAGGGGGAGAACCAGCACTGCCCTAGAGGTGCAGGCTGCCACCATCAACCCAGCAGGCCACGGGTTGATCTCCTGCCTTTAGCCCCTCTTCCCTTCTCCACAGTCCCGTTGTAGCTGTTATACTTGTGAGGTTTCTGCCTTAAGCACTCTAGTCCAGCTCTGCAAAGCTTTGAAGCTTCTTTTTGTCGTGCTAGGTCCCTGCAGTGTTTGTTTTACCACTTGACGCTTTGTTAGCTTGTGGATTACGTCCATGGCTGTCTTCCCTCAGTAGCTCTCCACGGGGCACCAGAAAGTTGAGTTTAGCAGCAAAACCTTCTTACTCTTCCTTGTTCCAAAAGCAGAAAGTAATTTCTCTCCCCTTCTTGGTCTTGCCTGACCAATTGCTATTTCCTTTGATGAAGGAGAAAACGTAAACAATTTAAGAGCTGTTCCCACGTGGCATACCAACATCCAGCCAAATGGATTTGTTCCTATCTCCCTCTGACCAGGATATTTGAATCTCCCAAATGTATATCGGAATGTCTCTGCAAGCCTTGCCGCTTCTCTGGGAGCCTGCGGCAAGCCTCTTTCAATCAGTGGCTACTGGGAGTGGTATTAAGGTGCTTGTACCTTCTTTCTCATTTCTCTGTTGAAGCATGCATAATACCTATTCTTAACCACCAGCAATTGAATCCTTGTCCCAGAATAATAACCCATCAATGAAGTAGTCGTAGAATGAGAGCGGCGGTGTTTTTAATGACAGGGTGTAGCATATGCTGGCTAATTTGTAGATTGGCACATACTCTTACCTACTATCACAGCCATTTGAGGTCAAAATGCTTCAAGAGCCAAGAGAAATCTATTAATATCGTTCTAAGTACTGTGGCTAAGATCCAGGTAAGGAGAGCCTCAAGAAGGTATCTTTAGAGAAGGAAGATCTTTTATTTCCCATCTATAGTATGAAAACTAGTAATCTGCTTTTATGGGTAGTCCTGAAATGGTCACTGGGTCAGTAGCAGTGTGGTTTATCTGCTGTGCAAGCAACGGTAATCGTGTACGTGAGATCCTCCAAAACTCTGCTCTGTTTTGGAGAGCTGACTTCTCAGAATGCTTTTCATTCATAAACCTGCTTTCTTTCGTCATCTGCCACCTCTGTTGTGCTATTTCCATATTTCTTACTCTTTTTTCCTCTTTTCTGTCTTGCCCATAAGTACTTTGCTTTCTGCTCCTTTTTATTTCAAACATACCACCTTTGATCTATCTGTTCTTTTGTTCTAAATGATTGATATGAGAAAAATCATGGCAAGAAAGCTAGGGAAAATGATGCTGAAGTTTAAGCAAGAAACCCTGTAAGCTCCCTTCTTTTGTAGTTATTATTGTATTTTATATTTACTACGTGTCATAAGGTTGATCTTTAGGATAGAGGAGCTTAAGCTTCCCATTCTAGATGATAGGAGTATTTGATGGCACATTGAGACATTCAAGTTGGTGGAGGCTAACTCTTTGTTAGACTGCAAAGGAAAGGCATAATGCAATTTTTTTCACTCTGCATCTCATGACATTTTAGATTTAAATGGGGCTTATGTGGTTCATGAATTGGCCTTAGATCATCTACATGCTGTCACTAAGCATTTTCTTAACAGCTGTTCTTTCCTTTAGTTAATTACTTATCAAATGTCAAAATGTGAATGTCGTGTTATCTGAACAAACTCTAACTTCACAATCCTTTTCTGCAGACAAACAAAATGAAGTGAAATGTGAAAAATCATGAGATGTTCTGACTGCACAAAAGCTTCACTTTTATGCCTGACTAAACCTGACAATCAAAAATAAGGGAGGGGAGCGGGGAGAATTAATAAATATACATTACCCTGCCTAATGGTTATGAACAGACCTAGGCTGGACCACAGCTGTTAAAGACCATGTGTTAGGTTTTTTTCTGGAGTTAAATATGAAAGCCTTTTATGGAAAATTATAAGGCAAAATTGGCTAGTGGAAGTTTGTTGTTTGTTTGTTTGGGTTTATTCTGAGTATTCCAAATTCTTCTTGGTTTGTACAGCAAAACGTTATGTTTTTATTCAAGATGGGAGTCATGAAAGTTCTGGAGAAGCAGGCACAGCTGTTATAATTGATCAACATTACCTGCATCTGCTATGGCTATTAAATTATTGTTTGGGTTTGGTTTGGAACAGGATTGAGGATTGAATAATCTGTTCAAAAACGTAGGCTCCAGCTCATTTCCCGATATAAAAACCCATGGCTATTAGAAAGAAGTATATATTAAAAAAAAAAAAAAAAAAGGCATTATATAATATGCCAGGGCTATTTTAACAACAGTGTTTTTCCTCTCCACAGAGTTGCTATGTATTTTCTTAATGGCTGAGATCAACTTCCAAATATAACTAGAAATGCCTTTTCTGGATTGCTTTGATCGCAAAATTCTTAAGTTTGGGCTTAAAATGAGGTGGGAAAGCTGGAGTTACAGAGTAATTTACTGGCTTTGTCTGCAAACAAGGGATACCTCAGTTTTGTATCAGGAGGGATCTCCTTAAATACTGCTCCTAGTTAGTTCTCTGCTCACCCTGAAATAACAGGAGATGCTGAAGTAATGTCAGCCTTTTATACCAGTGTCTATCAAGTCTAATCAGAAATAAGCCTATAATGTGACACCGACAAAAAAATAATGTGAGGCCAGAATATTATATATACACAATAGTATTTTAGCCCAGCAGGATAAGTCTATGCTTATTTTATACCTTGCATTTATTTCTGTGAATGAAGAGCAGGGATCAGAGCATCCCAAGAATGAAATACCTGTGTGTAGCTCTGTGCCGCAAAGTACAGATCCCATTTGCGCACTAAAAGCCCATCGGTTAAAAAGCTCTGGAGAAATGAGCCAAAGAACCTCACTGAGCCCCGCAGCAGCTCGAGCTGCTCAATGAACAACGGCACGAGGACTGCGGTTAAAAAAAAAAAAGATGACAGGCAGCGTTTTGCTGTGAGGACTGGAAAAGAACGTGCCAGTATGCATTTCCTTACTCTGGGACTGAGTTACCTCACAAAATGCGAGTATGGGTCCCTGGAGAGGGAAAAGCAAGGAAGTAATATAAAATGGTCTGTATCTCTACCGGTCATTCACTGCACCATGGAGGGGAAACTGAGGCAAAGGATTATTGTGCTGTGAGCAGTCATCTTTTCCTTTGAATCTATATAAAAACCATGAGCTTATTTATCAGTCCTTTGTTACTCTTTTCCCTCAACCAAAGTTCTTTACATGTTAGGCAGGAAGTATGGCCTACCATGGAAGTCCAGGGAAGATATTTTCTTTTCTAATATCCTGAGCAAGTGTTTCAAATGATAACAAAGGAAATCTTACTCCTTTTTGTTGCTAATTATAGCCAAGAAAACAGTTGCATCTACTGTTTATAAGTAGCAAGTTATGCTGTGCAATCTGAAAGCAGTCTAAACAATGATGAAATATTTAGAAATTACTTGGTAGTGATGCACTGGCAGATAATGGAGTTCTCAGCTTCTTGTTTACATTACAGCATCCATATGTAATGCCTGATAATGTATTTGCTGTGACATTGGCATGATTATCTGCATCAGTTAAAATGAGTGTTAATATATAATCAACTGTGATTGGAATACTGTTCCAAGGCATTGAATTATTCACAACAAGAAATGTTCCATTAATCAATCCAAGAGATTAAAGGACAGGGTTTTGGTGGGGTTTTTTTTTTGTAGAATTTAGCTGCCTAATGATGTTCTTAGGGTTTTTTTTTTTTTAAATTGTGGCACACAGTAAGCAGCTAACGTTTCTTCAAAGTCCACACTTATTCTGAAAGCAGGACTCAGAAAATGTTTCTTCCTTGTGCATTGGTTTTTTTAAAAGTGCCTGCATCAATAAAAGTACTATAAAGTAATATGGAGGGCTCAAAAATTAAGATATTCTTTTAAAGAGCTAGTTGGAAATTAAAGAGAGCCCTGGACTGAGAAATAACGATCTCCTTTTACTTCTAAAAATGCTGATTTGGCTTTGACACGGCAGGATGTTTTTCCTGGGTTAGGTGCTCATTCCCCGAGCTGCGCTGAGCCCGTGTAGCACGCTGTAAAGCCAGGCTGCTGGAAACTCAATGCATGAAGCAAAAGCTCTTCATCAGCACCAGTGCCCTTTCTTTATTGCTTGATCGGGGCAATCTTGTAGCTTCTAAGAGCTATCAGGCACACTGTTTGTTTAAAAAAAAAATGAAGTAGCAACAAACCAGCTTTCAGCGCACGGGGATGATTCACATCACAGCTACTGCTGCTCAAAATACTGTGAGCTACATATGTTAAAGAGTACATTTTAAGGGCATTTAACTCCAGACAGCTTTTTGCTGTTGATGGGCAACGTAAGGTCGGTGAGTCACCCAGCATGCTTAATCACTGTGGTTAATAATTGGAGAAAAGGAGCTTCCCATAGAAGCAGTTGTGTAATGTTAATTTTAATAGGTCCTTGCCCAAGCCTACCCTTTTCCATGATGTGAGGGCTAAATCCTTGTATCTCTGCCTCATGAATAACCCCGGTGACTTCACTGGGAACGAAACATGGAATATTGTGAAAGCCTGACTCCACCAAAGCCAGTGGTAAAAGACACAATTGTGTGATGAGGACGAGATCTCATCGCTCTGCCCAGCTCTGGCAACTGAGAGATGAGGATCATGCGGCCACTGTCCTCTTATGTCCTCACTAAGCAAACAGGGTGAAACGCTTGCCAGCCCAGTGGATACCAGTCTCCATTGCAGATGTACTTCTTTATGCCTTTGAGTCTCAGGCGCTTTGTACTGGCTTACGCAATTTTTTATGCCTCCGGCTGAATCCTTCTTTCAACCAGGTATTTCCACAAAGTCAGTGGGAGCTCCAACCCCTACTTCAAACCCGGCAGGACGGGGTTATGAAAGCAAAACTCGCAACCACTGCATCGGGACGCAGAGAAGCAGCGCCGGGTCCTGCCTTGCTGACTCCTGGGAGGGCTCCTGGGAGGGCTGGCGTTAATTTGGCAGAGCAACACCCGGTGCAGGGTTCCTGCTGCAGCTCCCTCGTGACAGAGACAGGCCTCGCAGTGCTCCAACTCGTGGTCACGGCACTGGTTTTATTTGTGGCAGAAATGTCAACGTCTGGGCTGCGAGGCAGGAGCTACACGAGAGGCTTTGGGTTCAGCAGCCTGAAGCTGCCACTCTGTTCAGGCACAGAAGCCCCTGAGTAAATTTAATTCAGATTTTATTCCTCTCTCTGGGATTGTTCTTCCCCTGTGTAAATTAAGCCACCTTATTTGGATAGCCAGAATGGTTTTAGAAGACTAATATTAGATCCCCAGGTTAGAAAACTTTGACCCCAATTTTTATTTAGGGTGTAGGACTCTCATGCAAATTGCAGCACAGAGTCGGGGTGGAGGGGGGGGAATGCAACATCTGGTCTGTTTTTATAGCTCTACTCTAATGCATGGTGGCAAATCCATTTAACTAAGCTGTACAAAAACATCACTTCTGCTTAATTATAAATCTGTTGCATATCATTTTTGGTTTTGAAAATGAATATGGATAAACAGACTTACCTCTAATCTATATTGATCTCTATCAAGAGATGAACAGATGATGAACTTAAACCATCCAGTTCTATTCCAGTGCATTTCCCATCTGCACAGAAATGGAAAAACCTTTACTGTAATTAAGACCAACACTTCAAGTAAATGATTATGGTAGTAAGCAAAAAAAAAAAAAAACCCAACCAAAAAAAAACAACCAAAGAGCAAAACCACATGTGAGAAAATGTTGTTCCATAGTGCCAAGATTAGTTGACACCAGAATACAGAGGGCAGGAAATATGCTCTTCAGTTTGAGTAATGGGTTGTATTCTTCCTCTTGGCAAAATGCATAAAGGTAAGGATATTGCTTAACATCTACGTGCCTCAGTTTTGTCTCCTCCTAAATGGGAATAATAGGTCTCTAAGATTAATTGGAGAACATTTTATAGGCGACTGGTTTGGTTTTATCCTGATACTGTATTAGTCAGAAGAAACAATCACTCATCTTCCAGGTCTATCACTAAATTGAGAAAGACACACAACTACGGTACTGGAGAAGTGACAAAATTCAAGCATACGGCATGCTGTTATGAGAGACAAAAAGGCAAATGACACCCATCATAACCTGCAAAGGCCATGAGGGTATCAACCTTCATTCCTTGTGGGAAGATCCTTGCTGGCTTAGGTTTATAAATATCACAACATTTTGAAATGGTACATAGAAATTTCTGTCTGCCAGGAAAGCATTTAGTGAGTTTAGTGGATGAAGAATCCCCCACCAGGATGATGGAATTTCAGTTCCAGAGCGGTATGTGACCTGGTTGGCACTTGTGAGTCCTGTAATCTGTTGCTCCCATCTGCCTAGATTTGGAGAAAAAAGATCTGTTTCCTCTTCTTTCTGCTCATCACCACTTGTCTGATGTAACTTCTACCTAAAGTATCTGTACAGCAACTTGATTAACGCGAAGACCATAGGGATATACATCCAGAGATGATAAAGCTTGATGACAATGGGCTTGGGTCTACTTATCCAATTGTGAGCAGGAAATATGAACAAGGATGAGACTGTTTTCAGTTTACCCAAGTATAAGCATAATGAAGACTTCCTTATCAGCTATGACTTAAATTCCCACAGGTGTCTGGATATGCAAGCTAGCCCTGGGGCCAATTAGCACGTGCTGTACTCCACACCTCTGAATAGCCCTTCGTTTCATGAGTGTTATTTAGAAAACCACAAAACACAACACAATGATTCTTTCTCTCTCATCACAGTACATTTATTTGTTCCTTGGAGAAGGAAATATATACACAGGTCTGTATTCTTCTTAATTTCTGAAGCTGCTGGAGATCATAGTTCAATGTCGTATTCCAATTACATTCCGTTTCACAATCCTATAAAATTCAAAATAATATAAAAAATTCTTACATACTTATATAGATATATAAGTGTTATATGTAAGACTTTGCACATTTAAAGCCAAACAGTTTGAAAAGAAATCCAGCGTCATTTATTTGTGCTTGTTTACTTGCATTACTTTTCAGCTTGGATAATACCAGTTAGATGGTTTATTATTATTTCCCATTGAATTTCACTCCAGGCTCCCTCTGCACCAGCTTAGCTCTTCAGTGGTTGAGTGGTTCAAATCCTGTGGGAGAAAGTTTATTTCTTTGTTGGAAGAAAGAATTTATTTTGGAATTTGTTTAAATTGCTGCTGCCTGCTGATTGATCCTGGGCTTTATCACACTCATGAGCACGGAGGCCCTGGTACTGTAATAGATGCCTTGGCAAACCCCGGGTCTGGCTTGGAAATCCTTGCGATGCCAAAGAATTAAATCCTGCCCCCATTAAGTGCCGAGAGTGAAGAATGACTAAATGTAAGTAAGTTTAAAAGCGTAAGTAATTGAAATAAGAGTTTGGCCTTATTCAATAAGCCAGCGCCTGGGAATCCCAAACTGGTGCATGACCCACGTGCAGTCATGGTTGGTGCCGTGGTCCCATTGCTACCTCTCCAAAGGAGGTAATCAAGGGGTGCTCACTTTTTAAAATTACCATACTCTCTTTCTGTGTCTCATGTTTAACCCTTGATTTGCAGAGATTTGTGCCTGGACTTGCCTCGAAGTGCACATCAACGAACTGAAAATTGTATTGTATAGGCTTGTAAAAGAGTAAAATCTGGAGACCTTCCTGGACACTTTTTCTGGGCTCTCTGTTGCTGGGGGCAGCATGGCTCAGCAGAGCACTCGGGGGGAATGAAGAGGTGTGGTGACCACAGGTAAGTCATTTCATCTTTCCATATTTTGGTTTCCTTACCTGTCTATAGAGATAATGACACTCTTGCCCTTTGAAGACTAATTTGAGATCTCTGGGTGAAAATAGCACAAAAGAGGCTGGGCTCTTGTTTGAAGCTTTCAGACCCTTTTACAACACAACATCCCTAAAGATTTATACCATCTGAAGAGAAACCAGAGCAGGAAGTTGTTGTCTAACAGCTCTGGGAGTTTACTGCTTGTTTTTCCCTCCTTTATCTGATATATCTTGTTTTCCATTTGTGTGGGCAACACCAGGGCCTGGAAGCTTTACACCCACAAGGTGGTTTCCCAAGTAGCCATGAGCTGTTGCTGGCTCCGGTCAGGAACACTGCATCTTCTTCAACTCACAAACTAGTGCCAGGTATATGAGGGGGAAGGCAAAGCCCCTGTCTCCACACAAAATTTCTCACCTGGGAGAACCTGGAAAGCAGTTTGAAAGTAACTGGGAGTCACAGGCCATGATGCTCAGGGGAAGGAAAATTATTGGGGGGAGGGGGAGATGATTGAAAATTTTTTCTAAAAAACAACTGAGGACCCCTCTGCCAGGACAAGTAGAAATAAACCTGATTACAAGAAAATGTGATTAGGTGAATATTAATCAGAAAAGAAGACTCTAAACTTAAGGGAATGTCCTTATTAATAGTAATACAAGAACATGCAAACGCTGGAAGTTTTATTTCTGGCCCTACTTTAGGATTTTACTTAGGTCCATGTATAATTTAAAGGACTTCAGTGGAATACTTGTGCTGTAAGAGCTGTGTGTATGTTATGTATCTATTGGAGCCGGGGACTCTGGAGGAGTGGTGCTCTCTGGGCTGGTTAAGGTTGCTGAAGTGTTTTTAATTCTATTTTTGCTACTTCTCTGGCACTTACAATTGCTTACAACTTTCTGAAACTTCGTCTACCAAGCTGAACTCTTCCACATGGTTTCCTTTTGAAATGATTTCATGCACGCGGGCTTGAGGGAAACCAGTTCAGCCATTTTAAATTGGGAATGGCCTTTATTTCCATGTGTTGGCTTTAAATATTTCAGAAATGCTTTCTAACCCATACTGTTGTTTTTAATTAGAGGTCAGCCTTGCAAGGTGCATGGACCCTCTCTCCCTGAGACTTGTAAGTTTCAGGGATGTACATCTCAGGAACGTAAAGTTTTACCTTTTTTGGGTTTTGTCATTTTCTTAAAGTAGTCCTAAAAGTTCATAAGATGATACAGTATGCTGTGTTCCCACTGTGGGTGAAGATTTTGGTTCCTGCTTAGATTCATGAAATTAATAACTGGGCCTTGATACTACAAGTGAAGTGGGATATAGACAAGGGAAACTCTAGAATAAAGCTTCTAAAATGCAATACATAAACTCACAGGGTATTAAATGCATCACCATAGCTCTTGCTGAAATTGAAAAATGTTACATCTATGTCATTATTCTCTATGAGAGGCTGAGTAAAGTCTTGGAAAACCTTGCATTAATGGAGAGGGATTGGTAGGACAGGGTACCTCTTTGCTGATGACAAGCAAAGGCAAGCAAGACCTTCCTGGAGGTGTTTTATTTATGTGGCTCCTGGTGATCCTCAGGCAGGAAAAGCTTTCCAGTAAGTGCTGTGGCTGAGACCCACACGGGAAACATTGAACTGCTTTTGAAAGGCGGTAAAAAATTATGCTCTTAATTTGGTGGCTGATTTTGTTTGGTGTCTTTGGTGTCCTGTGTGTGACCGTCTCACCCGCTGACTGGCGTTAGCAACGCACGTGCCCGTACTGATGTGCTTGTATTGATGGACTACGCTAGGGAGGTGTCCAGCTGCTGAGAGAGGGAAAACCCCTTCTTGTGTCAGCTGTTGCTTCTCATTCTTTACATGGGAAATTCTGCCTGAACATGAGGAAAAACCTCTTTGCTTTGAGGGTGACAGAGCACTGGAACAGGGTGTGGAGTCTCCTTCTGTGGAGATATTCAAAACCCGCCTGGATGCGTTCCTGTCCAGCCTGCTCTAGGTGACCCTGCTTTGGGAGGGGTGTTGGACTGGATGATGTCCAAAGGTCCCTTCCAACCTCTGCCATTCTGTGATTCTGCTGTTCTGTGATCCTTCTCCAGTGGCACGATTTCCTTAGCAGTGGTGAAACGGGCCCGTATCAGGCCTGGTACTCGGCGTGAAATGGAAAGAAAAACATCTTGGGGGCTGCAGTGTGCCCTATCCTCAGGCCACCCTCCGGAGACTGGTGAGCCGCCACTGGCAGTGGAAAGATGAGCATGGCCAGGGGTTGCCACCCCACCCAGGGAAGCCCTTGTGAACAAGACACGGCATCACAGAAACAACTTGACCCCGTTTCATTTGCCTCTCACAGCTTTCCTAAATCTTCTTCCCTGTGAAGTTCCTCTTGGCTGGTGTGGTGCTTTCCACCCAGCCAGGGGTGCAGGTGGGTCCCCGTCATACCACCAAGGGAAAACAAATGTTGTTGTGTGTTGTTTCTTTTCGTTATGGAAAGGCATGGCAGAACAAGGGTGGAGCGGATGGGTGTAGCTGTCTGAAAAGAGAGTAAGGACAAATGGAGAAACAAACGCAGGGATGGGAGAGCCACCCTTATCAGGCATCATAAATGTCTCTTTGATTGAGACACATCAAAGCAGAAAGCTGCAACAACATCTGGTATTTCTTGTTACAGGAAGACTTCAGAAGAGTTCGGGCAACCCAGAGCAGATGTCTCCCCACTATCAGCTGGGACTGGTAAATGTTCCTGTCCCTGGGACAAGCAAGGTCTTTGCAGTCTGTGAATTATTTGTAGTGGTGTTACTGGCTCTGGCAATCAGTAACTAACTAAGGATATGAGATAAAATAGAGTGGTTTACTGCACTTAAGCACATGGGAGCCATTTTAGATACTGGAAATAGCATGGTCTAATGCTTATTGACCAGTTCTGCCTGTGCCCTGCTTGCCATTTTTAGGACAGGCTGTTTCAAAAGGGGCAAAGGAAGAGAATTGCTGCTGGGTCTGCGTCCTTCCTGGGTTGCCTCCTGCTCTGCGTTGGTACTAAGGAAACCTAACTTGTATTTTAGGCCCCCCCTCTTCACCCTGGTGCTTGTCCATGGACAAATTGCATTCCCATTCTCTGTTTGCAGCCCCAGGCACTATCTGCTGATGCTGTGAGCACCGGGAGAAAGGACCCCTGTGGCTTTACAGCACCTGGCGCAGAGGGAATCTGATCTCGGATCAGACTTTGGACTTTCTTGAAATCTGAATAATTCTAAAGGTCACTGCTCCTGTGGAGGCTGGGAGAAACTTGCACCCAAAAGAAGGTGAGAGCTTAGGTGGCCACCTGCTTCTGTGTTGTGAGCACTCGTAACACGCAGGTTGCCAGACGCCATGTTTTTTGTCAATCCCTGTAAGTAATATATTGCTTTGTGCTCCATCTAAATGACTGGGACAAAGTGTGCGTAGAAGAGTGTGTTTATACCTACGTGCCCTTCTGGGCAGAGGAATTACATACCACTCCTTAGTGCTGCGCAGCACAAAGGTTTCTTGACTTGGCTCACTGCACCATGTCAGCTCCGCCGACTGGGTTGCTGCTAGGACTGGTCTGTTCAGGAGACCTTTTGCTCCCCTAGCACATAGAGGACTTGGGAAAGCTTTTGGAAATGCTGGTTCAGGAAAGTAAATTAAATCTGAATGCTGCAGCCAACCTGATCCTTTCCTTGCTCAGAGTGAGGTTAATTAGGTGTAACTTCATTGTAGTCAGCAGAGTGTTACCACTGCAGAGCCAGTAAGTGAAGTTCCAAGCACATGCTGCTTGCCTGCTGCTTGGTGGGACATCCAACAGCCCAGTGAGCTGCTCACCTTCCTCCTAAGTGCCCTTGGGCTTGACTTAGTTTACAGGAAAAGGTCCTAAGTAAGATCCTGGTTCTGAAGCCCTCCCACCCTCTGACTTGCCCCAGTGTGAGAAGTCAGTAGCTTACATGGAAAGTCAGTATTTTACCACCAACACTTCAGCTATTGTCTACTGTAGACAGCTCTTGACTTGTGTCAGGGTAAGGGCTAGCCTTTGCTCTCAGATTACCTTTGCTGTGAATGGATCTGCGGTGCCTGATTTAATGAGTGCCTGAATGGAAGGAAAAGCCTGATGAATAACTCAAACCTGCAACGTGATCTGTAGGGTTCTTTGCCACCAATTATGTTTCTGCTGGTGTAACCCTGGGGTTCCCCTTTGAGTAGGGGAGGTGGTTCTGCTGTCCCCTCATCTCCCCTTTGAAAACAAACTTCACAGTCTGTCACACTGGTATTCCCACTGTGTAGTGAAAACACATCCTCTGATGGCTTTAAAATAAACAGGTATCTATATAAAATAGCACTCAGCGGAAATCGATAGAGATGGGTGCCTGTGAACTCGGTCCATTCAGCCTCGTGTTGCTGTTTGTCTGAACGTGGCTCCCATTGTTCTGACGTGGCTGCCCGGTAGGTAGCAGGGGACGCATGGCTGAGTTTTCTTTATGGTTGCTTTCAAATATTTATCTGCAGGAGGATAATGGGAGCGCTGTTTCCTCTTGTCGTCAGAATTTCAGAGAGGATTTTAATCCCCTGTGCTCCTTCCGCTCACAGAGCCCTGGCAAAAGTGGCTTGATCTCCTGCTGGCACAGGACCATCTCTCCTTCTCCTTTGTCCTCAGCAGGGATGTACGCAGCCTTCCTGGATGGAGAGCATACCAGGAAACTCTATGTTTTGGAAACTTGGATGAATTCGCTTTTCTGGACTATGGGGTACAATCAGTGAGATCTAATAGGGGCTCCTGCTCTTTCTCCTCTTTTTCTTTTCTCTATTCCTCCACTCCCCTTTTTAACTGATGAGAAAATGAGTAAAGATGGAGGATGTACAATTCCGACTCCAGTGCAAGATGTAGGTGTCCAGCACATCCCAGAACTGAGCACCAGTTTCACTCTTGCCAGCGTGGCCATTAATGTCAGCTTGTCTTACAACAATAGAGACCTGACTGCAGCTTCTGTTCTAAGTGCTTATGGCTTATGAAGGGTCTCAAATGAGTAGTTTAAAACCTGGATTAAAACCTTAAAAACTGCTGCAACTCTGTTATACTGCTCAATTTTAAGTCAGTGCTGAGATGATATGGTTTACAACAGGGCTGTCCAGAGGGACTGCCTTAACGTGCTGTCTGCTCATTACTGCTTAATGCTTCGTATTTCCTCCAGCCTGAAGGGCTCCTCTTCCTTTGCTGTAGCTCTGAACTGGGCATTAAGGGTTTTATTGTGCCTGTGGAAGCAGCCAGCAGTGCAGCAGCTGGAGCATCAGTGTGCCTGGCCTTTGCGCTAATGATGGTGTTACAGGCATGTGCTCACCAAGATAAGGATCGTGTGGGATCGCCTTCTGCCTCCCCAAGCCCTCAGAGTGATGATGGAACCTCTTCCAACATCACAAAATACCGTGCAGCAATTTTTGTGAAACTAAGGGGAGAACCCTACGCCGAACAGCCTGCCCCTCTGTGGGGTGCAGCCCCACTGTGACGCTGCTGCATATGGGATGGGGGGTGCGTGGGGGGATGGCAGCGTGGCAACGTGTGTCACTATGTTGTGATATGCCATGTGTGCACCCTTGCTTTCTGAGCAAGAGGAGGGGCTGCAGACTCCTTACCTGCCTCCCTGCGCCCCAAAACTGGCTGTTTGGCAGCTGCCACCCCCCCTTTATTCAGTGCATCTCACCCCTGCTCGAGGCAGGAGAGCGGTTCTTCTCCCCTGAGCCCAGATGTGGGGTGAAACTCATCTCTTCTTCATGTTGCGTGAAAGAAAGTCTGCGAAGGAAGGGATCCTTTAGCTGCAGAAGGTCTTTGTGAGCTCTCCTCAGGACACCCTCGGGAAGCACAGTCACCAGGCGCTGGGGCTCAAGGGTATAAGGAGGTGAGAAGGGACTGTGTGCTCGTCCATCTTTCCCAGCCCAACTATCATATAGTTGTGTGTCACATTTACATTGAGGCTTGTAGTGGTAGAGCACAGCCTGGTACCTGGAAGGGCAAAAGTTCCTCTGTGAGGTAACTGAGAGGTATAACCTTGGACTGTCAGCTTCAATCTGGTTTGAGGTACAATACTGGTGCTCAGCTTTGCCCTGTTAGCTGCTCGGTAGAATAGCTGGGTTGATAGATACCAAGATGGTATCTAAAGTCATGTTTAAGCCAGTGTGGGGTGGGAATTTATTTTCCAAAACAGGGCTCTTCATTAGCATGAGCACACGTAGCAGTGTGTCAGGGGAACACCTAACGCTTGCAAGATAAACATGTTCATCGCTGCTCTCCAGGTGGGAGGAGCAGCCACAGAACCGCGTCACGCCGGGTGCTTGGCCCTCTGCAGCCTACTTGGTATGCAGAGGTACCTTTTCTGCAGTGAAAAGGCTTTGATTCTCCCTGGTCGAGCTCACTTTATTAGCATTGCAAAAACACTAAGAGCCTATACAGCTGATAACCTTCTGCTCGGTTTGTTCATCTGCTACGTATGTGATCCTTGCAGAGATAATTTGGAAAGGTGTGTTTATGGCTTTGAACTTAGCAGATATGGATATGCCTGGCAGTTTCACAAACATGTCCTTGGTTGGAGTCTGTTGCTAAGCAATAGTTTAAGATAAGGAATATATACAAATCCCCAAATGCTCAATTTTTAGGGCTTTAGGCACTCATAGGAGAGAGGTTTCGCGATGTCCTGCTTTTGTCTGGAGCACCCAGAAGAAATTTTAGCTTTGTTAGCCTGGGAAGAGCATTGAATTGTAAGGATCCTGGAGTATGTTCCCCCTCTTGCAGCCAGCTGTAGCCCACAGTGGATGAGTAACCATCTGGACTCCACATCTGAGGTGACAAGGTACAGAGGAAGGACAACTTTTACCTTTATTTATGGCAGGCTTTTTTGCACAGGGAGATGACAGGGTGGGAGCAGGAGCCTCTCACTTCCTATCTCTCCTGCTTCTGTGTATGCCACCCATGTGGCCTTTGTAGCCAGAGGTCACCTCGGTAATACTCCTGTCATCCAAGTTGCCCATCAGCCAGTGAGTCACTTCATGAGCGAAGGGGAACCCCCAGATGGTGGTTCTGTGCTGCTGATGTCTCATGGGTCGCGTCGCAAGCTTGGGCTGATGTCACCTAGAAATGAACCTGCTTCTGAGTTCCTCACCTGCCCCATAGCTGTAAGTCACCCGGTTTCCACCCCTGGGCAGTTTTCTCTGCTCACCGCCTGCCTGTGGTGGATGCAGGCAGTGCTGCGGGGGCAGGAGGCGAGCCCCATCCCCATGTCTCAGCAGAAGCCTCATGGAAAGTCTTGTCTTCTGCTCTCCCCGCTTCTCCAGCGCCTGTGTGGGAAAAGCCGGTAGCTGCGGGAGCTTGGCAGCAGCGGTGGGCTCGAGCTGAACTGACACACGGGGTGCAAATAGAGTCATAAAGTATATGTGGCAGCGTGATGCATATTAGAGCGATTCGCAGGGTAGTGTTTCCCTGACTCTATTCTTAGTAACAGAGAGAGGCGATCTTCCCACCTTAGCTGGAGGCACGTTACCAGGCCCGCCGAAGGGGCTGTCAGGAGCTGGACGCAGTCCTGCCTCCAAGAAGACCCCAAAGCCTGGGTTTTGCAGGGTCCTGTCCCTGCTCCGTGTGGCCAGTCTGTGCCCTGTGACCCCGCTCCCCGTGGAGGCCCATGAGCCACCACATGCTGCCTCCTGTTCCCGGCTCTCGGTGGCATATATGAAAACATGCCTGAGAAATTACTGTGTTCCCTCGGGAATGAGGAAGGACCAGCCTGATGGCTAAAATGAGAGGAGAAAGTTTTATATCTGTGTGGTTACTAACTCTTTATTAGGAAAAACAGAACTGTTTGTCTGGTGCTTCTTGGACCTTTGGCTTAATATCAAAATGACCTTCGCACAAACCTTCTCCAGCTTCTTCCCAGAGGAGAAGGCAGAAGTTACAGTTTTCTTTCCATCGGCTCTGGCTTCAGAGGGGAGGCTTAAAAAAACTGGGCTGCAGCTGCCCTCTCTAGTGAGGCCACAAATGAAGCAACTGCATTTTAGCTCAGGAGATGTTAACCCCTTCATCTGCAGGGTGGGCCACTGAAATGCCAGCTGGCAAGAGGTCTAGCGAGCCCGTCTGGAATGTGTCCCAAAGCAGGCAAAGAGTCTTCCTTCTCTCCTGCTCTTCCAGGTCTGAGAGCTCTGAAGCTCTGGCTGAGGGACTGCCTTCTCCTCTCCTCCTGCCCTACATGCTCATACAGAAGGTGTGTGTTGGGGTGGGAAGGACTGGAAAGAAGGAAAGGAAGCTCTTTTCTTTTTGTATATCCATATGGTCCCTCCAAAGCCTGCTGCCAAACACCGGCAACAGCATCCTCTGCCTCTGGCCTTGCTTTGCCAACTTCCCTTTCACAGAATCACAGCATCGTTGAGGTTTCAAGGCACCTCTGGAAACTGCCTAGTCCAACCCTCTTCTCCAGGCAGGGTCAACCAGAGCAGATTGCTGATCTGATGGGATTTTGTCTATTTCAAAGGGCGTATGCCCTAATGCCCTACAACCTCTCTGGGCAACTCATTCTTGTGCTTGACCACCCTCACTGTTTCATGTTTAAATGGAATTCCTGGTATTTCACTACCACCACCATCATACCCTTGTCTGAGCTAAGCCAGGAGTTCCTGCCTTCAGGTATGTGCCCAGAAAAGGAAGGATTGCCTTCCTTTGTGTGCTGTTTCTGGGATGCTCCATTTGTTCCCATGTCAAGCAGCTACTCTTGTCTCTTCCAAGCAGAAGGAAGTAGCAATATCTCCTCTTGGCTTCCAATAGATTTAAAAGTCTTCTCCCATGTTTCTTATAGGTGTGTGAAGTCATATATGCAAAACCTAATTTGAAACACAAGCTCATCTACTTGGTATCTACTTTACAGTCTCTGGTGACAGTGTTCTGGACCACCTTTGCGCTCTGCTGCCAGCATGAATGAAGGCATCTTGAGATCGTGCCCTACCTTTTCTGTAAGTTACTTTTTTACCTGGTAATACTATTATCATATGGCCTCTAAAGCCCAAGACTATGAATGCCTGGCTCTTGTTAACAAACATGGCAAGAGCTTTCCTATGTATTCTCCTGGGAGGGTTTGATCATGGAAGTTACTTTTGTTGTACCCAAATCCACTAAATAGATCTCCAATTTTCCTGTCTCTACATCAAATGTTACATGTTAAGGAGCTTAGAATAACAGCTGCTGCCACTCATGTTAACTGAGAGGTGCACAAGACACTGAAGTGTCTGGTTTCTCATCACTTACGGGACGGATAAAAGTATCTGTTGTACTGACTGGTCCATCAAATATGAATGATGCAGATAGAGTGGCTGTTTACACACAGTGATCTATTTTAGTTAAATTGAAAACATACACAGGGGAGTGTTTCAGTTTTGTGGATAGAAAACACTGGAAATGTTTGTTTTTTTTTTTTTGTTTCGTCTTTTCTGTTTGCCAGTGACAATTAGCTCAACAATTAGTCTGTGGCTGGGAGAGGATGAGCTCTCCTCTTCTAGGATGAAGATCCAAATATCGTTAGTTATCCAACCAAATCTCATGAAACTGAGGATGAGGTGCTTGGCTCCCTTTATCATTCCGATTTTACCTGAATACTCAATTATTTTATACGGCGTTAACATCAGCATTTACAAAGCTGGTCCCTCTGGAGGACGACAGCAATTGTTTTGCTTAATGTTTAATGGCTTCCTCTCCCTCTGGACTCCGTGCCAGTGCACACTGTAATGAACAAGCTCTGGAAGAATATTATAGCCTCACTTCTTCTATTAGGACACTTTACATAGAAATTTATTTTGCACTACTGTGAATTATATAAATACACAAATTAAAGATACATACGCAATAACTGCTCGCAGAGAGCATTGTCTGCAGCAGACTCATTAGGAGAATGAATTACTCTGTAGAAAATCACTTAACCTTTGTGGATTTCCTGGTACTGTGTTTATTAATGCCCTTGCTTTGTTTTGAAGTAATATCAGTCTGTTATCTGAAAACATGCTCCAGATTTGAAAATTAATACACAGCATTAAGGTTTCCTCTGAACATACTAATTATATAGAAAGCAAAACCTGAGGTCTGATTCTGCTCTCACACATCTGTGTATAAAAGAGTAAGGATGTGCATGTCCCCCACCCGTGCAAGGAGTTTCGAAACCAGAACTAAATGGTGCAGGGCTGAACTCCTTCAGAGGAGGAAAAGAAAAAAAAAAAACAACAAATAAAGGGCTTTGGTTTCCATGGGCAAATGTTGATTATTACAAGCGGAAATCTTCACTGAATAGCCTTTATCAGGATTTGCCCACAGGGCTCGGTGGCTAACGTTTTGCTGTGGAAAATACTTCTCCCACAGCAAATGGAGATGAGGGAAAACAGCAGACTAACTTTTTGGCAAAAGACCTACGTCAGTTAGAAAAACAATGCTCCACATGCACATGTTTCTGTCAGGAAGACTGTTAGCAGCACTACGGCAGCCCCAGTCCTTTTGGCAGTGGTGAAAACAGGATGCATCAGGAATAGCAGGCTCGATACGGGGCAGCCCACGCAGAACCGCGCTGCCGCAGGAAGCTCTGGGGCTGCAGAGACCTGCACCAGCAGAGCATCTCTCAAGCTTTATATAGCACTTTTGCAATGACAAAAGCTAGTTATTAGTCACTGAAAACTTCAAGATGCCTCGGTGACCTGACTTCCGACTTGTTCTGTGGCAAGACGGTGGCCCGTCCTGTTTGTTGGGAGAGCTGTGACCCGGGCAACTGAAGAGAAGCTGTTGCAGGTGCAACCAGGGTGACTCATTTGCCATCATGCTGCTGGCTGCAAGGACATATGGGACTACGCCATGAAGGCAATGGAAAAATATTGTTCAGTAGGTTTTTAAGTCTGTAGCCTTAACTCAGGGACATACTCATGGAAATGAAGCAGACAGTGACTCTGAAGAGTAACAGAGCAGACTGATGTTCCTTGAATCCATTGTATTTGAGATCTGTGGGGTTTGATACTGCTTCTGCGGCACAGAGTTGCTTCTGCCTTTGCTGGAAAAAGACAAGTCATTGCATGCACGCTACATCGTGCTTGTATCTTATATAGCTGTAATTATAGCCCTGCAGAGTAACTCAGTGGAGAGCAAAGGTTATTGACAGCCACTGATACGTTTCAGGTGATATTAATACAAATAGAATAAAACTTTGGCCTTGAGGGCAAATCTTCAGCAAAAGGCTACTTGGAATAATGAAACCTTTCATACCAGCCATGTCATCCCACAATGAATTGACAAGCAATATTAACCCAATTGACACTCCAGGCTCTGCACAGGTCCGAAGCCCCAGCACTGGGGCAGGGGGTGGGAGGATGAGTATGCTCTAGCTGGCAGCATATCTGAGCTTTGCAATTACTTAACTGTAAACAAAAATATCCCATCTTTGATGCTTCAGCATCATCTACTGCTTTATCCTTTATCCTTGTGAATTTGGAATGGAGTATTTGTCACCAGGGGAAGGAGGGCTGGGTATGGAGGGTGTTGCAGATACTGCCCTTAAAGCAAGTAGAAGATCTGGAAGGGGGAAAGGGAAGGAATCAAGGTGATGGAGAGAGGAAGATCTGAATCCTGCAGCCTCTGTGCTCTGATGTTTAGCTTCCACCTTAGAAAAGGAAGCAGCTTGTAAGAAATGGCTAATTTAGATAGGTTATGGATCAACAGACCTCAGTCTCCTATGAATTATGCGAATGTTCTAGTTCAGTGCTGGAGTTCATAACGGGTTAACCAGGCGTATTTGCTCAAGAGCAATACAAAGTGCTTCACAGATGGGCTGAACAACTGAAGGGTCTCGTCTGTAAAGGCTCCTGATCCAAACGCTGTAATTTGCAAAGACAAATGCAGCAAGGTTACTTATTTCTGGTGAACACTTACAAGAAGAACATACCTTGTACCTTTTTAGATTTTTCTCCTATAAGAGGAAATGAAGAAGAAGATGATACTAAAGTAGATTAGTGGTATGTCATCCCCTTCTGTAAGAAAAAACAATGATTTTTTAGAACTGTTTTTTCTAGTGAAACCAAAGCAGCTTCGATTTTGAGACCGATTTCATTGTTCTGGAACTAGAGGACAATGATTTACCAGTTGAAACTAAAACATAACTTTGTATATATTATGAGCATCATCAGATCACAAATGAGTATTTCCTAATTATAACAGTGGAATTAAACTCTTGAACAAAAATGTTTCCTGGATACTGAGCAGCTCTTAATATTTTAATTTTTGCATAATGAAGTTACAGGACCCACTGTATGTGGATGAACACTTCTATTTTCATCCTAGGTTTGTAACAACATCTTTCATGTGGGGTGATTGGAAGGTCAGGTGCTTCGCTAGCATTTTGGTTTTCATGGTAGAGTTATCAACATGAGTGAAAATGTGCCCATGCGGATTTGAGAAAGTAGACAGAGTGTCAAATCCATTGATCAAATGTTCAGAGAGGTAAAAGTTGAAGACCTTTTTCAACGTTGCAGGACGGCTGTTAGTCTCTAATTCAATAATGAACGGTGAGGCCTATGAGGTGAATCTTCTGACTGTTCCTTTGCAAAATGTGCATGCTCCTTGGTTTTACGGATGCTTGGAAGTTTTTGTTTTTTCTTGAAGCTCTTCAACATGCACATGTTCTCATCTTCCACCTCACTCTCCCAAATGCAATCATCTCTGTGCTGATTGACCTAAGTGATCACCATGGTTTCCAATTCAATTCAGGTCCCCAAAGAGGACTTTTAATTAAGAAGCTCTAATAGAATCTAGGAGAAAATTCTAAGTCCCCAGTCTTCAGGCTGTGAGCTACAGATCCCCGGGGGTGTCTATGGCCAACGAGACCCTAAATGTGTCCTTCCTGCAAAGGTCGTATCTTATGCAGAAATCTGCAGAAGCAAATATTAGAGATGTAGACATCCCCTGTGAAATTCCTAGGGATCACAAAAAGTTGAAAAGCCCTGCAATAGGCTGCTGTTGGGCAGCGGGTGAGGGAGTGATCGAGAGAGGGCTGGAGTTGGAAGCAGCAGAGGGAAGCTTTGCTATATATAAAAGCCCACTTGTTGCGGTAGCGAGACCCAAAATATTCAAGACCTAATTTCTACCCAGAGCGTGTCTGAGCCATCCACAGGATAATCATCATCACCTGAATTACAGATGGGTATGTGGGTGGGATTTCCAAAAGTACTTGAGATTGTTTTGTATTTATGTCAGTGGGGACAATCCCACCTTGTGTGGAGCACTGTATGCTGATGTTTACTCAGCAGCTCGTACTAATCTCCAGGAAACAACTTGTGCTTGCTGCACTGTGGGTGCTGTGTTAGGTAATGCTGTGCAGAAGCACTTGAGAATGCTTTCACACCGGGAGCTCCAGCATTAGCCATGGAGGAGAACAAAACGTGGGACTGGAAAACACTTCTAAACTCTTTCAAGTACGGTATTGGCTGAAAAGCAAAGTTCCAGAAAACCGGAGCCACATATAAACTTGAGATAACTTTGGTGAATAGTTCTTGGCTGGAAGACAAAAAGGAAAATTTAAATGTTCTGTGTAGATTGTTTCAGGATTAAACATCTTGAATTTTTGTTTCAAAATGCTCTCCCTTCTGGCAATTCTCTCAAAACTTCTGGTCATATAAATCTGAGTTATTGAAGATACTACTTGAGGACTCCTGTCAGAACAATATTTTGTTTAATTGGAAGGTTCTTTTAAGCTCATTATTTAGTTGAAAATCTCTGAAGTTTTTCTTTAGAATGTAGCTTGAAACAATTTTCTTTTTTTTCAGCTTATTACCTCTCTGTTAGCTGGCTGAACAGAAGGTGCTTTGCAAGTACCCGCAAGAGGATGATGGAAAAGCAGAAGAAATTAATAAATAAAAGCTTGGGATGTGGTAAGTCACCCCTTGACACAGCAGCACTCCAAGACCAGACCTGGACCACTTGTACAGAGGTACCCATACCTTTCCATCTTTTCTAGTTGCACTAACACATGTCTAATGTGGGCCACTCTGCTGATTTATAGAAGAAGTCATGTAATTCATTCATGTAACGAGTGAGTGGAAACGTCCCTTTGCTCCTCCTCCACAGAGGAAATCTGAAACAGACAGGGGTTTGAAGGAGGACGGGGCCATGCTGCGCCTAGGGCATGGTAGTCATGGGTGGGAGGGAGACAGCAGAAAGGAACAAAACCCGAGTCATAGTAATTTAACCAATTTTCTGCACAGAAAAACACCCTTCTCTTGGCTCAACTCCGGGTGGACTTGGTTTTCCATCTGGTGAAAAATAGGGATGAAATGCCTCCCGTGCTACCCTTCGAAAAACAGTTCAGTAACCTCCTAGGAGATATAAGAGCAGCATCATTATAACTGGGAAATGAATTGCTCGCTTGCTGGATTTAGCAGCTTCCTGTTTTGGGAACCCGAGATACCATCTCAAATTTCTGTTTGTTGTCAGCCGAGAAGAAGAGACTCCAGGGCTGCAAAGCCTCTGGTGAGGCAGCGCTTCATTTGCTAATTGTCTCTGCCAGACAATGCCATTTACACTGAGCGCAAAATCACCTCTAACCTCCACTGACCAGAAAATCGTTATATCCTTGAACTCCCAGCCTTCTGAAACAGTACCCGGCCCTGCAAACTCGGGCTGCGTGCCTCGGCTCCTCTCACAGCACAACAAAATACAGGAATACCTACTGCTGATTAATTTACAAACATCCCCGTTGCCGGACCGAATTATGATATCATAAGCAACTGCATTATATTAAAAAAAAAACAAACAGATGCCTGACCTGTCATACATAATGTAATGAATCTTTTGCTTTGAGGACCACCATGCCATGTCCTTTGAGAGGCAACCAGAGCTGAGCAGAGGGCTGGTGGCCAGCCCGTAACCAGGCTGGGGCTGGGTCCTGGGCTCTCAGGCTGGATGGGGTCCCTGGCTGTGGTGTGGGGCAGAGGCAGAGAGAAGGTTCAGAGGGACGTTTGCAGTCAGCAGGTTGCTCTACATTTGTTCTTACTCTCACAGCCTGGGGTTTTTGGGTATTTCTGTCAGAAAAGGTGGCGAAGCTGGAGTTTGCCTCTGTGAGAGCTTTTCAAGTAAGGAAAATGTCTTCAATTTTACATTTTTTCACAGCTCTTTTGCTTTTTTAGGACATGTTACAGTGCTTGCCAGTTTTGCTGTATAAGATTCAGATGTTCTCTCTACCTGCTTCTCTTCCTCCATCAGCCAAACGATCACAGCGGCTGCATCACTCTTAAATGGGATCAGATCTGCAGATTCAGGGGAATGACCTGTAAGTGTTGGGTTTTTTTTTTCTTCCAAAATGCAACACTTGCTTACCCTTGGGGCTCTGAGAAAACCTTTGGATCTTCTGCCTTCTAGTTGGGGAACATGGGGGGATGTGTTTGGCTGTGAGATGTTGCTCTTCATTTCAGAGATGACATAGCAGAGGAAACTGGTTTGACCCACAGCTTAGGTGCAGTAGTGACTGCTAATGGCAACAGAATAAGCCAGTGATAGCTAGGTCTCCTTTCTGTAACACCAGTATTAAAACCAGTAGGTTACGTGTATATTTTTCCTGTTCCAAAGACTGGTTCAGGCACGTCTGTCTGGGATGTGACATCTCCTGAGGGATGTGGTTAAACACAGACAAAGTCAAGGAGTCAAGGCTGCTGCTTTGGTGACTCCACAAGCACCTGACAGCCAGAGACTGTCGTGGAAGTATCCGGGCAGCAGTGATGCTTCTCTTCTCTTCCCTTGCTTCTTATGGGCCTGCTAAATATCTGGGCTTCCCATGGGGCAGGAGTGTGCTGTATGGATGAGCTGGTTTTACCCATTCTGCAGCAGAAAGAGAGAAGTGGAGGTATGAATCAATTATTTAAAAATATGACATATATATTAAAATATTAAAAATGATTAAATTATTCTTAATGACTTCTCAAGAGCGTCATGTCAAAATTACCACTGAAATACAATTTGGTTCTCTGCAAGGGAAGAAGTAATTCTGAATTAAGGATGGAGAGTACCCAAACCATCCGGATCTCCACCCAGCAACAATGATGGGCAAAAAAGCTTATTTTCCTAACATTTAAATGGAAAGGGAATATTAAACATCTGTGTGATGCAGAGAACAGGCAATGTACCATTGTTAGGATGGAAGCAAAGCCGAGCGGTCTCCCTCCAAGGGAACTGAACAATGAAATTCTCCAATTTTTGCTGGGGTTCTGTTGTATGCCCCAATTTGGCTCCTACTCGGAGGGACCATGGCAGCCTTCTCGGTCCCTCAGCCCTGCCCAGAAACCCCACACCACTGTTTTCCTTCCTTTCTGTATTGTGGGGAAAAGTCAGGGCTAGTATTTTGTTCCCTTAGATTTCTAGTTTTGAAGACTTTGTACTAACGGCTGAAGGACTTAATTCTGTTATTGCCACGGAGGAGCCTTGTTCTGCTTGAGTTATACTGAATACACTCATAAACCAAAGCAGTCACAGCAATGAAGAAATGCTCTTCAAAAACCCTGTTCTTAATCCATTTGAGTATGAAACTAAGGGGCTGGCTTTTTAAGAAGGCCCTCTTGAAGCTTGCCCAAAAGATTAATGTGTAAATGTGAAGAATGCTCTGGAAGCTCTTGAATGGTGACATTTATTTCTAAGTAAACCCAGGAGTAACTGTTTATAGCAAAAAGATGATTAATGGCATTGTGGCCAAAATAAGGTGAGTCCTTAAACTTGATGGCACAGTATTTGCATATTACCTCGATGTTAGAGTTTCTCACACTACCTTTGTTTATTTTTACTGGAAGAAGCACAAGAAAAGCATGATGCTCGCTTAAATCTCCATAAATCCAAACATCTGAAGCTACATTACTCCTTTTTCCTGGCTCTGTTCCTCTCTGAAAGCACACCACTTGCATGCTCACCCTCCTTTTTCCCATGAACTACAGGGTGTAGGCCCAAATACCCTTTGCAACTGGTAACCTGCTAGGCACACTGGGTTCCAGTTAATATAACAAATGGGCCTTTCATACTGCTGGAAGTATCTGTGGCATGAATATATTAAAAATCCTGAAATTAGCAGGAAATACGAAGAGCATTTTTTGTTTCCACAGGGTCAATTTTATTCAACGGCTGAAAACATCTTCCAATGATGAAAAAAAGTTGTTACATGGAAAACGGATTCCGACCACCGCGTTAACAGCAGTCAAGTGGCAGGTAGGGAACACTTGTATGAGCACCTCTCTGAGCACTGACCAGCTTGAGAAGTTCTTACTTGTGTCATCACGGGCTGCTCTGCAAGGGTGCAGTGTTGCATCTCTATCAGTGGTTCTTGCTATGGACTGGCATGTGTTTCTGTGGGGAAACGAGCTGGATCTTTTAGCATCCAGTTACTCAGGAACCTGCCAGGTTTTGCTGGGTTCGTTAAAGATGGAGGAACCATCTCGGCAGCTGCTGGGTCAGTGGTTACCTTCAGCTCCTCGTTGCTCAGAAAATAATGCTTTATCTGACGGTGCACGGATACCCTGCAGCACTGAACAACAGCTTAGCAGGGGGGAGACCATCACCTGGGGCCAAGCTTAGGGAACAGCCCGAGGGTTGGTGAAACCAGCATGAGTGAGGGGGTGCTGGCAAACGAGACCCTGCAGCTGGTGGCAGCGGCTACCTCACAGGTGACAGCAGGCATCAGGGCAGTGCTGATGGGCACCCAGGCAGGCACTGCAGATGTCCCTTTGGGCAGAAAGCAACTCTCCTTAGCCAAATATGTGACACGCTGGCGGAGGGAGAGACGTCTCAGCTACACAGGCTCGTTGCATAATTGTCAAATATGCCTGTAATACAGTTCCGTCAGAGGCAATTACTGCTGCAGCACGGTTGCTCTGGGAAGCCTTCCTCTCCTAGGCTGAATTGCAACGATCAAATCTCGGTTGGTTTGGCTGAAAAAAGATCATGGCAGTGATGTCTTTTCACTAAAAAGGATTGTTTCCCACTCTGCTGTCATTAAAACGAAATATAAACTAGCCAAACTCTGCCTTCACCAAGACTCTCCAAAAATGGAACATTTTTTGAATAAAATAACTGTAATTCAAACGGCAGCAGTCAGTGCTGTGCCTACTTTGGTACCCAGCCAGTGAATTTTAAAGTAAACACCCTCCAGGACTGTTCTCCATTTGGATTTATTAGTCATTACCAAGAAAAGATAATTAGCACTTCTGAAGCATTGTGATAATCAGTAGCATGAACTGTTACCAATAGAAACGGGCTGGGGTACTTGTGCAGCGCAGGAATATGGCAGCTCTGTTGTACTCCCTGTACAGAACAATATACGGGTGGGCAGATCCTCAGCTGGAGGAAATGCTCATAAATACCAACAACTGCAGTGGCGCTAATGACAGTTTACACGGGGTAAGGCAGGGAGGGGGGGTTGTTCCCTGGCCTGTTGGGCTTCTCCTTCTGTTATCCTGGAGGCAGAGTCATTTTTGTTACCATATACAAACCTTCTTGTTGGTCAAAGGCAACAGCAAATACTACTCCTTTATTGTGCAACAGAAAAATAGGAGCTAATTATTTTTCTTTTGTATGTACCCTGCCAACATAAAGGAAAATAACCTTGTGTTGGACCGAGAGGAACCTGGGTATACCTGGATTGTTTAGGCAACGATGCCTTTTTTCTCTTCCTCTTTCTAAACTAATGAGAAAAGTCTGTTGGATTCAAGTCCGTGCTAAAACTCGCAGAATTGGTATTTCACTTATTGTTCCCCAAACTTCCATTACTTATGGTCATCTGTAATGATCCTATGAGGGATGGGATGCAAATCTTAGGTTCTTAGTCTCAAACCCTGAGCGTTACGCATGCCAGGCTCCCTGCTATACAAAGAAGTATTACTGAGCCCCGGGAAGTAGGTCTATTAGATTTATCAGCATTGCTGTCTATATAAATTCTGCAATACACAGGCTTGCCTGATGTAGCTGTCTTTGTTTTTCTGCACCTGGCAGGATGAACAAAATCCACGGTGAAGAACAGAGGCAGCATGTAAGCTTGGGAAGGCTTGTGTTTTTGTCAGCACTACTAACTAATGTAGCTGAAGGATTTACCCCCAGAACGCCTGCAAGTCTGAAACAACCTCTTTGCTGCACTGTACAGAGCACTTCAGGCCAGTATGACATCCCTCCAGCCAACGGCTGCTTCCCATCCTCTGGGAAGCATGCAGCAAATCTCAGGCCCGAGTCCAGTTTCCGTGCCAAGTGCTTTGCCATTGAGGCAGGGGCTGCAGTGGGCGGCGCTGGTGGAGGGCACCTTACCCATGTCACTCCTGCTGATGGCATTTACTCCTGAACGTCTTCCTTGCCAGCCATGCAGCCGAGGCTCTAAGGATGGCAACCCCTACACCAGTAGCACTCCCTAATAGGACCCCCCGGCAACATCTGACCAGCTGAGACACTGGAAGCACCCGTGCACGTGTGCACCTCTCCAAGGAAGACGATTGCTGTGGAAGTCTCCTTATCACCGAGGTGAAGCTCGCCCGATGGCAACGAATGTGATGGGCTGGTGGCTGTTTACAAGCTGCACATGCAGAAGGTAAATGGATCTGTGAGTGTTTGCTTCTCAGCTGCTGCTGGGAAACAGGCACCCTCCTGCCAGCTACGGTACAGACCTCTCCGAGCAGGCTCCTCGGTCACAGAGGTGGATGCACTGCTGGTACTCAAATAGCTGTCCGGTACACAGAGGTTGCTATGGCAGCACTTTAGAGATATATGTTCCACAAGAAAGCGTTGATGTTGGACCACGCTGATTCTTTTTTTTGTGCCTTACACAGAAGGCTCGCTCCCACCCTGGGAACTGGGGAGCAGAACAAATATTGGAATATAATATCTCTCTATATTTATATCTACTTAAGTCTATTGTCAGATTGCATCTGACTGTGGAACTGGGTTTAAAACACCTGGGTAACAATTTACATATTATGTCAACAAAACATCTCTTCCCCCTCCCTTTCCCCCTTTCCCACCTGCAGTGCAGAGCAAGCCAACTTCATAGCATCCTTCACAGCAAAATGGGTCTCTGCTGCGTCTTTTTGTCTTCATGAAACTCATTTAATTCTGGTACTTTAACACCTACTCCTTCCTCTGCTGCTGGTGCTATTGCAAAGGAGAAACGCGGCCGGGTAACACTGTCTCCTTGGAAACCTGCCTCTGGCCTAAAAAGCTCAGTTTGGTGCCTGTGTGACACTGAAAAGCCAGAGACCTCATGGGCTGAGCGCCTTTCAGGCTGGGCTGCTTCACTCCACATCCCTCCGTGAACAGAGGAATAAGCTGCGCTATTGCATCAGCAAGACTTAATGGAAAAAAAAAAACCAACATATTGGCCTGGGAGCACAACAGGGTGCTGAGAGCAACCCGGGGGCAGTGTACGTCCGAGGGGAGGCAGGAGCTCGGCGATGGTGCGGTCTGGGAGCAGCACGAGGGGCCACCTCTCCATTAACCTGCAGATTTCCAAATAATTGTAAACAACACCGACTTCAACTCTGCTGCCAGAGCTTCAGGCTCTTTAAGAAATAACCTCTACTCATTTATTGCCTGAGAATATTATTATTTCTGGAATGAACTAGTTGCGGATCACAATACTGGGCAGAATTATAGTACAAAGTGTGTTTTAGTGCAAAACAACTTATGAAATAGTCACGAATCGTCTTTGGACAGAAACGGGCACAGAGCCCCCCGACCTTTTTGTGTAGAAAAGCGCCCGTGGCTCATTTCTGCATCATCTCCATCTCGGGGCTGGTGTGGCCGGGTCTGGCCCTGGCGTGTGGCAGCAGGGTACAGTCCTGCCCAGCCACGGCGGCCCCGGGGACATCAAGCACAGCCAAGGAGCAGCTCAGCAGGGGCTGCAGCCCCCCCCTGGCTTGGCCAGCCCCGGGGAGGCGGCGTGGATCAGGAGCTCTCTCTGAAGAGATCACTCTTACACCTGATACAATACGCAAAATGATCCTGCCCCGCTGAAGTCTCGACTCCCCACTTCTGATGCGAAATTTCTACAGACAATCCAAAGATTTGGTTTTAAGACAGAAGCAATTCATGTATACACACAGTGCCTTCAGCGCGCTTTCCCTCAAAAGACTGCTGCCAGCTTTTGTGTCATGAAAAGATGGATATGAAAATGTTTTGTGCCAGGAATGGTAATGCAGGCGAGAACAAAGTTCAGTCACTATATACTGGTAATCACTACATTCCTCACTAACAGTGATGCAATAGGTGAGTAATAAGAATGAAGCTCTGAGTTTATAATTAGCTAATTCATGTAAGCCCTTTCAATAAATATGTAATTGGAGATACATATATGTTTTTAATACTAGTTCAAGTGTGAACCTCTTTGGTCTTTCTGCTTTTCTCACTCATACTGCAATAGCAGCTTTTTTAAAAAAAAGTATTTTTAATTTAAATTGGTCTAGGCAAGCGCCACACTAAATATAGTGAGCATATGCAGTATATAAGAGCAAGGCAGGAAAAAGGATTATCAAAATAGCTGAAATAATTTTGTAAACGGCATATACTGCATGTC
Source organism: Calidris pugnax (assembly GCF_001431845.1). Lineage (NCBI taxonomy): Eukaryota > Metazoa > Chordata > Aves > Charadriiformes > Scolopacidae > Calidris > Calidris pugnax. Next base: position 12,866,454 of record NW_015090922.1, on the reverse strand, counting down.
TATATTGTTTAATTGTCACTCCTGTTCTGTCAGATTGGTGTGGAGGCAGCCACATGCTTAAGCACCACTTGGTCAAGTTAATTGGTGCATTTACTCCTCTTTAGAGTAGGTCCAGGCTTTAATTCAGGGCTTGGGGGTTTTATCTTTAATGAAAATTGAAAGGTGCAAGTGCTTAGAACAGCTGTACTCCAGCATGACCTATTCTACAGACAGTCACCTTGAGCCAACACTTAGAAATGAGCCTTGCTTCACTTGCTTAACTCAAGCCTAACTTGAACGGGAGGTTAGCCAGGCACCTGTGAAGAAAAAGGCATTCTATATTTCTGCCTGTTGCAAATTCTTCTACAGTTAGGCTTGTCTCAGCTAAGCATGCAGGCTTAAGCCCATCCTGGAATTACTTTGCCCAGTTCCAGGTTACAATGGCACTTTTCTGTTGGGCTTTTCCTTTGTTTATTTATTTGTTTTTGGTGTCTGTCCAGGCAATGAAGGCGCTCAGCTGCAGGGCAGAGCTTCAGAGCTCCCTGGGTATGACAGTGAACGGGATGACAGGACTGCTGGATTCCAGGTCCAGAGCGGTGAGGAAGCATTCGATGGCTGCTTCGTTCTTCCCCTGAGCTTGCAAAACCTCTCCAAGGCTGTTCCAGGCTCTGTGACTGGTGGTCTGGATCCGGATGGCGTCTCTGAGGACTTTCTGGGCCAGGTCCCTCCGCCCAAGTCTGTTGAGCACCAGACCCTGTCAACAAAGAAGCGAGGAGCTGTTACCAAGGGCACAGAGCAGAGGGAGATGGAGCGCCCGAGCTCCCAGCAGGCCGGGCAGAGGTAGGAGTGCGGGCACAGGGGTCCAGGGGGGGGATCTCTCCACCTCTTTCTGGAGAAGACAAGCAATCAGCTGTTGAGCTCTGCTTTTTTTGATTGTCACATGTAATTTAAAAAAACAATTGTGAAAATATCTTTTTTAAGCAGAGACTGACCCAGCTCCGGCTGCACGGTACTGGGAGAGGGTACACTGGGGCTATATAGAGGAATGGCTACAGGCCCTTTAAGCATCCCTCTCTCCTTGGAAAGGTTACACTGGCTTTTAATCCCCAGGAAAATATACAAAGGTTCAATCACACCGAGCATCTAAATTAGCTCTTACACACCTGGAACATCCAGCTGAGGTAAAGTCTCAGCTGTTACATCTTGACCATACAAAAAAAAAAAATCTTAAAAATGGGACTAGAGGGATGCAGCCCCTTTCCAGCCTTCTAGGGGCAGGCCATATGTAACAGTATGGGCCCTCTGTCCTCCTGCCCTCCAACATAGATCCTAAAGCAGCATGAGGGAGGAGAAGGATGGAGGAACCTTGTTTAAAAAGCTGTCCTTAGGGTAAGAAAAGACACAAGTGGGTGTAACCATCTGGAAGGAACAGGAGGGGGAGGATGAAAGAAGTGGTAGGAAGAACATGTTTTCCTATAGGGCTCGCATGGATGCGTCTGAACCCACAAAGCATCTAATGAGCCAGGCTCCCTTTTAATTATACAGCAGTCAACCACACCAAGCCCAGATGGTCACGTGGGCTGTGCAGTCCACAATGCATTAGTGACATTTTGCTGCTTCCTCCTGAAGGTGCACACACCAGGATGAACCTCCCACCGGTTTCATCCAGGCATTTTCCAGCCTGTGGAAGAAGCAGATGACACTTTCATGTTGCCTGCCAAGCTCTGCATGGCCTCTGCCTGCACTCACTTGTGGAAATGCTGGAAAGTGAGATGACTGTCTGACTTCATGCTTTTCCTGGGAATGCAGTCACATATATGAAGAAAAGCATTGGCTTTACCTTTAACAGGTCTAATTGCCTTTAGAGGCAAATATATAAGCAACCTGAAATCTCTTGCAACCAGACGCCAAGGAAATTTATGAAAAAAGAATGGTGGTATTTTTGGCAGTGGTGAGGATCTTCCTTTTGTCTTGTTTTCATTTGTTTTCCCCAAAAGTGCCATTAGATGCAGGCTAAGACCCTATAGCCAGTGATAGTACTAAGTAATACATACAAAAACACGTTATTTTGCCTGAGAGAAAAATTAAGAAACCCCCATTTAATCAAATATAGGCGGTACTGTAAAAAGTTTCACTGCCTCTTTCTTGCTCACAACCTTGACCTGAATAATCAACTCAGAATCAAATATGATCATGTAAAGATGCAGTGGGGATGTTCTTTCTTCAAGTTTCTCTCTCTGTTGGAAAATGATGAGGCATCAGGGCCTAATCTTGCTGTTGCCTTGTGAGCAGGCACAGGTGGCACAGAGGTACCCTGATGGGAGAGGATGGTTCCTCTAGAGGTTGCTGCCCAGAGTTGACCAGAGGCACGTAATGACAGACTGGAAGGAATTTGTGCAATTATAATTTGAGTCACCTGCTTGACAGGGATAATGAGGCATAGAAAGGGCAAGTAGTGTGGCCTTAGCAAATCTGCTGCTGAGCCAAGAATAGATGGGAGCTATCTCAGCTCAAGTCTGTCCTCAACCACAAAACCACTCTTCCTGAAAGCTCTTCCTGTTGCTCTGACCGAGCAGAGCCGACTGTGCTCTCTGGTGGCCAGGGACCCATCGCTGTCCTCACCCTGACACCAAGCCTCTCCATGCTGCCGAGGCCTGCTGGCCCGGAGGCACAGGGGCCAGCGAGCCCGTGCAGCTGCTGCCTGTCATCCCTCTCCAACGAGGAGGGGAATTCCCTCCCCGGCTGACATCTCGCGCCTCCCAACAATGCTGCACTGAAATCTACCTCGTCGTAAACCGCTCGTGCGGCACAGCTCCCCTCTGCCCTGGCACCCTTGTCGGGCAAGCACCAGAGGCTGGCATGGCTTCTCCACTACGGCTCCCCAGTGCCGAGCTGCTGCCTTTCACTTTGCCTGTGGTTGAGGAGGACAGAGCTTGGCAGCTAATGGTGCCTGCAGCTGTTTTGCAGCGCTGGGAGGAGGCTGGATGCAAACCCCAGGTACCGTGTTCACCTGGGGGAGATGCCGAAGCAGAGCCCACCAGTAGGTGCAGCACATGTAAGTATTTGCTCGTCAGCATTCAGTGTTATCAAGCGTGCCAGTTTACCTGAAAGAACACCTGTGAACCCTCAGAAAGGGTGATCTAAGGCTCCCCAAAGCCAGGGGAAAGCCTCCTGTTGATGCTGCAGCACACTGCACGAGTTGAAAACTGCTACGTTTTTGGGGTGCAACACAGGAGGAAATGTGTGGAGGACACACACAGTAATGATTCCCCTCCCTCCTTGCTTACATGTGCGACTCAGTGCCAGAGGCTGCCCAGGTCCATGGCCTTTCTCAGCCATGCCCACCATCCTGTGTCCCTCTGAGCAAGAACAGCCCCGTGTCCCCTTCTTGCCCATGTGCCTGGATTTCCATGCAGTGTGGGCAAAAGATGCCGTGACTCAGGCCTCAGCCCAGGCAGAGGTCGGGGTGCTGCCAGCCCTCTCCCCAACCCAGGCTCTGCAAATGTTCCCAAACCCCAGCGCTGAGACCTACTCCTTCACCCAGAGTGAGCCATGACAGATGGTGTCAGCCTTTCCAGCGAGGCTTAACTGAACCGGCAGAAATATGCTGCTGGATGTTTAAAGGACAGGTTGAACATCATCAATTCTGCGTGCAGGAGAGCTTCTTGCTTTGGGTTTCCTCTCTCCCCCCCTCCTCGCCCTGCTCCTTGCAAACCACAAGCATTTTGTGAGAGCTGGAGGCTGCACAGTCCCCGAGCCTCACAAAGACGCAGCACTGAGCACATCAGTTTTTTGTTTCCCTGAGGTATTTGCACTTGAGAGCTTCTCCTCGCTACTGAATTTCTTATTTCCCCATGGAGTCTGGCTTGCTACAAGCAATGCCTGCATGTTGTTGCTATGTAGGTCCAGCTGGAATCTGCCTACAGTGCAAAAGAAAAAAAATATATATAAATTCAGAAAGCCACCCACTGACAGGCAATTTGCATTTTTATCTGGAAGATTTAAAAAAAAAAAAAAAGATTTTTCTAATGAAAGTTCAGTTCCTGAGTTTCTATGGAAACTCATCTGCTTGGTGTGCATGCATAATTTCATAAAGTCAGATCTCAGGAAGATGAGCAATTAGTATAAATACAAGCAGGAATGTGATTAAGGGTTTCATCCTCTTATCCCTGAAGATGGAAGGTGGAGCTGGGTTTTGTTGCTTTTTCTTGGTTTGTGCTTGCTGTTTTCTGAAACGAAGGCAGAAACCGGTGTACAAGGTGGCCTTGCTCCTCTGCCACCTCCTGGCTAGCACTGGCACTTCTGGGTTTGCCAGGGTTATTTTCCTCCCAAAGATGGTGAGTACCTCTAAGTATGGTCGTCTCTGCCAGTGGTGTTGGTACCCAGTCAGGCCCCAAGGAGCAATGAGGACAGGCTTCTTTTAAACTCCAGCACATTATAAATAGTAACAAAGCCCAACCCAACCCAAAAGGTGTGTGGGAATCATTTTGCTCCTGTGGGCAGCGTGTCTCCAGGGCTGGCCCCAGGCTAGCGTGAGCCACACACGCAGTATTCCATGCGCCGCTGGCGTACGGCGCTTGGATGCAACCCACTCACTCCAGGAGGTCTGAGGGTAACTTGTGCAGATTCATTTAATCTTCTTCTCTAGGTCTGAAGACATCCTTCAGATCTGGTAAACAGAGGCAGAGTAGTGAAGGTTGTGCTTTCAAGCCAGGCTGTAACAGGCGGCGCTGGAAGGAATCCATTTGAGGCGCAGGGCTGTGGAGCTGGTACGGGCTCCTGGTGCATGAAGGGCAGAGAGAGAATTTGGTTTGCTGGTTTAGGGTGCCTTGTGCTGGTGGCTGGACTCCTGAATTTATTGCTTTTAATTTCAGGGAACAGGGAGTGCATATGGGAAGCCTTTTCAAAGGTATTTTTGACCTTGCCCACATGCAAAACAAAACCTAAGCCACTTCTATAGTGACACTGGGTTGGACTCCCTTGCCTTCAGTGATGTGATACTTAGTAACTGATACTTCAGTGAGGCTATTTTTGTTTTAGAATAGGAGAGCCATATTTCAGTTTAAGTTAGATGAGCAAAAAAAGTGACTTGTTTTCAATTTCCACTAATAAAGAAAGTGAGCATAAGCCCCACTTGAAGTCCCACTTCAGAAAGTCATGAAATTTCTGATCTGTGCCTTTATTTCCTTGGCCTTTGATAAAGCCTCCTTAAAGGTTGTTAGCTCATAAAATTCCCAGAAAAGACATTATGGAAGACTACAAAATGAGCCTCATGTACAAGCTGGAGTTTATTTTTAGTAATGAAAGTCAAAACTTCCTTTGCTAATGTTTAGTTCAAACACCTGATGAGCCGCAGGGAGTTATCCTGAGTCTTGGCATCCTTGTCTCCTTTCACTAAGGTGGCACAGATTTACTTGTTCTTTCTTTTGGGGCTTGCATTGCAAAGAGATGTCACCAGAAAAATGTTTTATTTCATTCCTGGAAGATTGCTTTTTGTTTTCTTTGCATGGTCATCTCATTCCTGGGGAATCTGGACTAGACTCAATCCCTTACAATTGATTTTAATAATTACTTTAAATGCAAGTTCTCTCTCTCTTTGCCTAAGACTCAAATTCCAAAGTGAGGTTGTCTCTGATGTTTTTCTCATTTGAGCAAAGCAGTTTTGCCCTTTATTGTCTAAATATCCTAAGAAGTTTCCAGAATAAATTAGGCTTTGCAGACTTTGCTGCTAGGCTTCTGCTTAGTGCATTATTCAATTAATTTCAAGGTAAATGGGGTATCCTTACTGTCTACTCTAATCTGTAATATGGACATGTCACTAGTGGTTAGTAGGAGGGTAATCAGCAGCTGGCAAGATCAGGGCATGCTGCAGAAAAGTACTCGTTCAAAAGTGTGCTTATTCAGCAGAACCCTACAAAAAGCCTTTCAAGATGCATTTGGCACTTGGTGATAACAGTCTCATGTAACAGAAAAATCCGCACTGCTACAGGGCAACATACGCTTCTGTAATTATTTAGCAATCAGAATAACTTGTAAGCAAAATCTGTTGCATAAACCATGAAATATCAGAGAGCCCTTTTGGAAAATGGCAAAGATTAACCCTAGAAATTCTAGGTCTCCTAGGATAAAGACAGACATGTAACTAGCCAATTGCTCTGTGATTCCTTCCCCCTACATTGATGACCTTGGCACTTCTGAGGAACCAGGATCTTTCTTTAAGCTGTGAGTAGTGAAGTGAGGGTTTGTTGTCTGTCCTTTAGCCGCCCAGCAGCTGGCAGTGTGTGGTGTAGCTGATCATCCATTTTGCTGATCCAGTCCAGGTTGTGGTAAACCTGAGCTACACATCTGAGCCTTGTTCTCTGCCAGTACACTGTAGGAATAGGTGGAACAGTCAGGATCTGCTCACCAAACACACTCAATTAGAGACCATATCTTAATTTGCTGCTCTAACAAAGAGTGACTGAGACCCGCTTCTGGAGGAAAGCTCATCTTTCAGTGTTTCTGCTGCCTCTTTTGTTGAGAGCAGCTTTTCCTTCTCTTCCTTCTCCATCTACTTTGCTGAAGCTGCTGCATCCCCTGTCAGTCAGTGATGCTGAAGTGCTGCATTGATAAAGCAGGGGAGGTGAAGGAGAGGGAAGGCAGGCAGGGCCACTGCAAAACGCAGCATATGGAAAAGAAAAACAAAGGAAAGCACCAGAGGGGGGGCACTGGCAAGTGCTGGGAAAAGCGAAAACCTGGGTTTGCATCATGATTTGTAGCACCTGTGCACTGACTGCAGGTTTCAATCCAGTAGGTTCAACCTGGAGATTTCAGCTCAGGTACTGCAGGAACCAAAGGCAGCTGAGCAGCAGATTGCTGATTAAACTTCACTGCAGCATCTTCATGTGCTACAGATGAGCGTAAGGTAAGAGAAGAAACGAGATTGCAAGGAGGTATCAGGAGAGACAGACTAGCTGAGCATGAAGACAGAGACATCTTAAGCCCGTCACAGACATGGGTGCATGGGTACGCTTTGGGATGGAGCAAAGAAAAAGCAAAAGAAAATAAAAATCAAAAGTAGTGAAGACCCAAAGGGAGGAACATCCCCTTCCTTAGCTTGCCAATGTGCTTCTCAGGGCCGTGGATAGTTGTAAAGGCACCATCTTGCCCAGGCTCCCCCCCCGAAGGGAAGCACTGTGCTGTGCTACACACTGCCCGCTGCCCAGGCTTGCTGTCTCTATTTAAGTTCATCAAATGTTAGCAGGGATGTTTGTACCATGTTTGAGGCTTAAACGTGATAAAACATTTATTGACATAAAAAGCAAACCCTAAGGCAGCATTTCAAACCAGGAGGCTCTGATCTCTTCATAGGGAGGCTCATACAAGCCTAGGGAGAACGAGGAGTTTTTCTGCCTTGTTGGATTGTCGTCACTTAAGCTTCATTCAAAGCAGAACTGTTTGCTGCATGCTGAATATTCTCTAGATAGTTCTTCCTTTGCTGAGACCTACATGGAGACGAAGCAGCAAGCAAGGAGACCTAACAGGATGCCTCAACCACATGTTTAAGCCTAACTGAATGCAGTATTTGTTTCACACTCTCTTTTCCTAGGGAAGGCAAGATTTCTCCCAGCCTTGGTCTTAGCAGTTGTCATAGCAATGTTGCAGTAGAGCACACAGTAGCTTCAACTAGGACTCAAGCTCATGGTATAAAAACATGCACTGAGAAGGTCCCAAACTAATAATAAACAGTCATTTAGGATATATAATTTATAATTTAAGGTCCCAATTCTATTACGTACTGTGCTTGCTTCCCTGGCAGAAAGCGTTGTTGAAATTAGTGAGATGCAGCCTAAATATATCAAAGTATTTCAAAATACACATAGAATCGAGACTGACTGACATCAGCAATGAGAGAAAAGGCGTGCAACATGCATGCAGGATGCTGGAGAGTGACAGGTAACCTGCTGGCCAAAGCACTTGACTAGAAAGCGGTTGCTATGCTTCATTGGCTGCTGATGCGTTTTGCGTTGAATAATCTGCCACTACCCAGGAACAATTCAGAGAGCAGGAACAGGATCAATGGACATGCTTTGGGAGGCAGAAGTTCTGGGTTTAAGTGTTCTCAGGCTGAGGAGGGTTGAGAACTTGCTTCTCTCACGTCCAGAGGGTGCATGCTAACTTCTAGCAAATGTTTTTTTAAGAAGTTAGGGTAGCAGTTAAGCAGCCCCATCACCCCAGGGCAGAAAACAGCTCTCTCCCTCTATTTTGATAGTAAGCAGGTGCCTGTGTTCTGTCATACATAGCAAGATGTTGCTGCAGAGAGCTGGGGAATGTCCAGGCTTAAAACTTGGACACCCAATTAATCTGAGTGCCCACAGTGTGCTGTGGCTGATGAACGGCTGGCCGCTTAGGTTTCCTCCACTGCCAATGCTGGATCTTTCCCCAACTTTTAATGCACTGCTTTGCAAGAAAGGAGGGGCTGATGTATGCATTTCCCATGCGTGTTATTTTCTTTCCTCTGTACAGGGTAAATCTGGGCTGATGTATGCATTTCCCATGCGTGTTAATCCTGTCTGAGCATATGAGTCGTGAGCAGGTCCTCCTAGATAACAGCTTCAGCTCTGCCGAGGGTCTCTATGCTGAGCCCCAGTCTCACAGAACTAATCGTCAGAGCAAGTGCCATGTTTAGCATTTCTCTGAGGAAGGCTGTAGCGCAGCAAAGACAGGGCTGACAGAAGCACATAGCATGCCAATGTAGATTACAGCAGATGTCTTCTGAAAGGAGAGCTGAGATATTTAAAAAATCTTAATTTGCTTAGTTTTTCCACTACTGGCAGCCTCTGGGATAGCACGTTAGTAATGACATCCTCTGCACAGCTCCAGCCGGAGCTTCAGAGCGCAGTGTTGCAGCTGAGCACTAAGCCAGCTGAGCTGCTGGGAAACACGGAGCGAGCTGGGCAGGAACACACTGCTGTGGTCCAGCCAGTGCCTCCAGCTTCTGCTCCAGTGCCTCTGATCCTGCAAGGAGCATGTTTCCTTATCATCTCTTAACATAAGATCTCTCATAAATTGCGAACCTCCACGCAGAAAGAGATTTTGCTGAATTACAGATAGCATTTTCTGTTACATGCTCAAAAGCGAATGAAGAAACTCGTTGAGAAGATAAATAATTCAAGACTTTGATAAATACTGCAAATAACATAAGTGTAAATAGAAGCTCCAGCGACACTGGAGAGCTGTGATGTTTACATGTTTCCCTTTTGTTTGGGAAGAAGGGACTTCTGCTCCCTTCTCTTGACTGTGGCCAGCTCAGTATATTGGGACAGCCTGCTGGAAACCTAGAAATCTTTCTAATTCCCACTCCCCTGTTTATGCAGCTGTGTCTTATGTATCATGAGGCAACATATTCTTTTATTGTGCTATACTCTATTTTATACTCTATATTACTATAGTCTACTACTCTGTTCTGTCTTTGATGCGATAACAGGCAGCCTAAATAGCACAGAATTTAAACTAATTATAACTGGTTTCCTTGTTTGAAGGTTGAAGTATAAAGGGGATAGTCATTCCACTCTCTGTCCCTTCTGACAGTTCCCTGAGCACTTTCTGAAATACTATTTATGAGTTCATCTATAGACCAACTTGACTTCTACAATTTCTAGGCTTTAATTTGATCTCAGAGCAAAGCACAGCATGAGGACAATACTGATGCGTCAAGCTGCAGTGGTATGTGAAGGCTGTGGATGGGAAACCACAACTAAAGCTAGTAATCTTCTGGAAGATCAGATTGGAGCTCAGTGGAGAGGCATCTGCTGCAGGAAGAGATCAGGCCAAGGACAATGTCTTTATGCCTGGATGCAAGTTTTATTCTCCAGAGACAACTGAACCACCCCAGGAACTCGAGGGGTTTAAGAAACGTATCGTGTTCTTCTCTTGTAAGGTGCCATACACACTTTAGAAAAGGGATCAGAAAAGAGTTGGGGAGTTTTGTCTTTTAGGAATTTATTTTGGTTTCTAAAGTTACATAAACAGAGCTTGAATAATGTGGTAATGAGCACCTCAGGGACATGGAGAATAACTTACCACAGCACAGGAACGCAAGTGATTGGCATAGATAAACAGGAGCTACAGATTCCCTGGAAACTGGGATAATCCACCTCTGAGAAGCAGAGCACCAGCTCTCCCGCTAATGGACTGCAATCTCTGTACTGCAGTGGATCACATTTGCTCCTTCCAGCGACCCCAAAGACCCCAGCAGGTCCGGCCTCTCGCTGATGAGGGAAATGCGCAGTTCCCCCAGGAGAGGAAACGGCCACTCATAGTGTCTAAGTGATGACTTCGGTGTCAGAGAATCACTTATCACCTTGTTTGTGATGGCTCCACTGTCTCCTCTGGATGGAGGAAGGAAGCTTGGCAACTGCAGAGGAAGAGAGTGGGCAACAAACCTGCAAAACAACTCTGTCAGCTCCCAACTGGTGCTCAGGAGCCGTGATCAGCTGCAGAGTCAGGGATTTGCTCCGATTGCTGGGCTACTGAAGTTGCCAGATAACTAGTGGATTTGCAGGGAGGATGGCAGTGGGGGAGGAGGGTTTCTGCAGCAAACAGAAATGAGGAGAATGAAGTGTTTGCAATTCCTTGGACAGTGAGTGAGCTGACACACAAACTTATTAATTGGAGCATCCAAAATGCTCATTTATCCTGTGGGAGCCAGTGACTAGAGGCAAAGACAAATTCTCTGCCTCAAGCTCAGCTGCTTCAACACAAAAATTTGAGTTAAGAGGCTGCTCTAAGGATTGTTTTTCCCCAAGGAGAGCTTAGAGCAGTTATTTTGGGATATCTGAAGAGCAGGAACATTCCTGGGATTCTGCAATAAGCCTCAGAGTTGGGAAAACAGAATCTGCTAACCAGCAATGGTTTGGAAGGAGGCTACCGATCATCCCCAAAGGCCAAACATCGTTGCTTTACATTGTCCTGCTTGGCGGAGCTGCAAAAGGTACGTACCAGGCAGGCATAATATCTATTGGGAGAGCTTCTCCTAGGGTCAGATTAGACTCAGTTTTGGTCGATTTCTCCTCCGCAGCCCATAACCCACCTATCTGGGACTCGTGGAGTACCGCTGCCGTAGCGATGGGCGGACAGCAGCTGTCCTGATCACACGCGGCACGACCGGGGATGCTTCCCGCAATCACAGCCTTGTGCACGACGAGTGTGCGATCGCCTGACGGGGAATTCCAGTGGAGAGCACCGTCCCACAGGAGGCTGCCCTGATGGTCTACCAGCAAGTGTTGCGCTGCTGACGTGCCATTTTTGGGAGGAGGTGTAACGAGCTATGTCACCCTGCAGAGCAGGCTGAAAATAGGATTGCACTCACTGTGCCATGTGGCTCAGTGGTATGTCAGGACATGTATTTTTAGGAAATTCCTCCTTTGGGCAGAAAGGGTGAAGTGCTTGGCCTGGTTTGCAGGCTTCTAGCTTTGCCCAGATCTATCATACGAGGGTGTGGGAGCCCGTTAGCCACCCGTTTGTCTGTGGATGCCCTTAGTGCCTGGACACTGTGCTAGTCCTAGTTATGTATTGATGAGGGTGGTTGTGGAAGGGTAAAGGACGGGGCTGGACAAGCTGCTGTGCTTTTCTGTGTTTTGATCCACGTATGCTTGCTCTCTCTTTTTGCTGGTGCTTTTCAGAGAGGGAACTGACCTCCAAAAGAGCAGGGATGGAAAAAAAAGGAAGATCAATGTCTTGGGAAGAATACAGTCTCTACAGAGCAGCAACAAAAATGTACCTTGCAGAATGCATGTGTGAGGGGAATAGGGAACTCGGAGAAGATAGCTCATTCAGAGAAGAAAGAAAGAAGGAAAAGCAGATGGTAAGTAGGGGATTTAAATAAGTTCCTGCAGAAGCAAAGAGGGGTCTGACTTGGTGAGGTACTTTTTGGGTGCAACACAATGAAAAAATGCAGTACATCTCCATGCCCAGCCAGTTAGTAATACATAGACAGTGCTGTGACTTGTCTCATCCCAGGAGAAGGACGAGGTAAGGCAGCACTGGACTCAAAATCAAATTCTTCTCTCTGACAGACACTTGCCAGCTTCCTCTTTTCCCCAGAACATCATTCCTATCAGGCAGCATGTGTTCAGCTCCAGCATCTGGGTTGTGATTTTTTGGCAGCTGCACAAAATCTCTGCTATCAAATCCCACCTGCCAGTCTCATGTCTGCTCCCACAGACCTTTGCCTGCTAGCAAATGGTTCAAAATCACACTGCCAGGCAGAGCACATCATTCTGCAATCCCACCTCAGGCAAAAAGCCCTCATGCAAGGACTCCTTTTAACTTCAGTGGGCCGCAGGAGGGAAAGGCTAGAGGACAGGCCTCTGGATTACAGGCAGAAATATTCATTTAGGTCACAGTTTGCATTTGAATTCTTTTCAGCACTAAGGTAAACCAGCCATTTTCCCCCTGAATTATCTGAATAATACTGTTTTGTCTGTGACATTTTAAGAAGCTTTCTTTTGAGACATGTTCCGTGCCATAGCTGTGCAGTAAGAGAATCCATGAACGTTGTTCACCAGAATGGGTTCATGTGAAGTCATTCTCCCCTTCTCTGCAAATTCTTTCTTTCCCTTCTCTTGCTTCTTAGCAGCTCCAGATAAGCAATGGCACCAGTGTGATGTGTGCATACTGCATGTTGCTTCATTGTTGAAACAGTTAATTAGTCAACAAAATGCTGAAATACAGCTTGGTCATCTATCCTGGATAAGTAATCTATCCACAGAAATAACGGCAGTTTTTAATTCTGTACTGGGAGAAAGGACTTAAACTTCCACATAAATCATCTGCTATAATATTTCACAATCTGACTTTCACCAGCATGAACGTAGGCAACGAGGCTGCGCTTTTGGTGCAAAGGACAATATCTCTTGGAGATGGTCTAAGCTACTTGATTATTGTATCTCTAACCTTGCAAACAAAAGAGACAATCAGTGCTTTTTGATGTGGGCATCTGTCAGCAGAGAAACAACTGCTAATTGTCATGTAATAACCACACCAGACATTTCCATAGCAGTCATCTTTCTGGAAGTGAAGCATAAAAAACCTGTTACTCATCCAAGCACCAAGCATATTTTGTCCGGATCTGGCTGCGTTTCTGTAACTGTTTAAAACTCCAAAGTGATATGATGCTCTTTTATAGATGGATACTTGAGATCAAAATATTTAGCCAAAATATATCAGTCATTAATTGTTTTTGTTGGCATGTGACTAAGGTATTTAGCTTTATACTCTAATATTTGCATTTTAGTTTTAGAAGCATGTTGGTATACTAAGCAAAGGCGCCGATATTCTCACATAAATACAAGCACATGGGATTTATAGAGAATTGGTTCAGCAGCAGAACTAAGGAGTTGTACATCACCATTCAGAGAAGTCCTTGCTTCCATAGAAGCTGTCAGTTTGGCAGGTACATGGCTCTACGTGAGCTCTGAACAATGTTAAAGCAGTACAGCACTGCCTAAAACCATGTGCAGGGAGGAATAGCTAATTCTCTTTTTATTAAAGGATTCTCCAGACAGCCTGCCACCTATAGAAACCATACACGTGGTTTCCTAAAGCATCTGCTTATCTCCTTTGCAGGTATGCACTCATCGGCCTGTCACTTAATTGAAAAGAATTAAAAGAACAGTTGCAACCTCTCCAGAGACAACAGGTAAGGGGATGAGTTCTAATGACTAGTAACCTGAACCAGGTTTGAATTGACTGAAAACTTCTGTAGAGTATCTCTTGTTTAGCTGGCATCAGAGCTGTGTGCGCTACAGATCAGTTATTTTGGTGGTTATATAGTTTGGCAGTAGTTTACTGATGGATACTGTATTTGGAGGAGGGAAAGGTGAAAAATAGTGTATCATCAGGAAAAATAGTGGATCATCAGGAAAGAGGGTAAAATCAATCCCTTGTGATTTCCAGCAAACCAGTGAAAAAACTCAACTGCTTAAATACAATAAGCTGGGTAACTCCTGCAATCACACAGAAACACATGATACATTTTAGTGCTGCCCACAGACCTAAGCAAAAAAAAAAAAATATCACAAACTTTGTGAAGTCTTTTAATCCGTATGGAGCGAAAAGAACATTTACAGAGCAGTACAGCCCCTAGCACTGCATCCACTCCCGAGTCCAGCAAAGCCCTTCCAGTTTAATGATGTTGGTCTGCCTTTGTCTTAGGAGGAATGAGCGTGGGTACATAAAACGAATGAACCTGCGTCTCAGAGATGTGGAGGGAGGCAGCAATGTGGAAAAGACCCACTGTGCAGCAGTAAGACCCAAGTCCAGTACTCGTGTCTGGGGAGTACTGGAGACAGTGAAGAAGGGAAAGGGGTGTCTTCAGTTATTGTTGTGCCAATGCCCCAACAAAAGACAGGCTCCAGCAGCAGCCCCTGATGGGGATGATATACTTGTAAAACGTTTACATTTTCAGCAGGATGTTTCTAATTAGACTCAATTGGTTTGCACACCTGCTGGGAGTGACTGCTCTGCACCTCATCTCCCTCTCCTACTTGAGCACAAAGAGGATGCGACCGCCTGGGCTACCACATAGTGCTCTGCTCCTCTTGTGCACTGACAGTAATTGAGAAAATGGATGGCAACAGTCGTGTTTTCTCTTTGCTGCTGTTCTTGCAAGTGCTTTCTTTTCTCTTCCTTTTTTTTTTTTTTCTTCCCCAGAGCACAAGACTGTTCAGGTTTTACAGTTCTTTTGCGAGGGTGGGGTATTGACAAGGCTTTATGTAGTTTCTCAACTGTGAGGCAGCATGATTGATACTGATAATAAACCCCTCAGGACTGAGGAAAGTACCCGCACAGATCCTGACTATGATCAGATCGATGGGGAAAGGATGGTATTGAACCACGCTATGGTTAGTAGTGCAAGGCAGAACAGCCAGCTGTCACTTATTAAATGCTTTTTAGCCTGTCTTACGAGCGCAGCCTGGCTTGAACATTTTAAGAGAAGGTTTTATTGATACTGTGTTAGATTGTCTGAGGTATTTATGTTTTTGCCTGGAAAGGTCTAAGACAACCAAACCTTCAGAGAAAGCTGCTGAAATTGTGCGGACAGTCAGCAGGACTTCTGGTTTGTGATTACTGTCTGAGGCTCCTTTTCTGCATCTTTAGGGAGCCAGCACTTGTCAGTCAGATGTAAGTCATGCCCCAAAAGAATACTTGCATGCATTGGCCTTGTTGTACTGCAGCATTGCCCTGCTGTGAAATGAGAAAAATGCATTTACTGTGCCGTGGCAGCAGGTCAGCATCCCAAATGTTCTCCCCTCCAACAAGCTCGCTGGGTCAGAATAATTCTGTTTTGGATTATACAGGACAGTCTCCTGGGTAACACGCTTCACAGCAACGCTCGAGGGGAACACGCCCTTGAATGCAAGGCAGTCAATGAGATTTATAATTACCGTGTTTTATAACCTCGTTCATTCAGGCAGGGAAAGATACTGCTGAAGAGATCTAAACAAGAGAAATGATAGATTTGCAGCTACATAGATAGATGTTGTTAATATGATTTGAAACCTGGATGGCAGAAGGCGCTTTTTTGTCCGCTGTGCTGTCCTGCGTAACACAAAAGATGCACAGGCTAGTTTTTAATTCGGCAGCAGTAAGGCGTAAAACTCCAACTTCAGCTGCCCTCTCCCAGAACAGGGGATGTAAAATCCACTCTGTATCACCAAAATCTTCTGATTGCATTAAGCAAGGTCTTGGCTCCAGGCCAGTCCCCAGCTGTCCCTGTCGCAATAATGACCGTCCTCCCTCGGGGTGCTGAGCACAGACAGAATCCAGCTGCATTTTCACATACACACACGTAAATTGTCTGAACACGGTGATGCTAATGCTTCTGGGATGACAAACCAAGATGTCTATAGACATCTTATATAGACATCTATAGATGTCTCACCAACAGCAAGCTCCATGCAGAATGTGTTTTATTTTCGGAAAAGCCCGGAGGTAAAAAAAAGATAAATCTCCTGGTACAGTTTAACTGATGCTTTGTTTGTGAGTGTCCTTGATGCATAACAGCATGCTATCATCTCTAAAGATTAAAAACAATCCCTTCTTATTGCTCTGCTGGGTATTTTCAAAGAAATTCATGCACAGATGAAAACAAATAAAAACAATGCCCAATGGCTCTGCAGAGATCCTGGGCCTCTAGTTTCAGGTAGTCTGGAGACAATTTTGAACAAACATGGAATCTCTTAAATCCCTGGCTACAGCTCTGGTGAGGACATGCTGGCAAAACTTCAGTAGATTTAATGGGGTAAGGCTGGCTGAGGATTTTCTACATCATCTCAATTTTGTGGTTTTTAGGGTATAGCATAACTAGGATCTAGAGCTTATCACATGCAATACTGGATTTTTGTTATTTTTTAAATTGGAGCTTCAAGTTAAATAATAACACCTTTGTTCAGGCTTGGTTTAAACAAAATTCAGAGTAGCTAGGTTGTTTTTCATGATGTTAAGGTTTGGGTTTTAGTCTCGAGACCAAGGCTCGAGTAGAGAAAGTCACCTACCCTACCATCAGTGCAGGACTGGGGCCCAAAATGACAGAATTAAACACAGGATAAACCGAGAGCGCCTCAGGCACTGATGAAGGAACAGTTCAGCTCGCTTCAGTTAACACGTCTTTTGCTTTTACCCACTTGGCTTTATTATTCAGAGGATCTGGTCCAGTAGGAGAACAAATTCCCTCCCCCAGCCCCCATTCTACTTCCAGCCTTTGCCGCTGGCTAGCTCTGATGGACAGCTGCAGGAGTTTCTTAAGGAGACATTTATGTGACCCTGCTGCACTTGGAAAAGTCTGAAAATAGGCTTTCTTCTTATTCTTCACTTGTGCTTAGGCACCAGCTTTGCTCAGGCTGAAAAACACTCTGCAAAGGTATACTTCAGGGTTTGTTTTTTTAAAGGTGGGCAAAATCATTCACAACATCACTTGCAAGGCAGAACAAGTCCAAACAGAACTAACATAAGATGCTTGCGCCAAACACGATGCAAGTGTTGATTTAGGGGTGCTGGTGGGATGAAGGATAACAGGGATAATGTTGAATACAAACCCATGCTCTGTTGCTGACACACAGCCCCACAATGCAGTGTATCGCAATGCACAGGAAAGAAGCCACAGCAGGTCATGTTCAGTTTGTACCTGCTGCAAAGTTTAATTCCATTTTAAAAAAAAAACAAACCTCTCTTTCATTTTTAAATTAAATTAATGCCTGCTGTGCACTGCCCACCTGCTTTACTGCAGTAAAACTAAAGTAACTAAAGTTGTTTGCTCTTGTCTGCATGGCGGCTGGGTGTTGAAACCACCCTCAAGCTTTTGGACAGCAAAATCCAAAAAAATCCTCCCATGGTCCTCCCTCAGCCTCTTTAAGGTGTTAGACTTGTTGCTTATCAAACACTTTGTCCTCGTTAACCTTTGTGGTGAGGCCAGGGCTGCCGACCACAACTGCTGTTAGTTGGTTACTTGTGCTGAAAGAGCATTAGCAGAAGCACTTAAGATGTACTGTATCTTTCAAGGCCATCTTTGCCTCCTTTCCTATGGACGGGGATTACTGAAAGCACAGTGACTTTGTTTGGGATAGTTACTTTTATCTCTTCCCTGGTTTACCTCTGGAAGTGCTGATTTCCCAACATCCTGGAGGAGCTGTGGAAGCATCTGGTTCTTGCTTGTGTTGCATGCAGTAACTGAGGGACAGTAACATTCAAGCACCATTACTTAGGCTTGTCAAAGCTACAGATACCAGTGATAGCCACCGAACCCACACCTACACAGCTGCTTCCCTAACCCCCTTCCTTGAGAACAACAAATCCTAACTAGCATCTCAAGCCTAGGCAGTGTTAAAGACATAGTATAGGTTTTTCTTCCTTGCCCCAAGCACTGAGATATGCTGCCATAGATAACTAAAAGCCATCATAATTCCTTTTAATTTGAAAGGTTTCACCTTTCAAAATTGGTTCTGTGGTACCTAAGCAAGGGAAGTCTCTTCTAAAGGGAGCTCTCTTCTACTAGGAGATGCAGAGAAGCAGTCCCTCTGGTTCTTCTCAAACTGTGACAGGCTCTATGACCTGTGAGATGGAAAAAGTTTGCACGTCGTCCAGTCAAAGTATGCAAAAACAGCAGGCCTCCGCTTCCAACAAGGCTGCTCTTCTGTCCCTGGTTGATGCCAGCTTGTGAGTGAAAGTGAGTAGTGCAAGACTATCAAGATTTAATCCATTTACAGAATTTCAGTGGTATGAATTTGATTTGAAAGGATTTGCGCTACATGTATATGTCATAACTTGTCATAGCTGCCTGCATTGACACTACATTATGTGAACATTCTTATTCCATAGACTAGCTACATTGATAAAATCACTTAGTACAGCTGACCAAGCTAAAAATAAGTTTATAAAAAACAGGCTGCCTTTTGGCTCAAGGATCTCAAATATACGCCATTTTTACTTTGTGATGCTGCTATTTTCGATGCTGCTATTTTATATTTGCTGGTTTGGGAAAGCTGCTTTGAAACAATGGGTTACTTTCAAACCATTTCCTTTGATTGTTCTTCATTCACTATTCAAAGTAAGAGATTAGTTAAAAATGGTATATGCTTCCAGTCTGTCTCATTTGCTGTGTCAGCCAGCAAATAATCTATAAGAAAGAATTTCTCAGAGAATGCAAAATCTCTGAGCTGAGAAAGTCTTGTAACCACTGGTGACTATGGTGATATTCAAAGAAAAGTAATTTAAGCTGCAGAAATGTGAAATTAACACTTATCTCAAATACTTGCACAATCATCTACTATTGGTGAAAAGCAGTTCTGAGCTTTCAAGGTTGCTTGTTTGACCTATTTGTGGTATTCCAGGAATAACAAGAAGGAATTCTAAAGTGAGGGCCTTCTGCTCCTGAAGCCTAGAAATCTCCAGGGCTTGTGGGTTTTATCAGTCTCTCTCTATATTTATTTACTTTTCTTGCTCTCAAGGCAAGACACTTTTCAGGCAAACAGGATACCAAATGGTCCATGAAACCGGTGCCGAAGATACTGCAGGCAATTTTGCTCTTAATGTGCATGAAATCTGTGCAGAATCTCTTACTCTCACTGAAGCCACAAGGACAACTTATATCTGCTTGTACCTGCAGAAGCCTGTCCTGAACTATCCTTATGTACATAACCTCAGTTTAGAAAAAATTTAAAAGCTGTGGGTCTGGCTGCATGTTAACAAGTCTACACACTCTCCTACAACACCAAGCTTTGAGCCTCACAATGCAGTACGGGATCATATGTGACTTTAGAAATGCTTTACTGTGGCATTTGTTTAATTTGACCTAGCTTCATTTGTCAGTATTAGTCACTCCTGCACTCTGCCGAGCTGCAAGTGACAGCCTCAAAGAGAAAACACCACTGCCTGCCAATCTAGCACAAAAATTACTATAACTAGAAGTCCAGAAATTCTAGATATTTTGCTTAGATGCAAGGGAATAATATTGCCCTCTTATTAAAAACTATACAATCCCATAGAAGTGCCAAACTTGCTTGGCATTAGCTGCTTTGGAGAACACCGCCCTGGGGAATATTTACAGAAGGATGAAGCTAACCTTTCTCCTTGTTTAAAAATATAACCACAATCTCAGAGCTGCTTGAGAATTTATTTTAAAAGCAATTCATAGTTCATCCTTCGCTACCAATTAGGTTTGGCCAGGTTGGTATGTCATGTGCAAATGTGCTGAACAAGTGCTATATTTCAGCCATAGGCTGCCTCTATAACGGTGGTTCATGTCATGTTCAATGCAGGTGTTGCGGTCTGCAAGACACAGATTGGCCTGACAGGTTGTGGAGAAGGAGAGACAGAGACCACAAGGGTAAGTTTAGCACTGAAGAGCAGCGGCGTTTGCCGTGCTAATAAATGCAGTAGCAGTTTCCATGACCCCAGGGTTAACAGCCCCAGACATATGAGAGCCAAAGCATGGGTAGTGGTTTCCCAAGGGCTCTCTGTTTCAGGTATCCAGCATTGCCCTCACTCAGCTTCCTGCTCTACTCGCTTCAGGATCACTAACTGCTTAAAACAAGGCTTCACTCTTCCAACAAATTAGACTCCTCCTGCAGTTGCTATTTCTGCAAGGGAAGGCTCCTCTTGAGAATTTGGCTCTTCATTTTCTTGCTCCACTCTACCATGGGGCACAGCCCACCTACCAAATGGCTCTGGGCACCTGTCCCCTTTCCAAAGCACCAGACCCCAACCAGAAGAGATTGCTCAAGGGATGCAGGAGATGCTCCTTCTATCTGAGGTTTCATAACCAAAGTTGAGCCTGTTAAATCAGCTGACACTACATTTCTTGTAGCTCCGAGGTACGAGACAAAGGGATGTGGGTACACACATAGACACACATTTACTTCCCTGCTGTAGGCCACAGAGGACACCAGAACCATTCCAGCAGCTTGCCTGTTTACAAACAAACACTGAAAACACAAAATCACAAGGTCACACCGAGGTCCCTCCTACCAAAGGTGCCTTACTCCAACAGCTTTCCAATGACTAGTGATTTCCCAACAGGCCTAACTTTATCACATTTCTCTGCTTTTGTTCCTGTTGCCTTGGGCAATACCGTTCTACAATGTGGAAAAAAATACTGAACACTACGTGGCTTTCTGTACAAAGGGCACTGTGGGTTACTGAAGAATTCAGAGCTGATACCAAAATCTCAGCATAACTCAGAGATAGCAGCTCTGTATTTTATTTAAGCACTGACCAAACTTAAATCTTTTACTTATTCTGAGTGTACAAGTCTTACTTGCTGTAAGTGATCACTGTGTGATGTCCCTCTGACCCTTAACAACGCAGGTCTTGCTTGTCACTTCAGTGCCCCAGTCTCGCTGGAGCTTCAAGAGGAATTGTCCTTGCTGAACAGTGACATCCTGCACCTGGGATGGAATAACCACATGGAACTGTGTATAGGCTGGATGCCGACTGGAGAGAAGCTGGTCAGCAGAAAAGGACGTCAGGATGCTGGTGAGCAACATCTGAGCAGGAGTCAGCGTGGCTGCCCGTGCACTGCTGAAGGCTAATGGCATCCTGCACTGCATTAGGTAATGCATCACAGCAGAGTGAAGTAAGTACCCAAGAGGTGATGACAAACTGGAGAAGGGCAGGTGGAGTGCCACTGAGATGGCTGAGGGGACTATGCTATTATGAAGGGTCTGAGAGAGGAGCATTTATTCAACCTTGCCCTTGCCAGGCTAAGGAAAAAAGACAGGACTAAACTTTTCTCAGAGGTGCTCAGTGGCAATAGATTGAGGTGCAGCAAGGAAAATTCTGGTTGATTAGCTATTAAGAAAAAATTCTTCACAAGGAGTGGTGCAGCATCAGAACACAGGCCCAGAGAGGTGACAGAATATCCATTCTTGGAAATCCTCAAAGCTCAGCTAGACACGGCCCTGAGCAACCTGCTCTGTATTTGAAGTGGGCCCTGCTGGGAGCAGGAGGTGGGACCAGATGACCTCTAGAGGAAAGGTCCTTTCTCACCGAAATTCTCTATGATTCTAATTCGCCTCATGACATGTGCGCTAAGATATTAAGCACACTTAATATATCATCACTGGTGTCAGGTATCATCAACACTTTCATCAGCTGGAACGCTGCCGAGCTGACTCAAATACTGTACATCTTGTCTAAACGCAATTAAAAAGGCACATGGCAGTTTCTGTGTATCTCAATTAGCCTTGTACCATGCATGTTGACATTCAAAATTAGCTGACTTTGGAGGCCTCTTCCCCACTCAATTCAGAGCTTATATTGATCTTGCCTGGTTTGTTGTAATACTTACTAAGGCTCACAAAGTAAGGCCCTCCTTCAGAGTCACATTAACAACAAATTTGGATTTTGGGAGAATCAAAGCAAAGCTCACAGAGTAAAAACCTAATGAATCAAATCCTAAAAGATTAATATTCCTGCATAAAGCAGCAAACCTCACAGACCTGCCTCTTCTTTCATTGCTTCGCTCTTAGGATGTAAGAGGAGCCAGTGGGCAGTGACATCTCTCCCTCGTTGGCATCTATTATTGTAATGCTAAGTGCTAGCTCCTATCACCCCTGTAATCCTGTTTGGGAAGCTCTGCTACCCCCTGTAATCCTGTTTGGGAAGCTCTGCTTGGGAAGCATTTACGTCCTTATCTTTGTTTAGTCAATGCTGGCAAATAGCAGCATAAACAAATAATCTCCACTCTACAGCTTGGCAGTACTGAGATGCTGCCATGTGTGTTCCAGTTGATTTTTATTTGCAGTCTCTTATGCTGGTGACCATCTTGGAAAGCAGATACAGCCCAGAAAGTGATGCAACTGTAAACTCCATGTTTTTATGAGCCTACTCTTTGTATTAAAATGAATACTGAACAGGTGAACACAATAAAAGAACTGGTCTAAATATGAAAACATCAATGCAGCAATTTCTCTGGAACAAGTCAATGTAATTTCACCTCATTTCCTGCCGTAGGCCATGCACCAGATACTCAACTGCCTCATGTAACTATTTTAAAGAGGTATGTGGTCTATACAGAGGCACCCACTTTAATTGTACAGTCTCCCTGTATCTTCAGGGGAAGAAAAGAGGTAGATTCTTCCACAAGGCAACACAGAGCAGAGCCTAACAAGGCTCTGCACCAACCTTGGAGAAGTCCTTCTCTCTGGGCAACAGGTGGAGAGTGACCAATCCATCTACCTAAGCTAAAGGCTGAGAACAAGGCAACATGAATGTTCACCTACAACTTAAAAGGACTTAAAATGGAATTGCCACCTCAGACTTTCAGACGTAAAAAGAAAGTATAAAAGCCCATTGTTTTGTTTATTTCTTAAGAAGCCGATGGCTACTAAGTAAAGCACAATGGAAAAATTACTACCCACCCAACTCCCAAAACTATTAGTAATGAGGACTGATTGAAGCGAACATTATATTCGACAATGTCAGTGAACTGCATGACTCCAGAGAGCAACCACAAGACAGAGATGCTCCAGCCTGTTTCTGATTAAGCAGCTCTGAGTTGGTATGCTGCACCCAACAACTGTCTCCAGTCCATGCCCTTCCTGACGGAGGAAAGGCTTGGCTAACTACACTGGTCATAAATCTCCCACTAAAAGGTGATTAGCTTGAAAATCCCCTGTTGTTCTGTCAGGAAGCCATACAGAAGAGCTGCAAATCCATTAAATTACATCTTGCAGATATGTATCTAAGGAGAATACATGACATTTGATGATATATGGAAACTACCATGTTATACCTTCAGACAGCTTATACGAGTATCTCTTTCCAAATTAACATTCTTGCCATCTGATTCTCATTAGACTCACTCAACTGTTCCGTTAATCTTATATTTTTCCTCCCAAGAGATTAACATTGATTTTTCGTCTTGCGCACTCACAGGAAGGTCATACTGTTTCCTACAGGGTGGATTCATTCAATAAGGAACTACGCTATTAAATCTGACTTGACGTTATTGTCAATAGAGCTGAGCTGCCACAATGCTGCTTATTTTTAAGAGAATTTCAATGCAACTCTCCTGGGTCCAGCTACATCCATCATTTCACTCCATGATACACACAAGCCACTTGACAACTCATTAAAAATATATATAAAAAATGGAGGTAAGGGCTGTGTTCCAGGCAAGCCCTATTAATGTTCAAACTCCACATCTAATTTAAAATATAATAAAACTCAAAATAATTACAAAATGCTTCTGGGAATAGAAGTTCTTCAAAAGAAAAAGGAAACAGGAAGGCAGGACTGCAGGTAGGCCTGCAAGACATTTTTAGCTGGACACTCTGGGTCCAGCTAAATTCATACTGTGAGGACAGTATGAATTCAGTCACTGTTGGTCTGGGCAGAGCAACCTGCACGCCAGAATGGGCACGTGCTGCTTTGGGTCCACTTAAGTCCTATTTACAGGGGCCTTTGAGGCTGCCCCCTCCCTTCCTCGTAAATTGTTCCAGCTATAGTGTAAGAAGGGTCAGATTGTTCTTCCCAAACCTCCTCCTAGAAGGCTGCTCCAGAACCTCCCTGTGCTGATGGCTGGGACCCCTCTTCAATCTCCAGTGCCAATTCATAGCAGATAAAGCTGCAGCCTTTAGTTGATTCAGCTTTTCTCTCCTTCCACACATACCTGCAGAGAGCAAATGTATCCCTTCCCAGTTTTTGTTTTGCTACCCTAACAAATTAAGCTCTCTGTTGCCCATCTCTGCCCATCACAGGTGGGTTTTGGTTGTTTTTTTTTCCCCTGCTCTTTTTTCAGCTGGGGTTTCTCTCTCTTGAGCACTTTCGCAAAAACATAGGCAGAAGTCACATTAGCAATATCAAACAACAGCCTATTGATAGACTTTACAGAAGCATGGAGAAGCATGCGAGGAAAGGCGCAAAAGGAGTGTTTTCAACACATAAAAAATGCTCAAGTTTAGATGCCACTAAGAACAAACAGGAAACCTGCATTCACTTCCTGCCTCTGGAGTCAAATTTCCCAATGTGCTGAGTTCCTCCCAATTTCTTGGTTCTGGAATGTTCTGTTGTTTTCAGACACTCCTTCAACACCACTGGAACAAGCTTCTGACCTAAGCGCACTTTCAGATTCTTTGCAGAGAATTATACCTTTCTTGGATAAAATAGCAAATAAATAGCATTGAAAGAGCCTTCTGGAGCAAATCAAGGATGGGCTCATCTCCTGCAGAAATCTGCAAGGCAGAGAGGGATGGAAATGGAAGAAACAACCTGTTAAACAGCTAACAGGAAAAGAAGTGATTTTAACTGCCTCTGAGTGATCAATGCTTTACCTTGGTATTTTAAAGTAAGCAGCAGTCTGTGCTTTTTGCTGTTTCTTCTATGTCTCTTCCCATTCTTTCCCCCTTCTCTCTTACACATCTGTATCTCACCGCTTGCCCGTTCTCCTAATGTACTGGAGAAATGCAGTGCACTGAACAGACAAAAATTGTGAGAAAAATTGTTAACAGCATCTAGGGATTTCCTCACATTAAGGGAAAACTTATGGGGTGGGCTAAACCGTTTAAATGTTTTGTACCATCAGAGTAGTCCAAAAATATCCTGCTGGAGACTAGGACTTAGCAAATTCACCCTTCCAGTCTTTTCTTGTACACTCCATATTAGGTAGACCTAAGAGAGTCCCAGAGTCTGTAACTCTCCAAGCTGCATCACAGACTACGTCACTGGTCTTCCTTTGGCTTGCTAGAATCTCCTGTTGACTGTCACTATTGCTTACTTAATTAAGAGGGGGAAAAAAAAAAAAAAAGCCACTTTGAACAAAGTTGTTCCATTTTTGGAAAGGCTGGTAATGACTGTCTACTCTAATGCATTTTCTACCTTTAGGTCTGTCATCTCTCTTTTAAAAATCCCACCCCCTTCTCACCAGGGGAAACTGCAGAACTACACTGGTACAAAGGCATTCTGCTTGCAGTGAATTTGCAGAGCAGAAGGATACGTTCACTGTCAGAGAAAGGAAGCACTCTCCCTCCCCCCTGCAAAAAGCTATTTTTTGCAGGCGTTGTCATATCTTATCCCCAGGAAGAGAAGAGGGCTGTGCTACAAAGTCCTCGGATTCACATTTGCTTCTGTTTACTGCGTCCTTCACAGCAGCGCTGTAACGATTTATCAATACAATGGAGGGCAAGGCACAACATGCAGGCGAGGCACGCTCCTCTAATGAAAACAAATCCTTGCGACAGGAGGAAATAGTTCACGGATCTGCCTCCTAAATCCCACTCCCACCGCTATAATGTTTTCATCACTACTTACGTTTAGGGACATAAGGGTGCTCAGAGCTGTAAAGCACATCATTTGTGCTGAACAGTTGCAGTATTTTGCCCAAAATAATTTGTGGTCCAAAAGCCCAAATGAATAAAGCACCCTAGGAATCAAGACATATAATTAGAATAAATAAGATTTTAGCGCTTACAGAGCGCCTGTCATGTGAAAGTACGCGCAGATATTAATTAAGCTCCACAAACCCCAGATGAAGTAGATTAGTAGCTTCATCCCCGTTTTACAGAGGTTTAGAGTAAAGTGTGACACATAATCACAGCTGAAAGCGCAGCGGCGCTGGCCGTGCCGGGGATGGCGAGAGCCAGGGCTCCACCTCCTCTCCAGCCCTCTCCAGTGAATTGCCTTCCATGGAAAATGACTGAGCCGCCGCTCTTCGCTCCCTGGAAGAGGAAGGACCCACCCTGTTGCACAACAGTAGCACAGCCCTGGCCTGAAGTGCTTTGATAAAAACCATGAAACAGTGCTCAGATTGGGAAGGGAAACCAGGAACGAACTCACCCTTATACATTTGCTGTATGAGTATTTGTATGTACAGTGCTGTATTGGCTCTCATACATTTGCTGTATGCATATCTGTATGCATATTGCTGTATTCGCTTTGGGTGCTCTACCTTGCTCTTTCTAGAAGGCCAAGAGATGGCCTCTGTGCCAGCATTTCCCACACAGTCCTAGTAACACGGCTTGTGGCTTCTCAGGTTTGGGGTTCATGGCATACATAGTATCTTAAGTGCTTTCATCTGCGATGCTGGTTCTTATTTTTCTATTTCTTTGCATTTCACTATAACTCAGAAGCCACATCGAACAAAGATCACATAGACACAATGTAACTAAAAACTATAGTCAATACACAACAACAAAACCTTAAAATAACCCCCTATTTAAGCAGGTTATACATACAGAAATTCTGGATGATAAATATAAATAATAAACACATCTGGTATAACTAAAAATATTTAAAGTAATCAACTCAATGTATATATGTATTTAAGAAAAAAAACTTTAAAAAATAGCTACTAGTAAAGCTTCAATTGTTTTATATGTCAAAGAACAGTTAGAAATTGGTTTTGCTGTCATTATCTACTGAAATTCAAGTTCTTATGACAGCAATTTCTTAAAGATTCCCTTTAAGTAGTAGCTATGATAACGAAAAACATTGCCAGTATCACAAAGTAGTAAACTGTCCACTTAATCAAAATTACCCAGCCCTAACTCTGCTTATCACCTTTTCCAAAACAAAAGCACAGGAGCATCAAATGCAGCTAGGAAGAAGCATCTTCAGAACAGATTAAAACTGGTCGCTTGTTGTGTCTCCACATACAATTATCCACCTAATTACACTTAGGACAAATGCACAGTTTTCCTAACTACAGGGAGATGCATTTTAATCGTGATGTTCAATTCTCTGTACACAAATATAAAATCTGAGCAAGACAATGGAAACAGACCACAGCATACTTACCTGCAAAATAGCAAACAAACTGGATAAACTACGGACATAAAGCAGATGATAAATAATTATTAATGTGAAAACTATGCTCTTTTGTTCCCACATTTAAGCACAGAAGGCATTGTAACTTCAGCTTTCAAGGCAAAAATGTTTTTAATTAGGGTCCTAGCTACCTTATAAGACATACAGACCTTGGTATGATGGAGCTATCATAATTTACCCATGCTGAGAAGCTGCCCCATGATTTATATGATTACTTCATGGCAGCATGAAACAAATCCCCAAGGAAGTAATGCATGTCATCCTTAAAAATATTAAGCAATCAAGCCATGTTTTTATTATGTGAATGTATGCCTTTGAAAACAAGGATGCATGCACCATACTGTGAGGTAAAATGAAATAAATGAACAGAAATAATTCATTTCCATGTTCTAATCAGTGGAAACTGCAGTCTTCAAATTATCCTGATGCTACCAAATGCGAGTCTGGAGACAATAGGTTGACTCTTCTACTAAAATGAACATGAAATTGCATCCTAAGTACACAATGAAGGCCAAATTAAACAGTCCAAGACTCTTTGTAAAGGCTCTTTCTTTTTATTCAGCCCTTGCATCCAATTGAACAATTAAGAGTAGAAGATTTAAACAAAGCATCATACAGCTTTTAAACACTCTAATCAAAAGCAAAATCTTAGGCAAAAGGAACATAATCTATACAAAGAACCTGTTCTCAAGCAAGCTTTTCAGCTTCTAGCATTATTAGCAGAGAGAAATTTGTGTTCTACCAGCAAAAAGGATGTCTCTGGCAAGCAGAATGAAGAATATATACCAAAGACTACAACTGCAAGCTTGTTGCCTGTGTTGTATTCACAAGCTGGGACACCTATATCTGTACAAGGACCCAAACAAACAGCGTTACACTGCTCAGTGCTATTATAAATCACAATCCACTCATTAGAGATACTGACCGTTCAGAAAATATCCAGCCCCTACAGGCATGAGAAGATGGAAACATAGCTGTGATGAGATCAGGTTAACACAAAACATTTTTTTAAACAGAACATTGTATTTGTATGAAAATGTATGTAGATAATTATATGAGCAGAAGACCATAGGACAGTGAGGGGGTTTTTTGGCACTGAGTCTACAACACTGTATTTGAAGCAGTTGTGTGTGCAGCTTTTGCTTTACTTATTAAACTGTCTTCATCTCAAGTCACAAGTTTTTCCTCACTTTTACTCTTCTGATTGCTTCTCCCATCGCAATCAGGGGGAGTGAGCAAGCAGTTGTGTGGTCCTAGTTGCCAGCTGAGGCTAAACCACAACACCATGTTAACCTATGTGTTCTACTTGAACTGATTATGGAATGAATCAAATACATTTTTACTAGATTATGTTTTCCACCTATGTATGTGGTCACAACAGAACACAGACGTACTTTTCAAAGACTGCTTTCCATTTTCACCTTCACAAAAACTCACCAAACAAAACCCAATATATATTTCACTTTCTTTCACTATCAAGCACAGAGATGAGGCAGTGCAGACAGCTACATAGCATTCTGATAACAACCTTATCATCCTTGCCCCAGCCTTCAAGAGAAGTGAGGAATCATTACAATCTTCCACTGCAATCACTAAGATTCAAGTATGAGTCAAGCAAAAAAAAAATTTATGGTATTTTTTGTTGCTTTCATTAAATCTGGCAGAATGATGGAGACGAGGGTGCCCATTACCTTTCATTTTAAATACATAATCCTCTTTCTTCTTCCCTGAACTAAAACATGCTGAGAATGTGCTATGTGAGATGCATACTGGGAGGGAGTCTTCTGAATATCTCAGTATCTTTTTAGTTTATCTTGCATTATTATGTATGGAGCTCTAGGACTCCAATCCAACATGCTGGCATTGATTTTTCTCCTCCTCTGAATCAAAAGGGAGAATAGTAGTGAATGCACTGTGGCTGGGAACTAGCAAATTTCAGTATCTTTCTCTACTGACATACAGGTAGGTGGAGTTGTGTATCGCTTTACAAGGAGGTGTTATGTTCCCTGGCTTATGTTATATTTTCTGACTTGGTTGGGCACATGTCAGTTTTGTTATCACCGTCCCAAAGCTGTGTATACCATGATGTTATATAACCAAATTTGGTACATGCTGAAAGAAGTATGCTGTAGTTATTTGGTTTAGGAATGTGCTGTCAGAGATTAGCATCCAGCATGGTTGGCTAGTCACAGTGTAAGACAAGGGGATACAGGCTAAGCTCTTGTTTCTGGACCAGTGAAGATACCTACTCAGTGGAAACTCCAGGCCACCTGGGAGAGACAAGTGCTCTATGATCTTTGCAAGCAGGCCCCAGAAGGAGCCTATGAAAGGGAAGAAGAAAAAAAAAGAACAGGGCTGTTCTAGTGAAGGCAGGGAAGACAGAAATGTGTGAGACAGAACAAGGAGAAATGTGGGAAAAAAAATACCCTAGCAAGTCATATTTCCTAAAGAGAGCTGTGGTCTGACAGTATGTACAGCTTCTAAGGACCAAGTCAAACTAATTGTTTCTGAAAGCAAACAGTTGTTCAACCAAAGGAGTTGCTCCACACCTCACCAGGAGCACTTTGGTACATAACTATGCTCTAAATAGCTCCCCAAAATGGTTCTATGCGCTTTTTCCAAATGAAAGCAAATGTGTGTCCTTAGAGTAGGTATTAGCCAGTAGCATTTATTTTGTAAAGGCTATTGGTGGATTCTTAATACAGGCTCTTAAGGACCCTGTGGCATCACTTACAAACTGCAAGCACTAGCGAGAAACAGCGTAACGACGTGGTGTTTCCAATAAGCCTGTGGTTTGCTTACCACAGCGTGGGACACCAGCTGCCAGCAGCCCCCACCTCATCAGATGCAGCCAGCACCGCAGTCCTGCTCTACAGCACTGCTCTTCCAGGCAGCAGCGTGCTTCAGATGGAAAGCACGCTGATCTGACAGCCACTCTAAACATCCTACAGTCACAGTAAAATGCAGCCCTTTTCAGCTATGCAGAGAAAAGAGCTCGTGTTTATTACAGTGGTGACTCTGTGTAAAAGTGAAGCTATTGACACCTGATGGACTCATTCATTGCTAGATTTGTGCCCTTCGTTTAAAGCCAGCAACACTCTTCAGGTTGGAATTTTCCAAATATAGCTTTGACAACCCAGTTCTGAGAACCCAGGGGAAGAGACACGACTACTTTGCTAATTGATGCTGATACACCAGGGAGAATGGGCACTGTCTACAGCACAGTTTTCCCTTAAAGTGGACTAGGTCAGTTGGATGGCAATTACACCAAGTCAAACAGTAATTCTCATAACCAGACCCTCTTTCCCTAAGTTATTATGTAACCACAACAGTATTATTACAGTGGGAAAACTATGTACTCAAATGTTTGGGGGGACCAGCACTGAAACAGCATGTGTGAATTTAATTTCAGCAGCCCGTGTATGTGTCTTGCACAGTTTCAAGCCACTAGGAACTAGTTGATAATCTAGTTTGGCCTCTTGCATAATCCAAGACATACATTTCCCTCTGGTAGGAGACTGAACATACTGTGCTAAAGAACTCGTATTTTTAATAACAGTACAGCTAGTACTTGCCTAATGTATACATTTCAGAAAGTCTTCTTTTGATGGCCTTGAGGAGATGCAGAATTTACCATTTGTTACATTATATCCTCATTGCATGAACCCAGTCTTAAGTTCTCTATGGGGACACTGTCTCATTCAGTACACAGGACAAAAATCACTTAGCTAGCAGCCATTCAGTATTTTATTTTTGCCCTTTTTATTTGATGCATACCCCTAAAAGCCTTGTTTACTGCACATTATCCCAGCTCTGTTCTGAAGGCAGAATGATTAATTTCTTTACAGGCTTTTCTATAGTGCTCATCAGATGCTTCTAACTTGTTATGTGCAATTTCCTAGCTTTTGGAAAAGCATACAAAGGAATGCTATTATGTGGCATCCTATAACTACTGCCATGATTCATATCAGCAAGGATAGACCAGACCTTTGCTATCTTAGCTAACAGGTGTAAACCATAGGCTGCCAGCAGGGCCAAGCTAGAGGAGATGAGGCACATCCTTAGGCAAGCAATTTTCACTGATATTTCTTGGAACCAGAATGGGAAGATTCAGAATTTTAAGGAGACCAAAGGCTATGGAGCAGAAGTACTCTTACAGGGTCACGCTCCTTCATCCCTCTCATGACCGACCCCTTTAATTCATCCTTTCCAACATGCCCATCCCTCAATCCATGTGTCTCAGCCTGGTTCCTTAACCCACTCTCATTCTTCTTATCTATCCCGTCTTATCCAATGTTACCTATCTTATTGTATCTTATTTTCTATCTATCCTTATTTCTCTCACTTTGTTATTGAATTTTATCTTTCATCTTCTCGCTTATGGACTGAGTCTCTGCAGCCAAATCCCCATCTCACTGTCTTTTTCACCTCTCCTAAATTTTACTCCTGTCCCTTGACTAAGAGATGATGGAGGTTACTGGGATTTGAGAGGAAAGAGCATTCACAGACTCCTTACAGGTTTCAGAAATACCTATCTACTAAGCACGTATAAAATGTGTTTTTTAAAGGTTATAACTTGGGTAACCTAGGAGGATTTTCTTAGGGATGGTAAAAAGCACACCAATATGGTACAAAGACCACTCATTCCTGACAAAACCTGGAGACACTAAAGTATAGTGAAGAAGATGTCACAGAAGCCTTTGAAGTCTGTTCTTTAACTTAAACAGTTAAGCCATGTTGGGTGACATTTTCCAAAGTAAACTGGGCCAGAGCAGATGTGAATCTCAGAAATTTTTATTCCAAATGACTATAGTTTCAGGAAATTGCAGCAACTGAAATGGGAAGACACAGTATGTGGTTCTGCCCGTAAAATAAGACAAAAATGAAAGCTATTAGTATCCTGTTGGCATCTAACTCGATGTCTACTTTGGTATCAGTGACTTGTCTGAAATCATGACACTAACTGAGCAAAGAATGTCATTCTACCCTGCCGGTTTTTGTAAAGGTTAGATCACAGCAACAAAGTAATATTATTGCCCCATGTAAGCCTGATATGTGCATAGCTGTTTTGTAACCTTCTCCTGACATATGCACCAGCTATTCATTTGCTGGTTTTGCACCAAATGTTCATTATTGCCAAATATCCCGTTCCTTGCCAGTAGGTTCAGCTGTTTTCTCTCAATAATAAATTCACTTTACATTTGTCCTCTTATGCACTGATACCCCTTCAGTTCTGAAGTTGTGTGCAAACCTCATCAGGACCAAGCTTATGCCAGGAGATACAAATCTGCTAGCAAAGACACAAAGCGATCACATGGATGTGGAATTCCTGTAAAAATTAAATTAGTCAAGAAAGACTTCTAAAATCCCAGAGAGACCTAGTAAGGGATACAGTTAACAAGACACATCATTGATGGAATATGATTAACTGTTTTGATTTCATAAAAGAAGTGTGTTTTGATCTTCCACAAAGCTCCCTGTATTATTTTTATTATTATTATTATTAAGCTCTAGGCCCTGTGTCTGTAAATAAGTTTGTTTTGGGGATAGTGCAACAGAAAAAATGCTTGCTTTATAGGGGTATTACCACAATTGCGGGTTAGTGACCCTACACAAGGTTGAGGCTAAGCCACAGCTTAAGATAATAACAGATTAATTTTATTGTAAACTCACAGTAGACACAAGCCTCCACCCCAAAGTTTACAAACCTCGCATATATCTATATTCTATAGTTATGTAGTTCAGATCTTTCAAACACCAGCGTGCTGCTTATTTAAAATGCATAACAGTTAGGAGGAAAAGCAGCAAAGACAAACAGTGCATTGACTTCCAAAACTATCAGTCTTTATCAATTAAAATATTTACTTTTGACACAAGTCCTAATTAGTTAAAAACATTCAATCCAGTCTTAAAATAGAGGTTCAAGCTACCCAATTTATTCTTGGAACAGTCACTTGCTCTCAGGATTAGGAAGACAATGGCATCCAGAGCAAGCATGAGCCCTCTCCCCTCTTATTACAGTTAATCAGGAACATAAATACTATAATGGAGCTGAGCCCCTGCAAACTCACCAGGCTGTGCATAATTTCCACTCCAGCTGGATTCACTGTGAGCGCTTCATCATACAATTGCTTAGCCTCCTCCAAATTGCCTTTCATCTCTGCAAGCCTCCCACGCATGTACAGTACAGCATGAGATGTGGGGAAAAGACTAGCTGCCTCCTGGATACAAAAGCCCGCTTCTTTGAGATGCTGTTGTTCCATGAAGAGTTCAGCTGAAAAAACACAAAACCCAAAAAACACCCTACCATTAGTTGAACTAAGTCAGAGACCTTTCTACCCATTAATTGCACATCATCTCCCTTAAGCATATTGAAACATGAGGCCATGATCCTGCACAGTGCTTACTACTACAGTTAGTGCTTACTGTCACAGGTGGATTTACTGAATGGATCTTTTTTTAATGCTAAGGGTGCTATACAGATGTTCATGGGTATCTTTAGGTTTTGTCCTGACAGAGGACGGCTTTAAGGATTCCTCAATCAGGAATGTAAATAATGCTGAACTGAGCCCTAAGGAAGCAGGGCTGGTAGCCACTTGGAGCCATCATAAGTATTTCCAAATAATCTAGGGAAAAAAAGAACAGAATAAGCCATCACTGTCTACTGAGAACTTTAAACATGTCAGAGTAATAGGATGCATCTGACTGAGCTGGACATTAGTTAACTTATTTAAAAGAGTATTTCCACATTTTAAAAGGTGATTGAAAGTGTTTCGTTATGCTTATTTGTCTAGCTTATGAGATAGTTGTTTCTTTTTCAGATACTATTAAAATCAAAAGGCTTTTATCATAGAGACTTACTTATATTGTGTATTCATATGTTTACTTCTTCACACATACTCCATTGAAAAACAAAAGAGAGCTCTTGAAAGAGACTGCTCAGTCATTTACTTTCTTCAACTATCAGCAACTATCTTAGTGGTTTTCTTAGAAAAAATCTAACAGGCATACTAATGTACTTGACTGTAAATGTGTTAATCAAGTAATTTCTCATGTTAAACATAAATTCCATAACATATCTCATAGTTAAACTTTAATATTTCTCAGGATTTGGACTGTATTATCGTTGGACTAGATGATCATTGTTGGTCCCGTACAACTGAAATAGTCTATTCTAATTCTAGATTTATTATGCATTAAATCCTGGCAGAAGGCTTCAAAAGCGATACTCAGTTTTCACTGCCACACGTAACTGAAAAGGGAAACCATGTTTTTAGATATATGCATGTATATATGCATGCATGTACGCATGCACATATGTATATAAAATAACTCTTTCGTCATACAGCAGCCATTGCTTTTTGGTCCATAACCTGTTTGTGTTATCACTGCAAAAGCTCAAAGTTAGGTTTTGTTGTTGTTTTTTTTTTTAAACTGATGTGGTAATGCAGTAAGTATTGACAGTTCAAGAGTCCAATTTGAAATGGCTAATTCAGACTCCAGATTTAGATAAATAATTCTGAAATTAGACACAACCTTAAATGCCCTGACTTTTAAAGGTAGTGAATATTCTCAGGAAGTTTCTGTGAAGGGGGGATTGGCCTGAAAATTCCTCTTAAAAGGCTTTGAAACTGCCAGTTTCAAAACACTGGGAGACCCAAAAGACTGTGTGGACTTGGCATGTTGGCATGGAGCTTGCTGGGTAGAGGTGAGCAGGACAGCATCTAAAAGGCAGTCCTGCTTGACCATGGAGAGGCTCCTCCTTGGCCTATTTGACATGAGACTGGGACCAAAAATAGCACTTCTACTGGCATATTGAAAACAACAGTGTACTGAAATAACAGCATGGCTGAACAACCTTCCACTTCTAAAGTAGTCCTTCCAGAAGAAGGGTGAGACATCATCAGGAAAATTCTTGAATATTTCTTAGCCATCCCTAGGTTGTGCGATAGATAAATGTCATTCTCCAAGGCTGTCAACATGAGCAAAACATTAGTTCCTTGGTAAGAGCTATACTCCTCAAGAGTGACTCATATACTATTTCTCTCTGGTTAATCATTATAAAATCTCAGCATGCATCCCTTCCCCTGGCTCCAAGAGGATGCAGCTATCTATAATAACAGAAAGCAAGGCCATGTACCTTGTCAAGCTGAGCATGTGTGCTGCCTTTTCAAAAGTTTGTGGGAGGACAGTATTTTACTTGTACTTCCCAAGGAACAGAGCATTTTCCTGCCAAGTGCTGTATAGCAGCTGATGCCATGCATGTGGCAATAATGAGGATGGGGATGTGCAAAGTGACGATTCACAGCCTGAAGACAAACACTTCATTTGCAAAGTTAGCACAAACTCAGCAGCACAGAAGAAGGGGTGAAATCCTGGCACTGTTTGAAGTCAGCAGAAGTTCTGGATACTGCCATATTAAAAGCTCTATTAGCAACTAACACCATAATGTGACTTGTTTCATTTCAGAAAAAAATAAGGAGCAAAGGGGTTTAGATGTGAAATCACACACAGCCAGTGTTTCAGTGCATACAAAATGGAGAGTACTTATTCTTTCTTTCAACAGTGCCTGTAAATCTCCTTCAGTAATAACAATTATTTAGAGGAAGCGCAGCAACACAGAATCTACAAATTGTATTTTATGGTATGGTAATGTAGCATATTAAAGTTCAGTCCATTTCTTTGCAGGTTCAATAGTCAATAAAAAATGATTTAATGGTGGGGGAGGCCTAATTTGCATAAAAAAAATGAGAGAGGTGCCTTTGGGTTACGAAAGGAAAGGAGTGCACCCACCCAGCTAAAAATAGACATTAAGGGAAATCATTTAGGCCTGCATTAAAATATGTTTTCTGTAAACTCATTTTTCACTTCTATTACATACTCATTTTATTTACAGATTAACAAGATACACTTATGCAACATGGAATAAAAACACTGCTAGAGGCAGAAATCAAACCCAAAAAACAAGGACTCATTAAATTTATCACGGTAATACTACTGCCTCCTCAATGGTACGTGAAGTACCGAAACACCTGCCTTTGCATTACCAGGGTCAGCAGCTTCCTGTCCACTACATTATTCAGCGTATCTCCTTATATCACCTAATCATGCTGTAAATAACGAAATCAGTAGCCTTCATGAGGAAGTTCTGTTATAGAGACGTGGCACCCAATTCCACTCCAAAGAAGAGGATATCTCCTCAGGCTGACACAGGTAGAGAAGATCTGTAATTCTTACCCTGTGAAAGGTTCAATGCTTCATGGAAACTATTTATGAACCTCCAACTACATTGGACTACATTGTTCTTGGCACTGACATTCTTCACAGCTGTGAATCCAAAGGCCACATTGTGGAATCCAAAGTACAAGCTTACCTGCACTCTCTCACTTAACATCATCTTCATAAAAACTTAAACAAATTTACATTCTGTTTTAAACTAAGCACCACCAATGCACCAAAGCACCACTGAATGCTACTGAACAAAGACAGATGACCATCCTGGATGTACCAACTCCTCTACTAGCATCTCTGTAGTAATGGTAGAAACTCTGAGTGTGAGTGATTAATAGGAAATATTTCAGCATTTTTACATATACAAATGGGCTGAGACAGTGCACTGCATGGATGGGCAAAGACAGAATGAATCGTGCACTGTCTCCTTCATTCACTAGTTAAAGCTTGACGAGCTATCCAGCTAACTCCAAGGTCCAGCCTAGCTTGATTTATTTCTTTCCCATATCCAACTTATGCTTCCCATCCAAGGTCTCCTGCAGTACTGCCCAGCCTACTCTGCTGTTCTTCAAAAAAACATTCATCTCCTCTTGTGGCTATGGCTGCCTCTGTCTTGACTTGCAACTAGACTTCCACTAATCCTCCACTCTAATGCTGGGCCCAGTCCCTGAGAGCAGCACACATCTCCACTCAGATTATTATTAACTTCTAGTATGAGCTCCTAGTTCTTCCAGCTGTTTCTGCTAGCATTTAAGTTCATCTACAGTGAAGATCTCTAATCAAGTGAGAATGGCCAGAAGCGTATCATCTACTCACCTCAAAGATCAGTAACAAACGCACAGACCGAAAGCACTTCCCAGAACACTGACAAAGCAGGTCTCCTGCAGTCAGGCTCCTTTTTTCATCTCCAAGATAAATTATTTGACAGACCTCTGTTAGGGAGTCCATCAGAGCAGTAACAACAGTGTAATCTAGTCATTTTTGCATCACAGAGCTAGTCTGAGAAACAGTTGCCTGCCATCACCTTGAATGCTGACTCTATTCCCCATTTTCTAAGTGTTTCAAAGCAGTGTCAAGAGTGATTGTGCTTGTCACCACAGAAGCAGCAACAACTGTAATTCTAGCCAAAAAATCAAATTGATTTAAAATGTATTTCTGTGATGTGAACAACCTAAGAGTTAAAATTTCATTCCTTGCGTATCACGTTTGGTGTTATCCAAGACACAGCACTTAACTCCCACAAACAGACTGCTCCACATCACTCGGTTGCATGTGCCTGCTGGATCTAAAGCACTTGTCTACTCTCATCCACCCCAAAAATGCTACTGCACCGCAACGTGGCCAGCGCAATGCAGCCAGATGACCAGCAGGATGACACAGTGGGGAGCAGCCCTTCGCACTTTAAGAAGGTGAGAGCACCTGTGAGGATATGTAGGGAGGTGATTTCTGTTCCACATCATCTGCCTTCAGGAGCTATTAATGCCTGTTACTGCAGCAGCCCTTAGCCAGCTGGAAAGACCCACTCCTCTGAGACAGCTCTGCCTTCAGCAGTGAATACAGAGCTATTACCTTGACAAAGGGTTCCCCCGCTACCTTTTCTTCCTCGCAGGTGACATTTAGTCATTGTTCTATATTATGACACCACCCTGCACGCAGTAGCTTGACAATTCACGGGCAGATTTGATGGAAGATTCCTCAAATCATATCCTGACTGCAATAATTTCATTCCATGCAAACCTTTGATACAGAAATGAAGGAGAACAGAAACTGACACGTGCTCCCATCCACCTGAGGTCAGCTGCATGTTCTTTTGAATGAGGCAACAGATTTACATCCTCAAAGGTTGTCTTTGCATGCAAAATGGTAGTTAACTGGAGTCCAGGGACCCACTTTAAATTTCCAGGCTTCGGGTCTCACAGGGCCTGAAATGCCTACTGAGCTTATTTACAAATACAGCATTAAAGTGAGCATTTCTGGAAGCAACACAGAACTACCACAAGCTACCTTCTGTTCTAAATAGCACACTCAAAACATTACTCGAAATACTACAAGATAGCTGGTTCCTTCACGTGAAGTGGGTCCCTGCTAAGTGAGGAAACAGCTCTTTCCCAGCTTTGAGAAGCAAGCCACCATCTTCTAAGTAATAAGGCCACCACTGATATGGGTGACATAAAAATGCTTCTGTTGGAAGGGCACATTTGGGTTTTCTTGTATTGTCTCTCAAAACATGTCTTACTGGCTACAGCCAAAGAAAGGACTTCTAAGTCTTCATATTCCAGCTCAGTCTAGTATAAATTCCTGTTTTCTGTTTCTGGTGTGAATAAATGTCCTGCTTTCTTCTTCATGACTATGTACCCTTTAACACTTGCCCAAAAGTTACTGAGCAGCTGGGGAAATACTAGTATTTGGTACCCTCTGACATTTTCTGGGTACCACTGGCAGTTCAACAATGTTTCTCTCCATCTCTCAGCAAAGGATGCACAGACTGTTTAACAAAGAACATTGCTAGCTGCTGCCTGTATCCTTCACAAGTGAATGGTCACACACATGTGCCCATTTCTGTGGCCCAGATTTCGAGAAATGGCATGTGCTCTTTGAAGACCATCCATGCCAACAGATTATCAGTCCACAAAGTTTCACGTCCTGCTCCAGCAATGAGAAATATCCAGAAGCCTCAGGAACGGGGGAAACAATCCAAAATGCTGAGTACTGATATACACCCAAGACTCCTTTTGACTTTTAAAATTCATTGTTGATAGAAAATAAAATAAACTAAGCTGGAGGGTGTAGATCAAAACTTTGAGGACATTCAGATAAAGAGAAATGGGGAATTTGATGATCCTTAGCCTGCACCAGAAAAGCCTAGGACAGAGCTTGCTTAACCAGGAGGCTTAGCAGAAGCTGCTGCCTTAACTTCCCTAGTAATATTTCAAAGGGGACCAAACCAGTTCACTTTACCATTTCTATTATCTCCAGTGTGAAGTGCTCCTACACTCTCCTAGTAAGTAAACACTGCAGGACAGCTATCTTTGCAGTACACTTTTATTCTCTTCAGTATTAGCTGTGTAATAAACGACTCCTTCCAGCTCCCCCTCACCAGGCTCCAGCTTTTCATACTGCTTTGTGTCACTGGAAAGAGCTACAAAAATCAGCAGCACTTACGGAGCTTAAGAACTCAAGCAGGGAAAGAGGAAGTTCTAAGTTTGAAAGTCTAAAATTTGAAAGCACTTTTTTTTTTTCCTTTAAGCGTAAAAGAAAGAAAAATATTGGAATTGCTTCAACAACTAGTGCTGCATCATGGGACGGTATGTGATCCCAGCTATTCTGGTAATGTCTAAAGTTGTCTCCCAAACCTGATGAACACCTTTAATAGCAGAGCTAATAACCTGAGGGGGCTTAGGGTCGCTAAAGGCTTGGGGAAGGAAGAGCACTGAAATAGGGGTGCGCAGGCCGTGCAGATAAGAAGCGGAGGGGCAGCGGGGAGGGCCGGGCCGTGCCCTTGGCTGCCGCCGGGGAGGCCGCAGTGCGGCTGTGCGGCCGCGGGCCAGCCGGGGTTGGAGATTCAGCCCACTGGCCCCGACGACACGTTCTCGTGGAACAAAGCCCATCTCCTCTAACACAGCTTTTTCCCAGGAATTGGCCCATGCAGAATAAAATAAATAAACCTCAAGCGTTTTGTGAAGGGAGGGGAAAAAAAAAAAAGTTCCTGCCGTACATAACTCGGGGGAGCAGATGTTTTTCCATTAGCTCACTGTTCTCCGCTGCACTGGCTGTCTTTACATTTCTTGTTCGTGGCATGTTCATTATAATATTTTTTTCCCAGGGTAAACTTTAGCACGTTACTGAAACAGCAAGTAGCCCGTTCCAGCCCCACTGTGAGCATATGGAATAGCTGTCCTAGGAATTTTTCTTAAAACGCTCCTTTAAATTAGCTTTAGGTCTACCTGGTGAGGTTCGCAGGCTGCGCTGAGCAGGCATTCAGCCAATCTTAGATCAAATTACCAGACCTACTTTGCTGCGAGTGGCCATATTTGGTAAAGTATTGGGATAGTCAAGAAGCTAAATTGTCAGATATAAAGTACTAGTAAAGACAAACAAAGTGGACATTGTAGTTAAAAGTAAAGCTTAAAATAATATAGCAACAGGAGCTGGAATATTAGAACTGTTATTAAAACTGGCTCGCAGCATTCTAAAATGCTCCATGTAAGTAGAGCGCACAGTTATTACTTCCTGGAAATATAATCACACATACTTCAGATAAGAAATCACTTCAGTTACCCAAAGAGCTTAAAACTATTAAAACTATTTCTTTTCAGTACTGACACGCTTTGCTCTCTGGATCAAAAGTGATCTTATAAAAATGTCGAATGAAGGTAAGTTTTGGTCATAAATTTGAATCATTTCAAGTACGTTTTCCTTAGCCAAACAGCATGATTGTATTTTCTAAACAGAAAAAAGGACTACTGGCATGATTTTAGAAAGGAAATAAGGGGCAGAAATAGTTCCTAGCTCAGAACTCTTCTCTTGGTGACACAAGCAGTATTATCACCAGTAATCTCTAGGATTCTCCTTGCAGCTCTTCCTGCAACAAGAGGTAGAAGAAGTTAATGAGCTTTATCAACGCTACCGAAGTTCCTTCTCTCCTCTCAAAGTTGAATTCAAGCTCTCAGTCATGAAAAGTAGAACAAAGAGGGAAAACAGGCGTATGGATCCCATAAAGACCACCTCTCCTGGAGCTGCACCACAGGAGTGTGTGCACTGCAGCACTCTTCCTGCGTACTCCTTGAAATGACCTGTTTCTCAGACTTGGGGCCAAGAACAATGTTAAGGCTTATTAATGTTAAAGCCTAATGAGATAACTCTCTCCTTTTAAGAAGCCATTACATTTCAAGAGGACTGGGAGGTTATTGTTAAAAGGGACCAGACAAGCTGTGTTAATCACGGTCTTTGCTGCAGAACACTTGAAAACAGCATATGCCTATTAGTATTCCTCTAAGCATGCCTGCCGCAGGGAGTGGACAACCTCTCTAGTCTTTGGGGACAGCAGACCTTGTACTATTCCAAAGCTAATTGTGACTACCTACAGGGAAAACAGGAAGATACGGAAACCCATTGAAGAAATGTGCTAAGTTCCCTGCTGCAGATGACTGTACTCCCAGCTGGTCCTATAAGAGATGGCCGGACATAGGATTAACAGTGAGAATTCACAGTTTTATTTGGATGTGTGAAAGAGATGAGAACTCTTTCTGGAGACCACAGATCCATCAAGTAGCTCTTTGGTTGCTTATAGTAAGCTACAAAAAATTAGCTTGCCAAAGTTCAGTAGGCACTGCTGGAGGGAAAGACAAGGTGCAGCATCCATTATAGTGCAGCACATTTGGACTTGCAGGGCACTTCCAAAGCTGCTGCTTTATTATCTACCCCACATAACTGTGCTGGTAATAAACCCAGAAAAGTTACAGATAAAAACACTAACTCTATGCCCTCTTATGCGTGAGATAAGTATCTTTATCACAGGACAAAATCCTCTTCAGCCACTGTTAAAAGGATGCATGCTCTCACGCACTAATTGTGAGACCAGTGAGGAGCGCAGCCAGGGCTCTCCAGCTCTGAGGGACTGAGGATGCTTCTGCACAAGGCAGAAACTCCTATTGCAGCCTCAGGTGGAGGGTGACACTGTCAGAATTCCCCTACGTAAGCACCATTGGAAAGCTACCACCCACTAATGGTTCCCTTGCAAGTAAATGTGCTGGCTTTGTGGCCCGACCTGGCTGCTGGATGGCTGTAAGAAGAGCCTCACACAGCTGCGGGATAGCTGGTTTTCTATCCCTCTTTCCAATATCTAAGTGCAGAAAGCTCTAACTGGATCAGCTGGTTGGTACGATTAGTTTTGATGCCTTGGGATATGAAGAGGCATGGGAACTGTAATGGCTTTAATGGAACCCAGACATGATTGCAGCCTGGCGCTCTAAATCCATAGTCACACACAGAGACAGGGCCAGCTGTGTCCTGTTGCTGTATGAAAAGGACGGATGCTTTGTTATAAATTTACTGTAGTATGAGGTTCGGAAATTATTATAATTTTATCTAGAGATTTATAATTAATGCTAAAAAGGTTAAAGTGTTAACGACAACAAAAACAACGATACACGAGTCATTTCCCAAAGGCAGATTAACATTTTTTTCCCCTTTAGAGATAGGACACCGAGGTATGAAAAAGTTAGGCAACTTGCCTAGAGTCACAAGATGAGTCATTGACTGAAAAAGGACAAGTCCAAGCTATAGAAATGTACAGCATACTGGTGCAGCTCTATCATGAATATCAAGGGACTCCCAATGCAGGCATCCAAATGTTATGCTAATTGCCTGTTGCTTTCCACAGCTGTTAATTTTGGGGTGAGCTGTCACACAAAAGCATGTGACTACCTCAACTATTTTTAACCGTGTCTTTCTGTTTAATTTGTTGTTTATGAAATACCTCTATTTTGGAAGTTATTAACTTCTTACAAGTACACTTGTTCCTCCTTTCCCCTCCTTCCAGATGGAAAAGAGTCTAGTACACAAGGTCAGTGACACTCTTTTGGACTATTCCACTCGTTAAGCCTAGGGTAAGATCTGACCCACTTCAAAGAAGTCCTCTAATTATTTAGGCGCTGTGCCCTTCTCTACAGAGAGTAAAGACTACCCCAAAATACCTGCATCTCTCCTCACCCCTCAGAACACCAGGATGCAGTAACTTCCACACTGCTGCAAGAAGAGAATGGGTAATACCTTACCAAGAGCTCATTAAGCTGCATCCATAACAAGAACTGGCTTCAGTAATGAAATTACAAAGCAGTCACAGTATGTATTTTCAGAATATCAAGCTGGATTCAAGGCCAGTTAAAAGTAAGGATGAAACAAAACTAAGATTTAAAAATGATGGAACAGGACAGAAAAGTTACAGCTTATAAAAATAAATTCTGTCTAAAAGAATTAATTAACACCTTTGAGAAAGGCACTGGATTTACACTGAAAAGTAATCATAGCAATTCACAGCTAGGTCTCAGCAACCATTAGGTCTTTATTGCTTTTGTCTTTTCACACAGCAGCAAAAATGTAAACTGCCTAGAGCTATCTGCAGCATGATGGACAACAGACACCTGACTTCTCATCACAATAAACTCTGGTTATTTTGCTCCCCACCAGCCTCCTCTGCAGCCTTAAATCGGGAGCATAAACTGAGTAATGCAAAATCTTGCTAGTGATTTTGAAGCCCACAGCACATCATTGAAATTTACATACACACAAGCCTTTAAGTGAACACTTGTGATTAATTTAAAGGATGATGCATTCCATAAGGTAACTTCTTTTGTTCTTTAATAGTTAGCCAAATTGTAACAAAAAGAATGTCACATATTTTGTACCAGAACTGAAGTCTAATTGGTAGGAAATGGCCCACAAAAACAGCTATAAAAATCTTTGCTGAGAAGTAGGGTGAGACTGCCAGGTTTTATGTGAGAATTGTCAATTGTACAGATTAGCTAAATGAGAATTTGAAAGGTTCTCCTGCATACAGAATAGCAAATTATCAGCCAGGTTCCAGTGGGGTTTTTTTTTTTTTTTTTTTTTCTCCTTGCAAATGGTAGCAG
Source organism: Calidris pugnax (assembly GCF_001431845.1). Taxonomy (NCBI): domain Eukaryota; kingdom Metazoa; phylum Chordata; class Aves; order Charadriiformes; family Scolopacidae; genus Calidris; species Calidris pugnax. The sequence goes on along the minus strand of NW_015090922.1, from coordinate 12,822,310 downwards.
AAACATCTAAGAAGCAATCAGAGCACTCAAATGTAATTTCAGGCGCACAACTGTGGGCCAACTTGTGGAAGAAAAGCTGTGTCTTTTGAGAGCAAAATTTTGGGGTCAGAACTCTTTCTAACCGTCCTGAAAGGCTGGAATGCAAATGGTAGAATGTGCCATCCAACTCGGTTCCTCACCAAGTGTCCTACATAAAAGCCTTTCATGAGTTTGGAGATGGCCTCTGGGTAGAGTTCTTTCTCACTGCTCTCGTTTTCCCTTTACGTGCTCTGCTGTAGCATCTCTGCATGAGTGCCTCAAACTGACATGCAACCTACAAGTCCTTGGGAGACTCAGTCACAGATTAAATGAGTGGAGGACTTGCTCTTTTTAATAATTTTCACTTAAACCTCAGTAAAGATTGGAAAGTTCCTAGACTAAAAATAACATTTAACACATGGTTTGCCCAGTCTTATTACAGGGGAGCATGTTGGAAAAGGATAATGAAAAGAATTGTCCTTACCAACTACCATTTGTTAATGAAGAGCTACCTACTTTCTTATTTTAAAAGCACATTTCACTGATGACTGAAGTTTTCTGTGTGTTGTGGAAAAACAGAGGTCAGCTCTAAAAAATCACACTACTCCAGTAATTTTTTTATGTTATATTGAGTTAAATAAGTGGTATTTAAAAAAACCAGCTGGGATAGAAAGGCAGGTTTTCTGCTGGAATAAAGTGATTTTCAACTACTGATTTCAACTACTTCATTAATACTTATGTCATCTCATTCACTGCTGGAGGGAAAAGGAACTCCAGGTGCTCCAGGACTTACCAGCTTGTAGCCAAATTTGTTCAAGAGTTGTCCACAGCTGCATTGGTCCTTGCTTCATTGTGCTGCTCTGCATAGTTATTTCGGACATGGCCTGTTCCAGTCGTGATGCAGCAAGGGAAGAGGCTCGCTGTGATCCTATGGACCAAAGAAACAAGAACAACATGCATTTTATACTTCTTTGGGATATTTCTTTGCCTCATTAAGGCAGCCTGTCTGATTCTCCACTCACTGTGTCAGTTTTATGTAACAAGAACTCTACTGGATTCTTGGGTGACCAACTGGAGAAACATGTTTTATAACAGGTTAATTTACTGAAAAACCCCACTAAATTACCCAAAGGCTGCAGCTCAAACAAGGGAATTAAGAGACAGACAGTAATTTTATAAAGGTCTGCTTAGCATTCATCAAGGAAGCAACTGTATTTTGCTCATTTGGAAAGCAGAACTCTACCATCAAATATTTCCCACAAATACTTATTAGTAACCCATTTGATAAGCACACTGTCCCCATACAATTACAAAATATGGCCGACTAACGTAAAATCTTAGTACAGCATTACAGAGTAGCTTGGGACCATTCACACAGCATACACATTTCAAGTGACATCAATATTGTTCTACTGGTTTAGAGGCAGCGTGGCTTGTCATTTAACCTTGGGGAGCAGAGAGCTCAGTTCTTTGACTATATTAACCTTTAGTGTGTGCTGTAACATTTACGCAAGAATGAAGTATTTGGCACTCACATCTCTGGGACAAAACATCACATCAAAAGCTACTCTCAGGAAGAATGCATGGGCAGAGACCACATTCTCCAATACAGCAAGTGGGATTATACTGGTGAGCCGACATCTCAGAGGGATACCCAAGAGGATGGTAACAAAATAAGAAGCTACAAAATGAGATTTCAGAGATGGCTTTCTAAAGCTTTAGGAAATAAATATTTTAATATACATAGGTTTAATGTGATTTTAAGGTTGATAAGCCCTTTCTCTGGAGAGCTGCTGTGACCGAAGCACTTGTGCTGATTAGCATTACTCTTCAATCTATCCTTACAGGCTGACCTTGTAGACCCCAAGATGCTGGAGTTAAAATCCTGCTTTCTCTCACTGCAGCCACCCTGAGGGAGCAGCAGAGCCTAGGAATGGGTATTCGGAGAAGCTGGGATGGCTCTGGGCAAGTGAGGGGACAGAAGGGCAAAAACCCCGTCACGGGGCATATGCATTAAGTGGCCTCTCTGAGATGGACAGCATGCTCTTCCAGCTGGACCGTGCTGAAGAGAGGGCTGCCAAACCACACCTCCTTGCCAGCAGACCATCACCCGGGCCAGGGCACCAGCAGGCAAAGCAGCATGGTCCCCTGGCCGAGGTCCCCTGGCCAGCACTGGGACCCAGCCTTCTGCTGGGACTGGGGGGAAGCACATGTCCACCTCACACTCCTTTGACACCTTTGCAGCGTTGGGCAGGACACGTCCCCCTGCTTTTACCTACCCCGAGGCACGCCTGCCTCTGAGCGTGTCATGGCTCGGGAGAGGCCACAACTGCAACTCGAAGCCTAAAACTGCTAGGGGAAATATTTGTCCCATTATCTCACCGCTAACTAATGTCATTCATTTTAAGCAGAACTTCAAAACAGCCCTGCAGCGCAGGCGCCTCCCACGGCTCCCTTGGAAAATGCAAATGTGCTCTTCCTAGATGCATTTCTTAAATTCCTACATACTTTCAAAGACATTCCTGATCTAATGTTCCAAGAGATGACAGTGCAGCAATGCAGCAATTACGGCTTTAATGGTACAGTAAAAGCCATTCTGCTTTGCACCGAGAATTTATTGTATTTAATAGTTTATTTAACAGATCCATCTTCTGTTTCACTGCACGGAATTCCTCCCCCTGCTCTGCCCACTCACACTCCTCTCCCCCCATCCCTCCCTCCACCTAGGAGAAATCTCACCCAGGAATTCAAGTCAGACAATGGTTGTTTAACACAGGGAAAACTACCAGGCACTCACCCCTGGCTATCCAAAACACAGACAGCTTCTTTGCAGTGCAGCAGCAAGAAGAAAATGGCCATGTGATATTTAGGAGGACTCTGAAGTTAGGGCAGACCTCCTGCTTCTAGGTTGGCTAATTTGGAAAAAATTACCTGAGCTTTGGGGATTTTGCAGTCAGTCTAACCAGATTTTTATATTAGCACTCCTGATCATCTTAGTATGCTTTGAAAGCAACTTCAGTATTACATTTCTCTGCCAAGACTGCCCTCTTTCAGAGAGGCTTTCTGGAGCTGTGTTTCTTGCAAGCACGCATACGTAATGCTGGTCTGACTGCATGGGCAGATGGGTTGGTGTTTTTTTCACATCCTCACAGAGCTCAGGGAAATCCTCTTTTCCTTGCAAGTCAATCCAAGGAGACTATGTCACTATAAGGCACCTTTCTGCATTTTGGAGAGGTTCACACACTGCCGTGAGGCTGAACAGCCACTTAGGATCTACTGAAGCATCCTTCCCTCACAAAGCAGGCTTTACAGGAATTATCACTATTAGCTAGTTGCACTTGAAGGAACATGAGTTAGCTGCTCCTCTTCCCCTTCTTCATCAGCCAGGTAGTTGCCACGAGGGGACAGCCTGCGATTTGAGACTGATGTTGGCGAGTGCTGTGGGCTTCAATCTGCACAGCCATAAAAAGGGAACCCAAGCTACTTAGTAATTTACAGCAGAGGCTCTTTGCATTTAACAGCCTTTGGCATTCCAGTCCTCTGATGTTTATTTTCTTTCCCATTTCAACCTACATGAGGAAGCAAACCACCACACTGGGCAGAGACCATATGATCCCTTCCCATCCCTGCCCAGCCTACGACACAGGTATGCTCTTGTTCTAGACACACATATGCCAGATGAAAAGGCTCTCTCCATCCCAGCACATACCTGCACGTTTGCTGCTGCTGTTCTTACCCATCTCTACTGGACTGCTCACAGGAACGCTCCTAAAAGCTTGTCTGCCCAAATAAACTCTCTAAGAGAAGGCCTTTGCCAGCTTGGCTCTCCTGGACTGAAAGGAGCTGAGCCACAGCTCTGAGCCTCAAGCAAGCAATATGGTGACCCTGGGGGTGGACTGAAGGTTACTGGAGCCAGAACAGAGTATACCTCTAACGTGCTGTCTCCAGAGAGAGGAGGTAGGCATGTATCACAACGGTATCACTCTGACCTCAGGGTGGCGGGGGGAGCCAGAAAAACTTGAAGCAACATTAAAAAAAAAAAAAGTCTCTGAACATCTCATTATAAAGTATCTCTTGCTAAAGAAACGTACATCTTTATATGCTAAAAAAACCCCTACAAAACCTGTCTCACAGAACTTTAATGTCATGCCTCAAAATACATGCAAATGTTGGCATAAGAAGATATCACATCAATTTGTTATTTTAGAGCAGTGTCTTTCTCTTTTTAACAGCTCCACTAGACAGAATATAAACTTCACATTTTACAATAAAGCCTTCCACACATTCTGGAAAGAAATCATATAAATAATAAAATTGATTTTTTCATGATGAGCTCTGCGTATAAGCCATACAAAATATATCTAAATAATTTTAAAGCACCATTCTATGGTTGTTATAAGACCAAGAAGGACCAAGTTTAATATTTTTCATCTATGGAAAAACTGCTATCAAAATAGAAATGTATCTCAGTAGATTTACTAGGCTTATAAGAAACACAGAATTCCCTAGCCTAAATCACTTCAGGCAAGAGCATTATAAGATAAGACTAAATCAGAAAAAGAATGAAACAGCAAGGCAGCTGACTGATATCAGTGAATTTAGTTAGGGACACTGCTTCAGTTAGGAGAAGATGAAGAAAATAAAGAGGAATTAATCTTCCTGGCAGCAAACCTAAAATTCTGGCACAGCAAATAATCTCATTGTGGTCTAACTGAGGGAGAGGCCAGTGTCAAACCCGGCCGCAGTAATCTCCCCGTCAGTGAAGAGCCCAGAGATCACAGAGCGCCTGTGCATCACAGCGATACTGCCGCACGCTCCCGGGGGATTTCACGACGGAAACCAGAGCCTGTTCCAGAATGATGCAAAAAAAATAAAATCAGACCTCCTCCCTCCTTCAAAGCAGCCAGTCACAGCTGCAGTTCTGGGGAGGCACAAGGGCAAGAGGGGCTAGAGCCGTACTATCCGGTCTCACCTCCTACTGTCTTCCAAGAGGATCCCAACCAGGACAACAGACCCAGCTGCCTCCTCTCTGCAGATGGAGAACAGCAGCACCTAGAGCCTGCAGAGCAGCGAGCCACAGACCCTTGCTGAAAACAGCCAGCGCCAGCTCTGCACTAAGGGGGGTGGTGTAATTTCAGTACAAGCCACATCCTTACGTCCATCGTGGGCGCAACCATGTTAGCATGGAAACCTACAGTCTCGAAGCGGAGGAGGAATACATTTCTTGGCTAAAACCAAACTGCCTTCAGTGAAAATCACTTTATGTGCATGAAAAGCTGGTTTAAAGCATGCACTTTATATTAATTTGCTCTTTCTGGCAGGCAGTACCATGGCACACGGCACTTTCTGATGAACTACAGCTTCTCCATTGCACGTTGGCTGCAAGAACTGGGCTAAGAGCAGGCTAGAACAGGTACCCAACCCAGGTGCTTTTTGAGGAGGGCACTACACAGAGACCAAGCATGCCTGAGCTTCGCTGTGCCTCTGGAGGAGATGCTGCGAGTCTGCAGCAGAGGAGTGAGCGGGAGGCAGGAGTCTTAGAAGGGTGGGCACCCCAGCACGTCAAAATATTACAGGCTCTGCTGGTGACAATTTGGTCTCAAAATCTCAAACCGTGCTGTGAAGTGGGTGTAGTCCAAACTTGGCCACACTCCGTTCTCCAGCCAACTACAAAGCAAGGCAAGAAATCTTCAAAAGAGCATGGGATCCACACCCAGAATGTCTTTTACATACCATGAAGCACCAGCTAGAACTGAGGGGACAGGGATCAGTCCAGACTCAGCCCCACAGTCTAGGCACCATAAGCCACTCACTGTTTCAGCAGCAGAACGGGAATTGGATGGGTAACAGAAGTATTATGGCAAATAATATCTTTTGGGCTTTATTGCATATTGCTGATGGATTCTGCAAACTGTCTACAGTGTTTTCCAAGCCATTTTCATATATTCACTGAAACTGGAAGTCCATTTCACTTCCGAGCATCGGGGATGACAGGGGATATTTCACAAATCTTCACTATTATCAAAGTGATGTCTATCCTAAATGATTTTCCATCACCAGGAAACTTTCATGTCATATCTACTCCCTTTTCCAGACAATTTTTAACATGCCAAACAGCATATATTCATTTAGCATATCCTCTTCATCTCTCTGTGCTGAATTTAGCCTGTTCTCTTTGAATAAGCCAAAGACTATAGAACACTGTCATATAAACAATGAGGAAAAAGGACCTACACAAAATAGAGACACTCATCTCAGCAAAGGGTAATAAAAGGGAAATTGAATAAAAAGATTAAAAATTACATAAATATGTGTGTATAGATTCAGTAAGATTACAATGTCATAAATATAGACCCTAAGGGTTTAACACTACAAACAAAAGAGCAGACACGCTGAATAATGTTTTGATATTTGAATATTTGTAGGCTCAAGACCTAACTTTGCAATGCTTTTTAACCAGTGGCGGGTGTAGATGGGGGTTAAACACACATAATTTAATACAAGTCATGTACTAAACACATAATAACTTGTCCTCCATCTCAGCCATATGTGCTGAGCATGTGACTTCAGTTCTATCCATTCCAAATGTTCAAGATTAAGACTCAGACAAACCCTAATTCCCTAGCCTCAAAGCATGAGACTTGTTTAAGTTTTAGGTATTTAAAAAAAATAAGCTTTTTACTTTCTTCTTATCCAGTTTCTGAGTCTGTGAGGTTTGTTTTTTTTCGCGAGTGTTTATCTACATCCACAAGGGTAGAAAGTTGCTTCCCTAAAAAAATGGTTCAAAATTAAAAGGCAAGTTTCTCACATAATCATCTGATTTTGAGAGTTAGGGTTTTAAAGGAAGCACCAACTATCATGAGAATTCTGATAAAATCACAAGTCAGCAGCACTCTCTGAAAGCCTCCTTTCCCCTTCCTGCCAAGATTAGCTTTTATGTCTCAGTTATTTCCATCTGACTGTATCTGTTACTGTGAACGTATATTTACAATATAATAAAGCATCACAAGGTTTATGTACAAATCCCAAACCAAATCACTTTCTAACAGGAATTGACACTCTCAGTCAGCTTTGCAAAACCACAATAATAGCTGGCTTGATCAGATCATCTAAAAAAGGATTAAAGTCAGTGGGGAGAGAAGGGGTACTAGAGAAGAAGGGAAAAAAAAAAAGACTGAATCATACAGTTCTTGCAGGAGTATTCTGAAGTCCCATGTAATACCCCTCATGCATGTCTCAGAGAGATTTGTAAAAGAAAGCAGGAACCCATATCTTTGTTTTATGCACGAGGAAGGCAAGGTACAGACAAACCACAGTGACACATTCTGCAGCAGAGATGGCCCTGGAGACAAATCTGGACATTGTGACCACCAGCAACGTACGTATGAGCGCCCCAACTGCTCCCCTCCCTTCCTTCCCCTCCCCCCCTCCCGAATTAATTAATTAAAACATTCCTCTCTCAGAAAAGCATGCATTTTGGATGGGAAGGCACAAATCCTATTTGCTCACCAGAATCAGTATCATGAGCATCCGGGAGTGTGAGATGCAGTCCATTATGCTTTTTGATCACCGGTGTTTCGGTCACACTACTTCCTTTCTCAGAGCCACTGTAAAGAAACAAAACTGTGTTACCTGGCTAGAGAAAATGTTCTTCTTGAAGCAGGCAACAGTCTCATCTAGCTGCCACTGCAACTGAAAACTCAAGTCTTCTAGTTTCAGGCAAGTAGCTTCTTGAATGTGTGGTTTTAACACCTTCACCCCTCCAATGGACAGGAAGGTCAGACACAGTGACTAACAAGGACTCCATGGTACGTGCCACTATTAGTCCATTTGGCTCTTGAGATTTTTGTAAACTGTTGGGCGAGGAACACGCAAGCAGCTACAAGCCAGACCAGAGGAGGCCAACCAGCAACACCATGCTCAGGAATAACCACTGCCCCTTGGGTTTGTCTGCAGAGGATTTGTTCACAGGTCTGATGTGCAGATCCTTCTGAAATAGACCAATTACCACCTTCCACCCAGGTGCTAATTTCTTCATTTCAAAGGGATTGTTTTCTCCTCTTCTACCCTTATTCTGTTCAAACAGAGGAGGAAGATAAAAGCTACCATGTAGCACCACTTTATGAAAGGAAGACTATCTGGTCTGCTCTTCTGCTAGACTTCTGTCCTCAGAGCAGAGGTCTTCCAACGGGAACTCCAAAAAAAAAAAAAAAAAAAAAAAAAAAGACAAATTTTTACCGGTACTGCTTTTGTTGGATATCAGAACTAGCATAAGGAGAGATTTATGGAAGTATAAAAGCTAATAAATATTCCCACATAACAGCTGAAAATAACTTTTCACTAACAGTATAAGAAAATAACAAAACAAAAATGCTGATAGTCAAACCAGAAAAATACATATTTATGTATTAAGGGTTTAATATTTTTCCTAGAACTTTTTTTTTTTTTTTTTTTTTTTTTCGTAGAAGTCACCCAAAGGAAAGCCAAAAAAAAAAAAAAAAAAAAAAAAAAAAATCATGTGCCTAATGAAAATCACTTAACACAGATCTCCTGAGCCTTCCTGTCACCACCTAGTCTGCCATCCCCCCCAGGATCAGATGGTGATGATATCTCCTCTCAGCATCTATTAAGGGACAAAATATCAAAAGGAAAAGTGACTGCCCTGGCTACTTTTTCTGGCATGCTTCCAAGCCTGCAGATCAGCCTTTGAACAATATTCCTTCCAGGAAACAAGCTGTCACAGAGTCATGATTGCTGTGGATGCCCCATCTTCCAGTCTGATCGATCCTTTGGTAAAGATTGCATAGGATTCCCTTAGATTTGCATTAATTTAACAGAAGAATTAGCTTGGGACTGCTACTTGGTTTTAAACATGATTATTCCGTTATCACAGAAAACAACAGCAAAAGATAAACCAAATCTTGACCTCCCCAGCTAACAATCTAGGACTGAAAGCCACTTACTGTCATTCATTATAATGATAATCATATTTACAGTAGCTAATTAACACTTTACTTGGGCTTCGGCACCAAACATTACAGTTTCTGTTAATGGACCCTGAATTCTTGGGCCATTTGACCGCACAAATCTCCAGCCTTGACTGGGCCTCCCTGTCTTCCATACTGGTTTCCACGTCGATGCCCCAATTTGAGAATTTGTCATGTGGTGAGGGAGACAAGGGAAAACTAAATTCCCTGCCCTGAGCCTCAGCCGTGCCTAGCCAGGAGTAGCCCAAATGTAAGTGCCCTGGCTGGGGGCTGCTGGTGGAACAACTGTGGGGGCATTTCTGTCCTGCTGGTGTGTTGTGTATGCAGGAACGTGGCAGCTGCACTTCAAAATGCTACTCCTGTGAGACGAGCGCTGCTTTGATGCGGCAGCCATCACCATGGACATGGCTGAACACTGGTTTACACACTATACTCCTACACAAAAGACAGGGGAGGAGATCAATGGATGGCCTAGGTTTGGCCACAGTAAAAACTGACCACAGGAGAGCAGCGTTCAGAGAAGGCTTGATGAGGTGGCTCCAGTTAACAAAATGCACCTCAGTACAGCCAACAGCATGGCTTTTTAACTGGGAAAATAGACTGAAATCTCAGCCTGAAAACCAAGTAGACTGCATTAGGCAAAACAGCCACTCCCAACAGCTTTATTTGTTATGCTGGAGAAGGGCTGAAAATGAACTGCTCCTTCAAAGCTGCAGTATGAGGCCTTCAGCCAAGAAAGCTTTTCCATGCAGCACGGAAGGGACAGAAGCCAGATGATTTACCTTCCGCATATGGCACTGGAAAGGCTGTCAGTGGGACATGGTGCCACTCCACTGCCCACGTTTTTAAAAGGTAGTTGAGACAGTGGATAAAATTATGACAAAAATTGCTGAAGAAAATGATTGTGAGAGACTGCAGAGGCCCCAGTTTATCAGAGAGGAGACTTGAGCATGGCATCTGAATAGCTGTCTGGGGAGAAAATATTTGGCCCTGAAAGACTCTTTAGTCTAGCAGAGTCACAGTAAGATTGCAAAGCCAGAGAACTTAAGCCAAACAAATGCAACCAAATGTAACTAAAGGGCAATTTAAGTGTGTGGGCGATTAGCTACTGATTGAACTAGTAAAAAGTATTGGGTACAACAGCTCTCAACTTCAGGTAAATACAGGCTTCTCTTTTCCAAGAGGCACTAAAAAATATCTATGGAAAGTCTTACTGACAAGAATTCCCCTTAAGTTCCTTTGCAAGCCCAACCCGGAATATTTTACATATTTGTTAGCTGATAGTGCTGCAATTTGCTTAATACAAGGGGCTTCCTGGGTCACTGAATCCAGTCTAAAACTGCAGGTGCCAAGTCCATTCTTGTTGCCTTTCAAGCAGTATGTCCCAATACAAAATGCTTTATGAAGTATTTTTTGAGAAAGTCAAAAAGACCCACGGGGAATAGCACTGAAATACACATTAGAGTTCCTAAGAGCAAAAGCAAAGCAATTTGTTTTGTATAGGCTTCTATGGCTAAAGCTTATCAAAAGCCTCTAAAGCTATCGCATCTTGGGTTTTTAAGCATAACAGCCAAAGCACAGCTTGGGATTCGAATGCAGTCCAAATTTGTCTGTCTGTTTTCCAATGTGCTCTGTTTCAGTGTCAGGCTTGCAGCCCCCTCCCCTGCAAGAATAAATCTTACTCAGTCCTAATTGTTCAGCGTGGATTTGATCAGCTTCATGAGGACTACTCATGGATATAAAGATTACTCATGTGAGAGGTACATGATTGAATCCTTAGCTAGAGACTAAGGCCTAAGGAAATCAATGAATCCAGCTTGTAACAGACTATTTCTCTGCTGCTATGTAAATATCTTGATTTTTGTGTTTGGTCTGCTGCTCATTAGCTAAACCAACAAGGAATTACTAATAATCCCTCAAGGACAACTTGTATATAGACATGCATCATTCTGTACATATGCTTCTGGTGTTTATAAAGCTTATGAAAACGCATACAGAAATTGGGGAACAATACAAGCTCCATCAGTGTGCTGTCATGATGACTGTTGCCATCAAGTATGCTGTCCTTCCAATCAAACACAACCTCTATGGATATTACAGGTGAGAGATAAGCAGAGTCTTGGGATAACATTCTCAAGACAGTTGTACAGTGGTAGCATGACTGGGACAATATCCAAAGGGTGTGAGAAGGAAGAAAACCCAACCTGGTAACTTCCACACTTTCTAAACTTTTTCTTTTGGAGGGGAAGTAGATGAGAGGAAGGGAAAAAACAGACAACCTAGCACTGTTTAAATGCAGATCTATTAGGATGGGAAGGAAGAAAGATGCTACATCCTTCACTCCTTTCCTTGCCCAGTTAGCACCAGGCTATGCGACTGGCATGCAACCACAGCATATGACAGAGACTTGGATGCCTGCCTTTCCTTGGCTTACTCAGATCAGGACTGTATCTCCCCCACATATTCCTGGGTGGTGCCAACTACTGCAGACTATGAACAATAGCTGATCGATGCTCAGACTATTGAGAAAAAAAAAATAAATCTGCCTTCCATTGTGGATATCTGTATATGGACAGATGTTCAGACATTCAGATCATAAACTATTGGTTCAAACTGCTTCCTCAATCTTAAAATCTTGAGATTTCTTTTTTTTTTTAATCACAGCTAGAAAGATTACTTATGTTTCTTTTTAAACAGTGCTGTTTATTACCATTTTGCAAAATAACTTAAATATATAGACAATTAAAGAAGATAACTGCATGTCTGTTACGAAATCTGAACTTGTAGGAGAAAGCCTACCTGTGCTGTAAAACATTATATACCATCTGCCACATCTGCAACATATGTCTGCATGTCACCAGAGCCTCTTCAGGTCCTTTATGTATCCATTCCAGTTTTACTTTGGTGAAGAGTAAGCTGCAAGATGAAAAAGAGTAACTTCTGTTTTATTGGCATCTCATAAACGTGGAAAATCAGTATCACTCTAGCGAGATCCTGGCAGCCAGCATTTTTACTTGCTTTGTATGTGCAGCAATAAAAGAAAACACCGTAGCACAAAACATTTCATTTGGCTCAACTTTGATTCCCCACAAGGAGATGAGAGGATTAACAATATTCCTCAGCCGCAGTCAAATTTGCGTCACAAAGCTGGCAGGACAGTGTTAAAAGCAATGCACTGCAAAATTAACAAGGTGAAACGTACAGTGAATCTCATTTTATTTTGGACAGCATTAAAAACAGAATACAAAGGAATTGCCAGAATACATATGTCAGACTGTTTTCTTAGTCTGGCATCTTCCTATAGCACTGGCTTATATAATAAATTTCAGACAAAAGACCCAACACACTTAATATATGCAGACAATTATGCAATGCCTCACAGGAAGGAAACGCTTTTTCTTAACCCCGGCTGGCAATCATCTCATGCCCCTAGGCAAGACAGCTGATAGCCCTTGTACATTCCTCTTCTAGGTAGTGCAACTGCTGCTACTATTCTTATACCTAGAGAATACCTACTTACACAGACCACTGGAATTCAGCAGAATTAGGTCAAGCAGAGGTTAGGAGGCAGATTCGGCAATGACAAAACCTACCACTTGCTGCTAGCATGGCTTTTAACATCATCCTTCACAACACCCATTTTATTTTTTTTTTAATTGCCAAGATAATTGAATTTATTTCTTATTTACAAATGTAAATTTATTTCTGTGCTTTAAACGTTTGCATATAGTCCAAGATTTATACATGTTGAATTAGCTTGATAAGGCTAGCAATTACTCCACTGGATGCACACAGATGTACATAAATGCATACATTAGCAGCTGAATGTTAAAAATCCTAAAACCAATTTGGTGAATGTGACCTGCAGGCTCCTGGGGAACCCAGCAACTTCAGAAAGAGACAACATCCACTGCACAGATGATGCTAGAGAAGACTTTGCAGCTGAATAAGAGATCCTTCCCTTGCAATAATTAGAAATCTGCAGGAAACATGCTGTGGTGCATATCTACAGTAATGAGCTGGCAGTCCCATTCTGCCCTAACAAACATTGGGGTTTTGTGGTGAGTTTTTTTGTGGGGCTGGGAGGTCACCAAAATGTAGCCCACCTGTATCAGCTGCTATAGGGAAGTCTGCTCACGGCCGGTGCTACAGTTTGACCCCACAGGACAAGCATTCAACTAAATTCCCCAGGTACAAACTGAGGCTAGGTAAGAAAGGTCCTTTACTATTTTGTATCCCTATTCTATATTTATCTTTCATTTTCTTGTTACTGATCTGAGCAAAACAAATGCTAATAAAAACATCCCCTGCTCCTGGGAGCTGCTGACCCCCTCATGATTGAGGTAGTTATTTTGGGGCTAGATCCATGGATTGATCAAAGAATTTGCTGGGACAAAGAATATAACAGAGAATGCACTCTTAAAATAAAAATGAGACTGAATTCAGAGGAGTGTTTAACAATGGAATCTGGCCAGTGATGCATGCTGTTCTGTATCCCTTAGTTAACTGGGCTCATAAGAGCAAAGCTTGGTTTAGTACAACAGAATATAGAACCAATCACTTTGGAGCAAGGAATGTATATTGTACTAGAAAGATGGGAGGTTATACCCTGGAATGCAACAGCATTATAAAAGATAGCTTCATGAACATGAAGTTCCTGAACAACAATGCAGCCCAGAGGTTAAGAAATCCTTAGTATCCTTATACAGAAGCACAATCAAGGAGCTGGAAGATGTGGTCATTCCTGTTCACAGCATCAGGAAGACACTTACTACAATCCTGTTTCTAGTTCTTGCTCTTTAAGTCCAAAAGATGAATAAAAATGGGATGAGGTTCAGAAAAAGGTTATGCAAATAATCTGAGCATTAGAAAAACGTATTTCATCAGAGGCTTAAGAAACTCAGTTTATTTGGTTTAACCGAGAAGCAGCAAAGAAATTATTTTACTCCAGATCTACATAGAGAAGTATCTAATTGTGAGTCTTTGATCTAAAAGGTATCAGAATATCCAAGGATTTGTTGGAAGCTGAAACTAGTCAAATGGAGATTTGTAAGTAAATGCTGACACATAACTATCAAAGCAAATAATCTTTGCAGCAACTACCTTGTGCGCACAGTAAATTCTATAGTCTTTAAAGCCTTTTCAGCAAGACAAGGATAACATCTGGAAAGCAATGCTAATGCACAAATAGAAGCCATGGGTTTGATGCACAGGCTCGTGAGTGAGCTGCTTTATACTGCACTGTGCAGAGGGGTGAGACTGCATCATCACCTTCCTTTTGGCAATTCATCTATTAAAAATATTCTACCAGTCCAAGAAACAACCACACTGAACAATCTATGCTATCTTAAGCCTACAGAATAACTCTGTGCTGAATAACTCCACACTTTTGAATACCAGAAGATACCATTCTTAATATTAATGAAATAGAAGAATATAAGAATGAAGAATCTATTAACAGTCAAACTACTATACAGGAGAGATACATTAAGGGTTCTTCCTCCCTTTCACATTAGTAGGGATATAGATGGCTTAGTTACCCGTAGGCAATTAAAATAATTACATTGTATATTTAAACATTGCAGTTAAACCTTAAAAAGACAAATGCATTAAGTTCTCTCCATCACTCTGATGTTTACTGTTTACACTGAATATACATCAACTTCTTTGGATAAAGATGTAAACTAGTAACTAGTGCTAACTAGTAAAACACAGGAAAAAGCAAATCTCTCACAAAAAAACAAAGTCTCAGCAGAGTATTATCACTAGTTGTAAAGCATAGGCACACAAAGTTTTAAAAAAAGAAAAAAAGTCATAAAACTTTAGCAATTGTCTGCAGTGCAACATTACCAGATCTCAGAGATACCAGGCACTGTTAGCTGTTGTGGTAATTCACCTTTGGAATAATGCTATTCATGTTATTGTACAGTAATAGAATGAACCAAACTAAAAGGTAACTGGGAAGACTGTGACAAAAGGACTCAAATCATACTGACAACAGTAGTAGACAATGCAATTAAATATGATCATTAAAAGGTGGAAAGAAAACAAGTACATTAGGCTGTATGTGCTATATGCTGTTTTTGTCAGCTTCTAATAAGTTTTGTAACAGCAAAATCAGGTAAATAAAAATATGGGGAAAACACTGAAGTAGGTGACAGTTTCACTTATCATTTTATTAATGAGATAGCACTCTTGTTAAAAATAAATCTAATGGGTATTGTGTCATATCAGTGTCTGCGCACAACAAGCATAAATAAAAATTACGTATTACAATCTCACCTTATTATATTTTCTTAATATCATTTTACTGTACTTTTGTATGATGCTTATAATATTAAGCAGAGCAGACTCTTAAAGAGATTCAGCATATAAAAATAGCCCCAAGATTATCAATACAGTCATTGGTAATTCTATTAGCTTCTCGAAATGAAAACAGAGTGGTTTTGGCTAAAGCAAACATATAAATTGCTACTACATAAGCATAGGAAAAGAGAGCAAAAATCCACAAATCATTCTTGTAATGTGTATAATTCCAGGGTAACAACGGAACAATTCCAGTAACAATGGAAAATAACCAGTGCTTACTCTTGATACTGGACTCTAAGCTCTCTCTCAGAACAGGTTTTCTTTTATCATTTACATGGACAGTATGCAAAAGCTTCTACTCCTTGATGTAACATCAGGTTACTGCTACAAGCAAACATACATATGTATCACAGTAACATTAACTCTGGCAAATTAAAATCTGTATACGGTTGACTCTGCTGCAATATGAAACTCTGAAAATTCAAAATTAGGTTCCCAAGTATCAAAATTTCCTTAGTAGTATAAATTACATAAATATCACTATAATGTGCTATGCATTGTCAAAAAATAAGGGCCTGGAATACTGGAAGTCCTATGAAAATTTTCAGTAGAAAGGAGGCTAATTTGGTTGATTTCAGGAGGTATTCAACATTTGTCTTCATAAAGACTGATTTCAGCTGCTGATAGTCACCATGTCTCAAGGTGTGGCCAAATACACTTACCTCACCCTCCTGAAAGTCTTTTAATCCTATGTGGCCAAATGCTCAGCCTTTAAGTTCTTTAACACTACTCATGAAGAAAAGAGGCAGTTCTTTCCTATCATTGACAATTTAATTACTGAGGTTTAATAGTTAATGCTTATTATCAGAAGGTTTCACACGTGCATTCTATATACAATAAATGCTTATAAGCACATCTGTGGAAGAAGTTGTAAGTTGCTAAATTTAGTAATAACCTATTGACTACTTTATGGATGCTACAGGACTACATAAAGATTTATTAATTAGTTAATTATTGGGATTTTTTGTAGTCCTGCTTTAAAATGGAGTTTTTAGTATCAAATGTAGCCCTTTAACTACAAGTTTCTACAACATCCAATGGGATCTCTGTGCCCTATCATCTGACGAGCAATAAATAATGCTAGTACTATGACAAACAATAACACATTCCACTCCTTTCAAGGTTGAAAGACTAAATTAGGAATAATGAGTATTATTTAGTCGCGTATCTATATGTTTTGTCATTCACTGGCTGCTTATAACCCCACCAGTTTTTCAGAGCTTGTCAGCAGCTGCTCACAGATCTTCAAGCTTTACCAGATCAGGGCCATCATTCCCCAAAGTCTTTCATTATTGACCCAGATTTGCCTACCTACACCCAGAGGTGCTGGGTTATTTTAGATCTTTAATACAAAAGAAAATAAAGCAAAACACCAAAACCAGCAGCAGTATGTCCCAATTCACAGAGACAATTGTGTACATTAGCATGAAGATACTGAACTTCTGCAATTAATATTTGTACATTGTTTGTTTCTTTCATTAAATGACAGGATGTGTGTGCCTATTTGATTGTGTGTTTACAGACATTTAACTGGAGAGAGAAACCAGAATCCTAGTCACAGCAAATGCACTTTATCCAGCGACTGACCGATGGGGTGTTGGAGCAGCATCCAAGTGCCACTGGACAGCAGAGTCCAGCTTACCCTCCTACCTCTTTGATGCCCAGATAAATATTTCACATCAGCTCCAATGAAAAGCAGGGGAAGGCCATGACCTGGGTGGGTAGACAACCCAAGGATGCTCTCTGAGGAACTGGAAGGCATGGATTCAAATCCCCAACGCTTTGATCACTGAACTCTTGAATTAGTTTCTTCCTCTTTAAGGTAACATGCAAAAGGAGGATACAGGTGGATATAAACTGATCTAACAGAGCTGGAAAGAGGATGGAGGAGATAAGAAGAATGATCAAAGTTTTGGAAAGCTTTTGATATATAGAAATAGTAAATAGACTTCTCAGCCTGGAAAAGAGGCTGAGAGGAGATGACAGATTTATAAATTCATGAATAGCATGAAGAAGATCAGGAAATCAAAGCAGTCTGTGTTGTTTCGAATGAAAGAAGTAAGGAATAGCCAATAAAGCAATCAAGCAGTGGATTTAAAATGAGCAAATGAAGTGCTTTTTCATACAACACCAAAGTAAAGTGCAAAACCCATTGCTACAGGATGTTCTGGAGCAGACACATAAAGAGGTTCAAAAAGGGATTAGATAAATTCATGGATGACAGGCCCATCAGGGGCATTAAACACAACCTAATGCAACCTCTGGCTCCGAAAGCCTCTAAACCACACAGCTGACAGAAGCGGGGATGACATATGAGGGGTGGGATCATCCTACTGCCACGTTTCTACGTGCTTTTTCCTGTGCACTCACCAGATGCCCTGCTGAAGACAGACAAGCCCTTAATTTGATCAAGGAAGACCATTCTTACATTTTGATACAGCAGAAATATGATTGCAGCCCATGTTCTTTTTATAACCCAAATTGTCTGGTCTTGTTTTATCTGCCAGGATGAGAGGACCGTGTATCTGGAACTGTAATATCTTCACAGCAAATTAGCTGCTCAGTTTATCGGTTGCTGAGTTTAGCTTCAGTGTGAGTCACCAATACAAGCCAATTAGTTCATGTATACTCTTTCAACATAACCATTATGGTTTCATTAACCTTCCTCAAGCACCTGCTAAAACCCTAGTCCTGTTATCAATCAGAAAGTTGGCAAAATTAGAAAGCTGCTTTTAATCTGCATTTTTGTTGAAAAAAATCAACATCAAAGTTGCTGTCTTCTCAAATAACTCAGTGCTTCTTGCAGTCTCCTGACATTTAAGGGCACATTCTCTAGTTAAATTAATGCCAGCAGCGCTGACTGCAACCTCCCTTTATAACTTCATGCTGTGCCATGTTATCTATCACTTTCCCTACAAAAATAAATTGATCATATACTTTTACAGACGTACAGGGCTTTTTTTTTTTTTTTTATAATGGCTCACTGCCCATTTATCCCCCAATATGAACAAAAAATAAAAACAAGCAGCCTGGTAGCATGTCCAAAGAACTGTTGACTTCATCTTCCCAGCCCAGGAAAACTAGCAGAGGTGACATCTCCTTTAGAAGAATGTGCTGCTCAGAGCCCCAGTCTCACATCACACAGCTATTTAGCTAACGTTGCTCCATGAAATAGAACTGCAACGGCACAACACAGAGTGAGAAGGGCTTTCAGAGGCTGCAGCCCAACCTGACAGAGACTGCACCGCAAAAACAAATGAGGAGCTGCTGACAGGGCTCAGCTCTGGGCATTTTTTTTTGGACAGCCCCCTCCTGTAAGCTGTGGCAATTGCCTAATGGCAGGAGGGCTTCCTATCTGCCAGTGAAGGTCCTGCAACAAACTATGTTGCATACCTCTGCAGGGACACAACCATCACTTCCCAAGACAAACCTGTCTGCAGCCAATCTAGCAACATCAGGCATCTGTTTCAGCATTCAGTTCCATCAGACTCACTTGTGATGCAGAGGGCAAACATGAGTCAATATTGATGCAGCCCATCCAGAAACTGCCATTTACATTGGAGGAGGTTTTGTAACAAACCCACTTTGTTCACTAAACCCAGGCAAGTAGTTACTTGAAGGAAAAACAACAACTAAGTAATAGTCTGCTTGTAACCAAAGACAGGCCTCTGCTTTGTTTATAACCATATGCTAACTAAAATGTTGTTTGATTCCTACTAACCTTCTTACTGTGTGAGAAAATGGTTAGTCACTGAGCTGACAGTGATAAGGATGGGAAAACAAGAAGCAGTTAATCACTTCAGGGTTCTCTCACATGTCAAAGTATGTACTCCTATACCAATTAAGACAGAGCTGTGGCTACCTCAAGAAACATCTTTATCATCCTCAAGAAGCTGGCAAACTTACAGAAAACTTCTACTGTCCTGAAATGACTCAATACCTTAAAAGGATAATGTAAGGAAGGGTATCCCTACCTAAACGACCACCAAGGAACTCACACCTGCGCAGAAGCGTTTTGCCAACACTGTAAAATTTAATACACATGTGCAAAAAGGGGATATTCAGTCATCCTAATGAATATGTAAGCTCAGGTGGAGTGATGTATTAAGTAGGTGGAATTATGAGAAACTTTTGTGTATAAATAATGGGCAAATATCGCTGGTAAGGTTGCTAGATTTGTGGATTTCCACCTAGCACCTGATGTTGAATAAAGCACTATCTCCTCTCTAAACTGCTTCTAGTTTTGAGAGCTTTTATTTTGGGTAACATGCTGAAAGAAAAAGCTTGCTGATTTGCTGGAAAAAGAAAAAAAAAAGCACTGAAAGTCTTCCTTGTCTTCACCTTTCTTCAGAACCAAGCCTTATCTAGTCATACCCAAGAAAAAAAGGCACAAAAAAAAAGGGTGATCAGAATTATTATCTCCTTTCCTTTTAGTTAGATCATTCCTTTTTAATCCCGGACTCATGGTATTTTGCTTTTTGTTAAGAATGTAGGAATCAAGTTAATTATCAGCAGAGCTGATAAAACTCCTCTCACCCTGCATTACACAGGATCACATAGGGTGATACACCTGCAAAGTGTTTTTGTCTTGATCTCACCCTGATGAGGAAACTAACAACAAAATGATTTTGTGCCATCACAAATCATATGCATTTCAGTCCATTTCTCACCTGAATAAAGACAAAAGCAATTTTCACAGTTATAAGTTTTACAGCAAAATCTGGAAAAAAAATTTTCAGTTTTGCTATGCAGAGTGTTTACATCGATTTTTTATAAATAATTTCCCTCTGTAAGGACTGTGCATTACATATTTTCTTGCAACACTTCAGAAGATGTTAAATTGAAGTTTAATTTGCAAGTGTCCATACCCTCCATCCCCTCACTGTTTTGGGATATTTTTTTTCTCTGACAGGCTCCAACTCCACAGAGTACTCCCCATTGCACTGGACACTCCACATGCACATATGGAAACCAGGGCCAGGTCTCAAGCATCCAAAGCTAAGAGCTCAGAGGTCAATCCCTTATTTCATTTCAATCCTGAATTCGGTAGGAGTTCAATGCATAGCTTCTCCAGCAGTTTTGAACCCACGGCACTTAAATTCAGGTGACTCTGTGGTGGAGTATCTCATCTGTGGGTGGAAGCAGACACCTTTGTGACAATGTGCAATCTCAGCAGCATACAGAAAATGGTGGTCCACTGTCTTTCACCTGGGGTGGCAGTGCAGCCAATAACCTATAGCTTGGGCTGGGGACATGGGAGAGCTGTGCTCCATTTCTTGGTCTCGTATGGTCTCTTGGCCAGTCTTGGGCAAGTCACTTCAGCTTCCTGTGCTTCAGTTCTTCTAACTGCAGAGCAGGTAATGGGAATGGCATTTGCAAAGCATTCAGAGAACTAGATTCCTCATCATCGCCTTCCCCATATCCTTTACATTTAACCCCTTAATACTGGTGCTCTCAACTTCAGAGTTATTTGAGGACAGGAAGGAAAGCAGGTTGAGCGCCTATTAATTGACATAACTTTTAAAACATTTTCTCATCTGTTGGGCTCAATTCTTCAGAATTTCATCAGATGTGCCCCTGAGTAAATCCAGCCAGCCCTGATTAAATGGGAATTCATTCGGAAAGGCAGAGCTGAGAACTATTGTGCTGTCACAACCACTGGAGTAACTCTTGATTTACAGAAATGGAAAAGGAAACCAGGCCTAGGGTGTCTAACTACTGAGCTGAGATCCTGTCAGACAAGAAAAGAGCACTAACTGGACAAAGCTGGAGTCCTTCATATGCTGCCAATACTTCCTGTCCCCCAAGACTGCAAAACTGGGTGCTTCACTTACGCTTCTTAACTGCTGTGTTTTTCAGAAGAGCTCCTAGGACATGCAGTTTAGAGAGCTTTTAGAGGAAAGGATACCAGACCTGGCCAATAAAGTAACATTCAACATCAACCTCCAAGTCACCTCAATATGCAACCAAGAACATACCTTCTGAAAGATATATCAGAATCATGATTCACGTATTTAAAACAGAGTGAAATATCTTCTAATTAACCCAGTGTCAAGGTAATAAAAGGTGATAGCATACTCATATTATGGTATAAATTATGCAACAAAATATAGTAAAGCAGACACCACCCCCCCAGGATTAATAAAACTTTTCTACCCAACTTGACATTATGAAATCTTACGTGTTACTGATACTTCGAGCCACCAGTCTGAAACTGAATCATACCCCCCCATATTAGGAAATTAGTATCATACAAAATTTGGCTTTTGTAAAAAACCAAGAGGCTTAGTGTAAAATAAGCTTTTCTTTTTTGAAATGCATTACACAATGTTGTTAAACAGACCTCACTCTTTCTATCGTTTTATTTTGGGGGTAATATAATTTATGCCACTTTGGCACTACTCCAGCAAAGCACTTATAAAAGATCTTCATCTTTAAGCATATGACTAGTCCTGCTGAAGTCAACAAGAAGTCAATTATTCCTCTACTTAAAACTAAGTGTGTGCTTAAGGACCTTGGTAGGTCCAGCTCTTTATGAAGAGAAGGATTAGGAGAGTCTCTTCTAACTGCGTAAAGGTGAGTAGCACAGGAAGGGCCAGAACCTGCTGATATTGAGTGCTATCTACGTGTCTCAGCAGAGGTGAAACACAGAAATCCATCTGCCAGACACCACCAAATTTCACTTCAGGATACTGGTTCTGGGTCGTGTGTGGGCATGTTTCAACCTGTATTCTGGCTAAGACAACCCACTATATAGTTACAGCAGTTCAGAGGTAGTGCTTTTTATAAGATGAGCTTGTTCAGTGAGATATGGAGGAGCAGGTTTCTATGCCAGCCTGAAAAAAGATGGGGAAAGACATGGTTAAAAGCTGAAAGAAGGAAAGAAAGAAAAAAGCTCCTTCATTTCAGAAAAAAACGACTGTGTTGTGGTAAGGAGACTGAAAACTGCTAGCTTCACAAAAGAAAATCCTAAAGAAAGAAATGGATATTTTGCTACCAGCGGGAATCATATTTGTCAAAGTCTGCAAAGCAAAACCATGATGTAATTGCAGTCTATGCTAGCACCAGTGCCAGCTGAACACAGGTAGCGTGGTAACAGCAGCAGGAAGGCACAGGAGCATGACCTTTAAGGCAGAGCCAGCAATCGGCATACAGACCCGGGTCTGTAGATGTGCTGAAGATCCTGTTATTGCCTTTCCACTCAGTCCTTCACCGGCAGCATTAAGTTAACCTAACAAACCCTGCACTTGCTATTTGGCTTGACACAGCACACTGACTTAACAAAAATTAGACAAAATTGTATTCATGCTAGGGCTGGGTTGCTTTTTCACCACAGACAGTGGTTTTGGAGACGCACTGGATTTCCTTATAAAGTTCCTTCATCCTGTACAAAGCGAACTGCAGGATCAGGACTCGTAGCCCTTAATCCCTGTCAGGTTTGAGACCATGCAGGCTGGCTTTGGCAACGATGGCACTATTTGTTGTGTTGTTCCCCTCCCACACAGCGCGGGTCTCCTACAGATCTCAGGCCAGCCAGCTGAACTAATCCTCATGGCTCTCCTTAACTGCTACTCTGAGACAAAAATCAAACTGGGGATAAAACAGTGAACAGCTCTATATGTTTCCAGTCATACTGAAAGGGGTCACCATGATTTAAATACATGCTGGAAGCACAGTCCAACTGACTGCATTGTTTAATAAATCCAGCTTCTTCAATATATGTAGAGACGCTGTTCTCTGAGTTGAAGTACACGTGCAGCCACTTAAACATTTCAGTTTAACCTAAATATTCTTTGTTTTCTTGGTAAAAATATAATTACACATAAAACAATTCTTTAGATTTTCTTCCTAAAAAAATTCCAAACTATACACATCAACCCAAGGATGCTGCCTACTTACAGAACCCAGTTCTGCAGCTTGCATCCTTGACTACTACTTCAGCACAAGGTTTTGCTAGCAGAGAGCTGTGCCCAGTTCATCTGAACATTGACATAGTTCAGGATCTTGCAGGCTGTTTTTTAAATGTGAAGCTTCATTTCTAAGCCTTGCTGGAAACGGTAACTTCACTGCTGCACGTATGACTCCAGCAGGTGCACCTTATACTGTACAAATAAGCTGAGTCACTGCTCATGAGTAACAAAGAAAAATCACCAGTCTCTCAACCTGTCAGAAAGACCTAACAAATTTCAATTAGAATTGCCAACAAAAACTAAAAGCCTCAAGAGGAAGGTGAGAAATATATGCACGGTTTAAAAAAAAAAAAAAAAAAAGGAGACTCCATGGCAGATTGAGCCTAAAATCAGATTAATGGATTATTTTTCTGCAATATCTATTACACCCCAATGTGACAGATCTTCCAGATGTGCTGAAAAAAGATGACACAATATTATAGATTGCAAACACTGCATGTGTGATTAAAGAAAATCCTTTTGGAAAACATGCACAGTTATTACATTTCAAATGTCCAAAAATAGTAATATTTGGCCTTCTTTCAATAATAGAAAACACACCTCACGGTAAAACTGCAAATACAATTTAAATGCTGAATAGAATAAAACAGACTTGACTGTTGAAAAACAGTCTCATTCATACAGTACGGTGCAGGTGATAGGATTAGAGGTTTTAGATTTACTTTTGGATGCTTCACCCACAGATTACTGGAAGGCTTTTTTTTTCCCTTTTTTTGAGAAACAGTCCAGCACTTAGCAACCACTGACCTTTACGGATTTTTAATGCCACAGTGCTTTATAAAACTGAACTCTGTTCCAAAATTTAGAGCTAACAGCTGCCATGAAACAGGTAAAAGGACCTAAACATTCAGGGCCAGACAATCAGCTGAAGGCAATCAGCTCTGTTCAACTGAAATGAATGTATTTTTGCCTTTTTAAACTAGCTGAGGGTCTGGCACTCAAGCTCCAAGTCAGAAAAGCTCAGGCAGGCTATCTTCAACTCCCTAAAAATGACCATGCATCAGATAAACACAGAAATGAAGCACAGGGTCCGTGTGGTTTGATCAGCTCATACCAGCTGACTTCCTACTTTATCCCTTTAAAGTAAACCATTCATTTGCAGAATTCTAGCCTGCAAATTTAAAAAAAAAAAAAAAAAAAAAAAAAAGAGTTGTTTAACTAGCCTTTGAAAGTGTTGATTTATGTCTCCTGATGAAAGAAGGAATCTATATTTTAAGAAATTTAGCTCCAAAATTTAAAAAAAAAAAAAAAAAAAAAGAAATGAGTTGCTTGAAACATTCCCAGTGACTCACACACACAAAAATGAAATAAAAAACTGCTCAGTTCTTCCACAGGGATCCTGCAACTGAAGAAATGAACAGAAGCGATGACGAACAGCAAGCCCCAGCCTTTCGTAGAGAAAAG
Source organism: Calidris pugnax (assembly GCF_001431845.1). Taxonomy (NCBI): domain Eukaryota; kingdom Metazoa; phylum Chordata; class Aves; order Charadriiformes; family Scolopacidae; genus Calidris; species Calidris pugnax. The sequence goes on along the minus strand of NW_015090922.1, from coordinate 12,797,562 downwards.
CTTTATACTTTCCCTTCTCCTTTGTGGCGAGAAACCCCATGTGGAAAAGCCTGGCTTCTGCAGGGCTGCCAGCTGTGCAGGGCTGCGGGTCCTGATTCGGAGCAGCCCCGCAGCGGAGCTGCAAGGGCCCGAGGTCAAACGCTGCATCTCTACATCTCGGCCAAGGACGGGGACAGAAAGAGGCTGGAGAGAACTCCTTCACACCCATCCTGCTGACCCGACACAATGAAATCCCCCTGTTTATTCTGTTTCACGGATCTTGTTAATTCAGGACAGAGCTCTCTGCAGAGTAAGAGATCAGAGCACACTAGGATAAATCAGAAGTGTGTATTTATAATTTCTGCCTTCTGATAAGTTAGCAGCACGTACCAGTTTTTCCTTGAAATAGGTCTGAAAGGGAGGAACAGATGTCAACCTGAAAGCGTAAGAGTATTATAACTGTCCTGTGTTTTATCATTAGGCATAAACGTTTCACATTTATGTATGCCTCTACTTGCCCTCTTTAAAGGCCATTGTGCAAGCCAGCTGTAATGGGGAGAGCACAACCTAATTTCTATTTCCTTTCGTTTCCAAACCAATATAACCAAAACACAGGCATAGTGTTCCTCTCCATTCTCACCATGCTAAAGGCACTGTATTTGAATTACACACCTTTCCTGAGGTACCTTGCTGAAAGGATATCCAAAGTCACTGTGCAGAACTCCTTACTCCAAGGCAATTGAAAGCGCTCAGGCTCTCTCCTGACCTGACGGGCAGTTTTGCCTCCGGAAGGCTTAACAGAACCTGTCATTATGTATGTGATATATCCTACCATAATTAATTCCCTCAGGGAATGACATCCAGAGGAAGCACAGTTCAAATACACAGCACACACCTGAAATTTGACATTTTGAATCAGATTCCCAATGCCAAGATGCATCCACGAAAAATCTGACATTTTTATTTTCCTCGACTGTAGATAATGGCATAAACTAAATCCTGTCATAAAGAGACTGGCTTAAAAACTGTTGAAACATACAGATAAAAATCAGTGTTCTTTGTTCTTGAACAGATTTGATTTAATTCATTAGAAATCCAGAAGGTGTTTAAAATTACCATGTGCCATTTAATATAAGATGAACTAATAGCTTCCTTCAACCTTAGTGGAAAAGATTCAGAGCTGTAATCCTTTTTCAAATAATTACCCTGTTCATCAGGCTTCAGCACAAGATGACTCCAAGCAGAAAGGAAATGGAGAGACCGGCTATGAAAGCCTCAGTATATACATGTACCGAGCTGAATGGTGATGAGAGCACTTTGCAAGCGTTTGTCAAGTCATAGGCCTGAATTATGCTAAAATTAGAACTGAGAGGGAAGGGCAAGAGCATGTGAAAGTATCAAGTCCATCTACCATATAACAGGGTCTTTGGAGAAAAAAGGTAGGGAGGGTGGGCAGGGATGCTGGCTGGGTGAGGTAGCTCCTCAAAGCAACAGCAGTGAATTAATGCTTTCACACACATAACCTGGGGTTTTGACTCAGCCATGAGCTGCTCTGTGTGGCTACCCAGGGAAATGAGCTTGCAGAGAAGGGAAAGGCAGTGGCTGACAAAGAACCGGCACAGTTTACCCTGCCTCAGGACGCATGCACAGGTATTTCACCTGTGCGATTCCAGGACAGTGCAACTATATCCTTACTCAGGATAACTATAGCCTTTGCTACCTACTGCTCAAGGAAATCCTGCATCAGCTTGCACCAATGCTTCTCTCCAACGGAAACGGCAACATAAAATCCAACATGCTGACTAAATATTACTCCTTGAGGTCGAGTCTACAGAGTATTCAGGGCAGCAGTCAATAAACTTCTTGGGCATCTTTTTCCTGGAGGCCCTAGAGATGTTAGTAAAAGCACAGATGTGAGCTGCAGTGCACTTTTAGCATGAATGAGACAGAGGATGAATTAATTGGGAGAAACATCAGCTCTACTGGAAATTGACAGATTCCTTAATGCATCAGATCAGTGATTGCTATGGCACCACTGATTTTTTTTCCTTGTGTGTTTTTCTTCCACTTTGTTCCTTATTTATAATGAGGTTCTACAGTAGCTATATTTGGAAGATTTGATATAGATACAGGTTTTTCCATTAAATTTTCCTCAATCCCCTTGTCCCACTCTATGCCAAGATCACAGCTCTATCTGTCAGGTCTCTCCAGGTATAAATTTATTTTTCAGGTAACATCTGCCATTCAGTCATCCTCAATGCAGAATTTTTAGTGTGATTCCAGTTACCCAAACAGTTTCATTTCTCCACTGAAAACTGTAAATTATAATGTAACATGCTTGATTCACTCAAATCTGGAGAAGTTCGCTTTGGTAAACCTTCAGACCCACATATTCCAGATTGACATTTCTTCTGAACAGTTTGCTGTTTTGAATAGATACAAATTCTGATATTTATATTCAGGATTACAACCAACAGACAAATGAAGTGTAAAGTACAAAAACACCACCTTTGCAAAGCCACTGCATCACAACAACCATAGTACATAAATTCCCAAGTCCACAAAAGCTATCATCTAGACATCACTTAAGTTGTAGAACACATCATCCACTTGGTTTGTTCTGTAAAACAGTTCTGTAGGAGTTAACCTAGCAAAGACTACCCTGGGAAATGGATTAAACCACTGAAACATTTCCCCTCTCCTTTAAGCTGTGTGTTTCCTCTTGTTAAACCAGCTAATCGCATTGATGGGGTAGCCTGGTGTGGCTTGGTACAGCTTTGCACCACTGTGAACTGCTCCATCCCAACTTAAGACACCATGCTTCACCGTGGGCAGCATCTGCAGCAGCAGACAGGAGAGGCTCTGTTCAGATACACCAGCCCTCCCTGCCCAAGCCATGTGAGACTCCCTGCCTAACTGAGAAAACACAGCCAGGGCACTGGATGCATCCCTTCCTCTCCTCTCCCATGAGTTGTGCCTCCAGACACATCCGTGTGACAAATTTTTCTTTTGCTGCCATAAAAAAAAAGTGAAACTGCAACTTACCTTGTCCAATGAGTCATTCCACAGTTTATTATTGCTACTCAGGAAGCAGGCCTAAGTTACAAGAATGAAAGAAATACTTTGACTGCTCTAAGTTGTGCCTTTGCTGGGGTCCTCAGCCAATTTTTCTTAAGTTTTAGAGCACAGCCCAGTCCTAAAGCACCTACAACTACTTTTTATGAGCATGGTGGACTGGCAGAAGGAAGAAGGGACAACCTTAGCTTCAGCAATTACAGCTGTGCCTCAGGCTCCTGTACCCAGGGAACTGAGCTATGCTGGCTGTTGGATTGCAATCTGGTTTGAACACTACTGCCATCCTGCAGGATTTGGGAATTTTGTTCTAGGGAATCCAAGGGATGAACCTGTCCAATCCACAAGCATCAGTCTGCAAACCACAAATCACAAGCACAGTTATGCAGGAGACACTGTGCAGAAACTGCTGTACTCTTAGAGCTGTTATACAACACCACAAAGTTAAATGCTCTCGGGAAAACACTACAAATTGATGTGATGTAGAATGAAGCCTGAAACTTACGGCCTACATTAACTCATCCTATTATTAATTTATTAAAACAGAGAGAAAGGCAAAAGTTGAGTTTTTCATTAATAATCCTAACCAGACTGTGCAGCAAAGATGGAAAACCCAGCCAATCCTACTAATTTTAAAATGTTTCTATTATGGGATTTAGTGCTGCAGCTGATTTAGGGGGAGTTAAAAAATATATCTTTCCAACCGTCAAATGAAAGAGGTGGATTCAGTTATATCTGGCAAGCTTTCTTTAACATCTTGAACTAAATTGCTTTTATTTGGGTTTTTAAGATTACATTTGTCACCTTAAGATTCATCCTTTTTAATACCTGTCCCACCCCTTGTTAGGATCATTAATTCCTTTTAAATGAAATGTAAAACCCAAGTTATAATTAACTGAAGGTATTAAAGGGCCTAAGTTGCATTTTTACATGAACACAGGTGTTACCTCATACAATATGGTAAAACTCCAGCTCTGGTCTCCACATTTTGTCTCTCTACAACCATCTCACCAAATTGAACTAGGCAGATTATTCTTCCTAACTTCCCAGCCTAATCCGATACATGGTGGTGTTATTCCCTGTTAAAGAGTGGTTCTACTCTTCCCTACTCACAGATGCATTTCACTAGTGTACAAAGTAATTACAAAATGTTCGATGCATCACAGGGCTGCAGAGAAGTTCAAAATTAATGCCACTGCAAGGAATCTGGGGCTGAAATGGTTTACTACAGTTAAACACCATCTAGGAAACATGCTTTTGCAAAAGAATAGTGTTTTGCTTCCTGTCTGGTGGTCAAACAGCATCTTAACTATACAAAAGAAGTGAATTACTAGATTCTCTGATTTGCAGGAAGAGCCCCATAAAACTACGTAAAGGCTTCTGATGGATTTTCTACCTTCCCTCAAGTTGAAACAACAGATCTTGGCTTTCTCTCACTCTGTTTTTCTTTCTATTTTCCACACCTCTGTTTCCTTGCCTGGTGCTCCAAATACTCCACCACCAAATGGTTACAGAATTAGTAGGAGCAAGAAGCTGTTGCTTGAAGGAGGAAATACATGGAATGGGAGAATCCACTCCAGTGCAGTAACACACTGAGTTTTATTGGAGGCTCATAATATGAATTTATGTTTCATCCATTTGAGCAAAAAGTTACTGAACTCTAGAAAAGACAATTATTCACAGACAATAGAAAAGAGGGTCAGGGATCTCTTTAAAAACTAGCTTTTTTTTTTGTTTTATGAAGCCAGGATAAGGAAACTCACATGTAGACTGCCCAAACACAGTCACAGCTTCGGGGAGACAGAGCCAGGGCCCAGTCCTGGGCTTTCAGCTTGCTTTAGCAAATGCCAGGCTTCCTTTAAAAATGTCTTCCTGCTCCTCATAAAACATTGGTTTGGCAACAGAAAAGCTCACCACTGAAGTTTTACAAGACCTTTTTATTAATGGAATAATAATTCTTTCTGCTGTTACTTAATCAGGCTGTCACTTGTAGGTGAAGATTTCTGTGAAAACCTAAGAGAGGTGCAATTCCCTGGTTTCCAAAGAGGGGCTGATTGCTATGGGCCACGCTGCGGCCCCAGCCTTTTACAGCACCTCCAGTGCGCAGATCTGGCTAAGCTGTGCTGATCACCACTTGCAGCATCCCTCATTATCTTCCTTACTCATTCCGCTATCGCTTGTTACACATGCAAATGAGCATATAAGACACAGAAACAAACAGTATGTATTTATATACTCTTCACTGAAATGCCACAAACTGTCCTTTCCCAAGTGGTAGGCAACTTCCCACGGCTTTGCATCCCCTGCCCCTGTGCCCGATTGCAATCTGTCTCTCTCCCCGCCACCAGCCCTTCTCCCTGAGCCCTCTGGGGGACCTGGTGACAGTGCTGCTGCCATGTCCCCATCTCTTGTCCCCGATGCACGTGTGCTCGCCGTCCCGCAGGCGGCTGCCAGCCCCGCACAGCATGGTTTGCCTCTGCCAGCCCCCTCCGGCCTCCACTTTTAGGAAACTTGCAGAAACTTAATTATCTCTGGGACTTCTAACACGCTGTCAAAACTCGTTTTACATCAGCCAATATTTTTAAAAGTGCTCAAAGTATAAAAGGCTAACTGTAGAATCCCCATTTCTTTAAGAAAACAAGTTTAAAAAGCAGGAATATAATTAGAACATTTCCATTTGAAGGCAAAAGGAACAAGTCCCTCCATAGGTTTTAGGCAAAAAACCACCTCGCACAACAAACCCCACACCAAAAGCAGCAAATGAAAATTTCTAAATGGCTTTGAAAATACAGTAGTAGCTATTAAAATAGCATCGCACACAAAACTGATAAATAAGCATATTTCAGGGGCTGGATCAGAAACTGATGTCCTGCTCATTGGAAATACTCCTTCGCTAGCTAGAAACTTTGTTTTGTTACTATAGTTACTCTCACTACAAGTGGCCCTGACTAAGGCATGAGGTATTTGTTATATAAAACCTCAACACAACTGCAGCCTTAAACTTCACAAACCACCAGCTCCGCACTCAGTCCCGCTTACAAATTCTATCCCAAGCCCAAACTCAAAATGCTTTCACGCTGCTGGGGACGTAGTCTTGAGCAACAGTTTAATGCCACTATTTAAGTGCTGAAAACATGATCAACGTTGTTCCCGATATATATTAAAACTGGGACAGAATTTAGATGGACGGTGCACTGAGCAAAGTGAGCAGTGACCTCCTCCCCAGACAGCGGCTGTCATGTACAAAAGAAACTGGCAATTGAGTTCAATAAAATTTGCTGAGAGGCTGTTGAATTTGATGGAAAAAAATGCATGTAGCCAGTTAGAAGAGGACCAGGAAGAAAACACGTATCTTGCAGCACTGTCATTTTTTGTTTCATTACATTTTTATTACCTTAGTTTGATAAAGTTTAACATCAGTAAAAAAAAAAATAAATATCCTCTCTTCCTTGGCCTTTAATGTATTCTGGCTTAATACATTTTTTTTCGTTGTTCTTCTGGGGGATATTTTCAGCCAGACAAACTGCTATTATGTATAATCTTGGAAAAGTGGCTTATGAGATCCCCAGTGAAAACAGGGAGATGACAGGACCTCACTTTTTAAGGTAGTCAGCTGATGCTGATACTCCAGTGCTATGTGCCAGTCTGATTGAGGCCATCTGCACCGTTCTCAGTGGTATTTTTTCCCCTACTTGGGTAGCATAAAACAGTGTGGCTTTCCTTCTCTTCAGCTTGAAATCTAGACACTAAGCTTTTTCTTAAAAGGCTAACAGCCCAAAAAGAACCTGCTAGCAAGTGAAGATAAGCACTTACAAGTGCTGAGGTCAGAAAATAAATCCATTTTTACACTTGTTTTCCTGCAGTAAGCATTGCTCAGGTTGGGGCCAAGCCAATGACTAGGGATTTTTCTACTACAGTGTTGATACAGGGCTATTTAGTTAACTTTTGAAATGGCAGATGTAGCCATTTCTGCTACATAGCTTAAGCTTTAAGCAATTTGAACACTACAGAAGACTGGAAGAGTATCTTTTTCCTTTCCCTTCCTCCCACAGTGCTGACACCCTGTACTATTCTTAGTATGCAGAAATCAGTGGTGTTAATTTCGGAGTTCACACATCAGAGGAAGCATTTAGAATTTATTCATTCATTTGTGAGAACCTGTATATGGCTTTGTCCTTAATGATAGAGCAACACATTTTTTTTAGCTGTGACATTATTTGCAGCCGGTCTTACAGCTTATTACAGCCTCATAAGCGCTGAAGAGCAAATCTGCCCTACTCTGTAAGAAACATGATTTCCTCAAGGTGCTGTTTGGATACAGAATTGCTTCATCGGTTCTTCCCTGTAATAACAGTGCTCTCAGTGACACCTAAAACCATGATTTCTGTGTCTCCCATGTCTTGCAACTAATTCCTGACTAATGGCCTAGTCTATGCAGGCAAATAACCGGTACCTGCTGGAATACATAATTTGTGAGTGCTGCTTCTAGCTTTTCATGGCACTGCAACTTTACACTGTACCGTTGCTTATACTGTGTTAGAGAAAAAATAAGTTATTTTTTAGCTACGATACTGCTTACATCCAGAATTCCCAGATGCAGAGCACATATTGCTGTACCTTGTAAAATGAGACACCGGCTCTGCCATATGCAGGGGGCAATTAGATGAGATCAGAAATGGATATTGCTGTATTTAAATTACAGTTTCTGCGTCACAAGCTTGCAGGATATCTAGGTGGAGAAATAAGTAAAGTCTAAACTAATACCTGATGCATATCCGATGAAGAAAACCATACTGCAAGGATTAGGTATGTTCTGAGTCTGTAAGGCAGAATCTGAAGAAGTTATTTCATTCTTTTAAGACCAGTTTGACCTCTAGAACACCAAAAATCTGTACTGGAATTCTCTACATGCTTTCCAATGTAACTATCACAGCTAATGCACTGAATAAAATACTCCTGCAGCAGCTTATTTAGTTACTTCACAATATCATCATAGGGCTTAGATAATAAACTAACATTGCAGAAGTTTAAAGTATATTTGTTTCTATATCCCCTTAAAATTTAACTGAAAGGGTAAGTCTGGTAAGCCAGGCTTGCTCTGCTCTCTTCTTTTCCGTATATATATCGGTCAATCTTTTTTAAAACAACAAAGGTTTGATTCAGATGCGTTTTGCCTCTGCAGATTTTTTTTTTTAAAATTCTATGTAACGGGGCTTTGCTCAAAAGCAGTGTTATGTATGTGGGACAAAATGTGGCTACCAAAACTAAGAAATACTGTCTGGGGCAGCAGAGAGAGTAGAGAAATTAACACCAAATACCATGGGTTTTTAGATGCAAGTTTTCTTGCAGATAGTGCCACAGGCAGTGCACACCACACACACTTGGCCATCATTATCCTACAGGATCTCCTTTTCTCTTCCTCGCAGGCATTTTGCACAGGACTGTGCCCCAGCTATGCATACCCTTGGCATTTGCAGGTGACCAGGGAAGCAGCAGGTAATTGCTGGTTACCATTGAGAAAGAAGCAATGTAATCCCGGAGTTGCTGGTAGAGCAGGCTTCAACAACTACTATATTTGCAAATATATTTGAAAATCATCTGCTGTGAAGGCTCCAAAGAGTCCATATATATCAAAACTTCTTTTTTAAAGTGGACTTGAAAAATAAAACTTTTTCCAGTTGGCATTTCCAAATTGATAACGTGCAGCCGCTTGATTAAGATGTGACATAGTTCATACCCCTGGCAATAAAGGAGACTCCAAGCATTTCCATCTGCTTTAACACTAGAGCAATAAACAAGAAAATGTACATCCAGTTTAGTTTCAAAATAATGTTTTTTGATTGAAAGATAATTTAGTATATACGTATCCTGACTCCTACATGGAATTGTATAAGAAAAAGCATTAATTCACAGAAGCACTTCGGATGCAAAAAAACCCCAACCCTCCAAACAATAAACTTGCAATACTACTGCGCACAGCTCTGAACAATCTTTCTACAGAACAGCACCGTAGCGATGGCCTAGAAAGGTAGAGGAAGTCTCTGTGCTGTCCCTCAGGAACCATTCCTTTTGGAGGTGTAGGAATAGCACAGTGATCCCAGGTACACTAAAAATCGCTCACAAGTGAGGTCTGCACAGCTGAGTGGCAGTGTCATGAACTACCCAAACGAACATTGGCCCCATGCTGCTTACCAGTGGCTTCCTGAGGTGCCCATTACTGGTAGCTTTGTTTTAACCCAGTATGTGGGACATCTAAGCCTTGGGGACCGCTCTGTGCATTAGCACGTGCTTGGTTTGTTCAGGACCAGAAGATCTCTGACCCTTTTCCTCTCAGAGTCTCTGCCTGCTCGCTGGTGCTAGTTAGGGATGCTTTGCCCACCTTGCTGGCGGTCGCTGCAGCTTGACACACTCTGGCTTGCTGGTGCCTAGCTGAAGCGTTGCTGTGCAGTTCAAGGCAGCCCACGGGGTCCACAAGGCTCTCAAGAGAGAGCGCACGCACAGCTGGGCAGTTTGCCCACACAGATCCATGTCTCTATGGAGACTCTGTCGGCATCAGCTCAAGGGGCTGGGCTGAAGCAGGAGCAGCTCTGACAGTGTGGACATAACCCTTTGCAACTGGTCCTCCCTTGTATGCACCAGCTGTTTCTCGCTCCTGGTGAGGACGGTCCAGCAGCCGGTATCTATCAGTTCTGCATCTTTATTTGGCGAGGCCATGGCCCCTGGCATGTGCACCTGGGGGTGGGCAGATGCCACTCATTCCTCTCCTCAAGTGCCATTTTTGCAACGCTGCGTCAGGGCAGCCTCTCCAAGCACTTCCACTGCAATGGTCTGGGGAGGGCCGGAGAAGACTCTAAAGATGATCCTCACGCCTGTATCGTATCACTTTGTTTCACCTTGAGTTATATGACATTCCTACTTCGCTGTTTTTACCATTTAAATATTACTGAAAGTTATTGAGCCAAGCAAAAGATTTTTTCCTTTTCTCCCCTCAGCACAGCAAATGCATTTTTTTTGAAGAATCAGACAAAATTACTCTTTGTTGGAACTTGCAGGGTGGGAGATACCGCTCCCTTCTTCGCTCAGTAGCATAGCTGCTTGCAGCTCCCTTGTCCACCTGTGGAAGGACCAACTGGCCATCTCTCCTGTTCATTACACGGATTACAGTGGCATGCTGTATTCTCAGCTGGGTTCAGAGCCCCACCACACTATATACTCTACCAACACAAGAAAGACATTGACCTCGTCCTGAGAAAATACAAGAAAAACTACGGAATAATCTGAAGTCATTGCAAGTGCTCAGATAGTAAATGCAAATGGCCAGATTCCAGGGGAAAAAAACATATATCCAGAGTCTTTTCACTATGAATTTCAGTGCAACTGCTTACTTGTATGATCTTCATTTGAGGTGCTAGTTATCAGACTCCTGCCACTTCTCCAGCTGTTAGAGACATACGGAGTGGAGGTCACCGCGTTCAATTGCTAACCTGCTAGATTTCCAGCAGTTTGCATTTCCAGCCATAGTGCTGAGAAACGCAATTCTACATCATAGTTATGTTGCTCTCAGTCAAATTTTCTGTTGGTGTAGGTAGGAAGAACTCTGCTAATGACTGCAACACTTGATTAGACCATTTAGGTCTCCATCCTCATGATCATGCTTCCTCCTAACATACAGTATTATGACAAACTTACTGCTGAACTATATACTAAAAAGAAAGCTTTAAGCCAAGGTAAAAATGAATAAATCAAAGAGTAAAATAATTCATATTATTTGTGTTGTGTTGTAAAAATGTTAGCATATTAAGGTATATGTCCAAACATTTTTATAGATGTGTTGGTAACACAGAACTTCTATGTTACAGTCCTTCTCTCTCTCTCTTTCTCAATTTTAACATCTCCATTCATCATTCTCTTTCCTTTACTAACAGAGACTAAAATATTAAGTAACATGAATACTAATATCAAATAGTATGACCATGCCTGCTTACATACGTGGTTCTGCAGACATTAATGAAAATGGCAACAGAAGCAGATTTACCATCTAAGACACAACTATACACAGTGTTTCTGAGAGAGTGAAGAACAAGGGCTTTCCGTTTTCAGAAGGTAAAAACCACATTCATGGCTGAAAAATTACCATACTCGGTTTGTTCCCTCGTGAGTTCTTTAGAAAGTCTGAATACTTTCCCCTCCCTCTTCTTTTCGAAGAAGAAAACAATAAAAATGAAAACATTTTGTGCTCTTCCCATTAGATAAATAAATACTCCTAGGACCTTAAAGTCAAAGTCACTCAAGTCTGAAATTTCCAGCTGGAGATGAAAAAAACCAACCTTTTTATAGAGTGATTAGAGCACAATACTCATCTAAGAGACAACATGGCTTGACTGCACTGCAAACTTCTCAGAAAGTCATTCACTGCACTGAAAAACAATTTGCTAAGTATAACGTTAAGCCGTGCCTCTCTGTATTTCAGGACCTGTGTTTTCCAGAAATGATCATCCACAGTAATTCTCAGTGAATGCTAATAAAGCTGATGTTCTTGAATCTGAGAAATAAATTCCCAATCCAAAAATGAGAATATTGATCATCGTGCATTTGAGTCCTTTCAAAGATTTCAGAAAATCCAGGAATGCATCATAAGAAAAAAACTGCAACTTCCTCTACTCCTATGATGACCAGCTTCCGAGAGCCTCAGGAAACAATTTCAGGTTATCTGATCTGTATGTTTGACAACAGACTTTCCACAGATTTCAATTCACCAGATGTACAAAGATGAAAAATAGCCAAGCAGGGCATTTTGCTTCCTCCATATGATAAGACAGCCTTGAAGGAGTTCAGTTCAAGAAGATTCTAAACATGTTTTCCAGCAGAAAGTGATGTCTGAAGCTGCTAATAAATGTTGGCACCCTGTGCAATGCCCCGTATGTGTGTGTAGCCCCAAAGCAGGAATGGAAAGTTTAGAGCTGGGCTTCCCACACCGGCACTATCTTTCCCCCTTTGTTCTCTTTTTGATTTCCAGGCAGCAAGTATGCCTGAGGTCCTCCTTCCGAGGTCTGTGACCCAGGTGTACCTTTGGAGTTCACAAAACTGCCTGGTGGCAACACAGGGATCCCAATCACCAAGTCCCTCCTCACCTTGGGTAACCCCTGCAGGCACATACTATGGCAAAACTCCAGCCCACAGAGTTCCTACTGGCAACTTGACTCTGCTGCCCAGCTAATACACACACGCTATCTTTCAATATATTCTGGCATTCAACAAAGACAGTCAGGGCTCCTAAACACTTCCTTTGCATATAAAGCAGAACACCCTGCAGCTGTTCAAAAGAAAATGGCACTTAGTAGGGAGGAAAGGGTGTACTGGAGGAACTAACTCACTGATACAGCAGATATATACAATGCACTAAAGTGAGCCAGCAGGAACTGAAAAGCATCCATTTCTTCCAACCAGATAAGAAAGCATTGGCAAGAAGTTAATTACATAAATGTGAATAGAGGTATAAAAATAAATGTCAGTACAATTCTTAGTAGTGGAACCTAAAATTGACATTTTGATCTTTAAAAAAACAGCTGTGCTGAATGGTCAGAGCTTATTCTTTTAAGGTCTAAACCAGCAAAGAAACAAAGATTTTAAAGATCAACAGGTAACTTAGCCAGTTATTACTACCACAAAGTGGTTTACAGGTTGCATTTTCCTCTGGCTTATCAACAGTCACTAAGCCTTAAATGTGATGTCAAAAACAAGTTAGCAGTCCCAACAAACACACAGCAGGAATCTACAGGAAAATCCACAAAATCTGAGCTCGAAGTCTCAAACACAAAGTTACTGACATCCCCTTATGGATCTTCCCACTTTTACACAAATAAACTGTTATGAAGTACAGAACCTGTGTGTGATAACTATCTCATCTCAAATCAACCATGCTATTCAGGCATTTTGGAATTTATTCTTAAATTTCCAAAGTGAAGCCTGTGCATATGCAGAACTTTTGTTACCTGTCCAAAGCCAAACCCAGCATATTGAAGCACAGCTGCTCACTATAAAGGTCTTAAATGAATGGAGGCAGTAGCCGTTTACTCAGGTGGTAGAAAAAAAGAGAAGTTATTATGAAAGAAAATCCGTTTTTCATCCAGAGGAAAGACTCAAACCACTGCAGCTACGGTTGGAAAACCACATGGCTGTTCCTTCTTTTCATATCATACTAAGAAAATAAGCCTGCAGAAAGTTGCCTCTTTAAGGTCTGTTTAACTCCTGCTATTGATATTCTGAATCCTGTGCTATGAGGGAATGGAATCCTCCCCAGCTACCGCTGATTCCATCCATACGATTTTAGAAAGAATTGATACGTACACTAACACAAATCCATGCTGGCACAAACAGACACGAACCAGCTAGCAGGCTACTTCTTCCCACTGCATTAAGATGGTGGATAGAAGCTTATCATGCTCCTCTGCTGAATTTTTTGTCTTAAATCAGACTGTGATCCTTAGAAATGGGTGCATATATCTGTTTGAACCTGCCAAAATGGGAATCTGATCTTGGATACAGTAACTCAAGAATTCATTCAATTTCCTCATCATACAGGACAAACAAAGAAAAGAAGAAAAAAAAAAAAAAGAAAAAAAAAAGAAAAAAAGAGAGAAAACTGCGAAACAAATACAACCCAGAAATAAACCCCATAGATTTATACTTCTAATTTTTTTTTAAGCTTTATATATCTGTGTTATCATTAATAAGAGTCAGGAGACTAGCTTAAAGATTTCCCCTCGTATACAAATACTCAATATCATTACCAGTTCCACAGAGTATAGTCCTGATTATTGCAATATATCATGAAGGTTTTTTTAGGTTAATATTGTAAAAACCAACAAGGGATCATAACATGCAAACAAAAGCAAACATTCATGGTTACTATAGCAAAAAACCCAGGTCAACCCTTCTAACTCCACATAATACATCTCCTTTGTTTATGTGAATCAGAGAAGCCTAATATATGTTCTGTATTCTTGTAGCGCAGTACTGTCCTATCAGCCAAGTACATACTTCAATCTTTTATGATTTCGTATTATTGTCTGGGGCATCAACACAGAGATCAGAACATCTGTGGGTCACTCTCACGAGCCAGGGTGTGAACAAACCGCTACAAGAAGTCAACTTAAAAAAGCTCCACTCTAAGGGTTTTGAATATCCTATTTATGAAAGTTATCTGGCATGATCAAATGCTACAGCCAAAATATTAATATATCCCTGGTTTAGATCCTCAGACTTTGCACCCTTGAGGAATTCAGCAAACAAAACAATATTCTGAGAATTTTAACAAGCTGCTTTATCACCCTGTCCCCTCACAAGATGTAGCAGGCTTCAGTGCCTCTTGCCTAATGATGAAGTAGAACCATCTAAACAGGATGATCTGATTCTCTAAACCCATACTTCTAAAGCTAAGCGAGGTCACCACCACTTTTGCGAGAAGAGTGGTAAAACCATTCCACAGCATACACAGTTGTATTATATAGGGGTGAGGTGGGAGGTAAACCTACCTTGACACAAAAATTGCAGTAGAGACTAGGCATAACACAGAGGTTTGCAAACCATGGCCCAAGAGACAACTGACTCCTTATTCCCCATAAAGATTATAGGCAAAAAGAGAGTCCTACTTTATGGCTGTCAACAATATTGCAGTACTCCGCTAGTGCCCATAAAACTATTGCTCAAGGAAGGCATGAGGTTTTTTATTTTCAGCATACAAGAAAAAGCCTGGCAAATAATGAAAAAGAATTCCAACAGGAATGCCAATTTAATAATGCATTTTGAGATTTTAACTTTACATTGGGGGGTTTCTGTATCAAGTGGAAGCACCTGGTAAATGACATTGCTTATACACCACAGAATAGCTCTCCCCACAGTAAGTCTGCATCAGACTATGACAAATAAATCTTCCCAGACAATTACTTCACATGTCCTTAATGAAATTAATGTAGTAGTGATGAAGTCAAGGACATTTGCTGTCAGTAAGCCACTTCTAACCTAGAAGAGAACTTTGCATTTTGAGGGCTGTCTGTAGCAAAAAAACCGAACAACAAACCCAACCAAACCAATAAACCAAAACCTTTCTGCTAAAATAACACCAAGGCAACACACACAATTCCCCACGTGAAATTTACTTTCTCTTTTATTGACAGTCTCCAAGAAAAACATTTAATATTTCCTGGCCTTCTGAGCTTTTTTGCACTACATTTACAATAATTGCTTTTGTGATAGCAAGTATTTGGGTAGAACAAAACCATCTGCATTAGACAGCTACATCGCTCTGAAACACCAGCCCACCTGGCTTCTTTTAGAGTCTTTATGTGTAGAATAGCGGCGCTTCCCAAAAGTTTTCTGTTATTTCTCTTTAAAACTCATTTTGAGACTCTGAAAGCAACAGAATAGTGACTTATAATTTAGGAAGAGAAGGAATATAGGCAGCTATTAAATTAAAAGAGTTATGACCCCTGTGCCAGATGCAGAACTGCTACACATATAAAGACGTGATCATTTAACAAAACATTCACTGTCACACTGGGCAATGATTAGAAGTTGTTGTATGTTAAGCCAGAAGAATGTATTGTTTCTTCTGGCTTAAAGGGGGGGCCATCCAAGAGACAAAAAAAGCTGGCAAACAACAGAATAGGTTTTGATGAGCAGTTTGGGAGCAATTATAAAGCAATAGAGTATACATAAAATTGATATCCTATTTCCAACCTCAGGCTAGGTACAGACCTTTTTTTTTTTTTTTTCCAGTGCTGGGAGCTAACCAATTAGAGCTAAAAGATGACCAGAGAGCAAAACAGTCTCTGGAAGAGTGGGTGAGTCAGGAGCACAAAGTCAATTTTACATGAGCAAAACAGGAAGGAGGAAATATTACCAGCTGAATATAAAGGACTGTGTCACCCACGCTCTCTGGTGGGTTCTGCAGTCTGCCAGACCTATGGGACTTCTGCATGGAGTATTTTGTGAGGTGCAAATACAGGCTTTAAAAAGGGAGATACTCTCATTCTAAATAAACAACGCATTATTTTTAAGAAGATCACCCTGGGGGGAAGAGGGGTGCTCACTAGTATTATTTCTTCCAGCTAAAAGATCTATCCCTAAGACAAGTCAGGAAGGTAATCACAGTTGATCTCAGGCAAAATACTGCCCAGAAGTCTGTCCTTTGAGTTGGGAAAAAAAATAATGAAGGAATCCATCTTAAGAAATGTTTATGATCAGCATCGTTGACCTGGAGGGGAGCTACCTGATGCTATCAGGAGTCTTCTCTCCCAAAGGTGCTGGATAGTGCTTTAAAATACATTCCAAAACCAACTGTTGGTACTGCATTCATCAACTTCTTTTACAAGTGCACCAACATTGATAGAATGTAAAAACACTAAGTTTTATCCTGGGCAGTCTGCCTCCACAGGAGTCAGCAATTTTTCAGGTAATACCTCCCATGTAAAAGTTGCTATTGTTTCTATCTTTTATAGTCATGGCAAGGCAGTGTATTTCTTCTGGTTCACTCCATCTTGCTGTATTTCCCACACAGCTAGCTCTTATTCTTCCTCTATCTAGTCTTCCACTGTCACTGCTTGACAGTACATCCAAGTGCTCCAATTCAGTCATTCACTGACTATAAGGTAAAGCGTTTGTTACTATATGCTGCCTTTCAAGCTGAAGTGATCTTCCTAAGTTCATTTTTCTGAACAATCTGTGCTTTTGGATATCCAGCTGTTACTCAACATTCTTCTCCAACAGCTCCATCCAAAACATTCCAGTTCATCTCTCACTCAGTGTATTCAGTGTTTAGCTTTCATATCTCTCCTCCTTATGCACCACACCGACCACTGAAACATGAAGCGTTTTAAGTTTAAACACTCCAACAAGGGGCACTTCTAGATGCATTTGGGTCAGTATTATGGGGCTCAGGCCAAAGGATGTTGTGTTAGCTGAACGATGCAGTATATTTTTTCCAATTGCTTCAACCACTAACCAACTACATGACATCCTGAACAATTCCTTCTTTAAAATATATAATGAAAGAATTTAATATGAAAATAAAAAAGCAGGAACAAGAACATCTTAAATACATGCAGAGACCAATGAAACAGTATGAGATGTCTGTAGTTTGGGTCAGTTAAAACCTTAATTTTTTAGGTATTTTTCTTTCTTTTGTTGAGGATATACATCCAGGTAATGTTTACATTTTTTGCCGTCTACAGAGCCATAAGGTCCCTTAATGCAGCCTTCATCTTCTTTTCTTGATACATGCCATCAAACTATGCTTCCTAAAAGAGTTGTCATTAGGAAGGGAGGCCCCAGGCACCACATTACACAGTTGCCTGGTTCATAACAACGTGAATTGGGAAAAATAATCAACCACTTTAAAACAGAGCTTTAAAATCATGCAGTTGAACTTGCCTATACTATTTCCATGAAGTATTCTGTAGTCATTCCATGCAGTAGTAAAATTTACTACAATTTTTCTATAAGGCAGTAACAACTGGAGATACACAATAGCATCAGGTCTTTCTCCTCTCAAAGAGGTTTTACAAAGCACTAAAGCTCTCCTAGCATAAACTGCACTTTTGACCTCCAGAAAGTCTGGAACAATTTCAGATTTGATACAAACTATAGATGTATTCTGTTACTCTTATTGCCCCCCCCCCCAGTGGAATCCTGTTCTTTTTCTTCAGAAATGCTTTTTAAATTATTTTTTTTTAAATTTTTTTTCCTGTCTTGCAAATCTGATACTCTTTTTCCATTCCCTCCCTCACCAGTTATTTGCTGGCTGGTTTGGAGAGAGACCCACACTGACACAGGCTAGTCACATCAGCAGAGGCAAGAAGCCAGCACCTACTCCTGCATCCCTCTGTACCTGTGAATGTCTCACTGCCAACTGTGTTACATACTACAGGGCACACAGGAAGCAACAAGGGGTTCTTCCAAGAGCACACAATCTAACAAGTCTGTGTCTAGCAGAAAGCATGAACTTGTGGGTTTCACCATATTAATTGTTTCTACCAGAAACAACCTATTTTGCTACTCCTTGCAAGGTCTTTCCGGACATGAAGACTGGGCACTGATGGAAGCATAGATTATACTCTTTCTGACTTTGGGAAAATCAGATTACCAGATGGCATAAATAAACCCCCCCAGCAGCTTTCCCAGCTACTTTGCACACCATATTTTCTTTATTTTGTCCTCCCCTGAAGCATAAATTATCAGTAAGTACTGGAGGAAAGATCTGGGACTCAGTGGAACAGCTGGTTGATCTGACATGGCAAATACTCCGCTCCTCACATCAACAACCAGTTTCTTCTTCCTCTTCCACCTCTGTCTTACCTGTCTTTGAGTGGTTGTAGGCCTCAATGTACAACTGACCTTACTGCATGATGTGATTTTTGACTGTACAACATAAGGTTTTTTTACTATGCTTATTACTTTCAAACCACAAAACACAATTTAGCAGCCACTGGAGTTATTTCCTGCTTCAATCATACCCATGTTCACACTCTGAAGAGATGCTGGCATCGTTGTAAGAGCTTTTCCATTACTAATTTTCACTTCGTTCTCAAAGATGTGCACTGACAGTCTTAGCTCCTCACGTACACAAAGTAATCTCAAAAACACAGATAGCAGAGCTATTTTAAATGGCAACATGCAGCTTACAATGAAAAGCATTATATGCTGATATAGAACCACAGTTCTAGAAGATCCTAAAGCATCTAAGATCACATTTAGATAGCCTCAATTTCACTTTGACCTTCCTTTGCTCTGGGTTAGACAATGTCCCACTCAGCTGCTGGACTACATCTGTGGAGACTGCACCTTCCCTCAACTGAGAAAGCTGGCTGTCCAAAGACAGTGCTACATGGGTTTAAAACATCAGATAAATACAGGAAAATCTCAATGGAAGTTGGTCTTACAGCAATGCAACAGGATTTGCTGCAGTTTGGCTGAGAAACTCTACTAGTATGTGATCACCAGAATGTATTATAGTAGCTTTCATTTTCACACAGAACAGATAAATTCATTGTTTTGAAAGGTCATGACAGTAAATCGTAAGGAATTCAATTTATCTCCCTCGGATGGATGAAGGACTGAGTCAAATATAGAACAGTGAAAACCTCTGGCTCCAAGAAGTCTGCGCTGACTCAAACCTGCTCTTAAGCAGACAAACCATCCTTTCAGCTATACATTATTACAGCTTGTGATTTTCATCTATCTTTTTTCTCCCAGCTGTGATATTGCAGCAAAGTTTGTCATACATGAACATCAAAAGAATGGCGAATACACGAAGAATTTGTTTGTCTTTAACCAGGAAGTTTACCAAATACAAAATTATTTGTGATACAGATGGACATCATCATACTTGTCTCACACTCATTTCTTCACGTCTAAAGTGACATACAAAAAAGTACAGGGATTGATATGGGAGAAGACAGCATCAGCACGGTACAGAAAGGCAAATACTGGAAAAGCAAATAAGCACAAAGATTAGCTCTAAAACCAGAAAGATCATGAAGATAGAAAACCAAAAGAATATCCTGAGCCTCATGTTTTAGCTTCATGGTACACCTAGGACATACACCTGTGACATACCAGTAGCACATCTGATTTAACAGGCTCCTTGTGTATTAACTGAGAACAGCAGAGTAAGTGAGCAGATCAATTCTGAATGGAAATATTGCATCATGCAAAAATTCTTACCTAAAGCTTTCTGGGTATTCAACAACAGCCATGTTGATAACATCCAGTGCATGCTGATAGTGCTTCTGAGCTGAAAAGAGGAGGGCCAGTAGATGAAGTGAATTCATGTCATCTTTGCATAGTTGCAGTGCTTCTTGAAGATGTTCTATAGCATCAGAAATCTGGGAGGAGGTGGGGTAGAAAGAAAAAGAGAACACATTTCTCCTTCAGTGCTACATTATATCCCCAAAGTAAGAACAAATACAGTCATTAGAAATTCTGAAGAAATCCTACATAAGCACCTGTGAGAAAGACTTCTACTATCTGAACAGTTTGACAAAATTAACAGACTGAACTGCTTGAAAAAAAACCCATACATTCTAGAGAAAAGAGTCTGCAGCGTTACTAAATCACTGCTTATAAACAGGAGCAGCAGACCTGATCCAGTTAACCCCCTCTTACTTTGACATGGTGCTTCTATGCTGTAAACAGATCCACTACAGAGACCCAATTCTCAACTGTTTTCCAGGATGGGTGGCTGGATCTTTTCCTGGGGGAGAGCATTTTACATCTCTGCTGCATTTTGTCTCTTGTGATGGCTATACAAGGCCTTTCATGATTTGGATCAAGAACATAAAAATTAAGTTTGAATGTTCAAGGGTAAAAGAGTCAAGATTCAAAATGCTGTCAGAAGAAGAAATATCTTTGCAAGCAGTCATGTAAAGAGCAGTCCTGACACAGCAGCAGCACACTATTAGAATCAAGTCTCACTTGGCAGAAAACATCTATAATGAATGCAAGTATACCACATGTTCTAATGTGATCTAATACCCTATTTTAGTCTATCTGTTCAAAAGGGAATTTCTGAGTAGATTTTCTTTCTTTTGGCTACTAATGAGTTCATATGGGGAGGATTTTCTTTAAGATTCTCTGTGTCTGAAATTACTGTTGCTTGAATTATTCCAGATCTGTGTTTAGCCCTGGAAGCCTGCAGAAAACAAACCGGAACAATCTTTTCCTCATATAAATTTCTTTTCCTCATATAAACCTTCCCTCTCCTTCCTCTAAGAGATGGAGAACATAGCTCCTTTCCTACTATGAGAACTTCCCACCTAGCAAAGCTCTGCAGACATTCTCCTGCCTTGGCGTACCACCAGTGCCAAATTTCCACTGCTTTCACAGATCTCTCAGGAAAACAAGTACTACATAACTAAGGAAAGCAACAATTACGCTGCCTGCAGTTACAACAGAGATCACTGATTATCTAGATCCCAGATATACTTCTGGGAACGTGGTACATACTCTGTTCATGGGGCAACTTTGTTCTAAGGTGCAAATGACATTTCACTCTTACTGTGCCTATGCAAGCCAAAGTACTTAACTACTCTATTACTGGTGACTCCATGCAAGTCGGAGATCAGTGCGACTGCTCCACAGACATAACCCCAAACTGGCATCTGGCCCACAGCTTCAAAACTGCTGAACGTCCTGGCTTAGATTCAGGTCGGGATATATGACTGAGTGCTCAGCTTTAATGAATTACTGCTTGTCAGTGGAGCTACTTTAACCACATGTGTTGTTATAGCCTACTGCTTAAATCACCAATGTTCCCTCAGCAGCTAACTAGGACACATTTTCTTAAAATGTAAAAACACTAGCAATGACAAGACGACTTGGAACCAGGACCAAAGCATAAGACTGTGGTTGGCCAAGACCTGCCTGTCCACGAAGTTCTTCAGTACATATACCAGAGGTATATAAATTTGACTTACTAAAACAAAGCTGTTATCAAGACTCTTCTTGTACTTGGGACTAAAAACACCTCTTAGTTTTTCTATTCCTTTGTCTCAGACCTGCACAAGAAGTCATGAAGAAATTCCAAGTTTGGGGAAAAATAAGTTCTTTAGAAGAAAAAGAAAATCTGTACACCAAACTGGACAGGGCTTTGAGCAACCTGTTCCAGCTGACCCTGCTTTGAGCAGGGATTGAACTGGGTGATCTCCAAAGGTCGCCTCCAAACCCAACTATTCAAAGACTTGGGAAGGTGATTCTAATTTGCTAGTATGAATCAGACACAGAATGACACTTGCAACTAATTTCTTTACTGAGGGACTTGTAAGGATACTTGACCTTACTTGCATACAAGCATGCAAACTAAGTCACTGAGACTTTGCTTTGTATGTGTACACGTCTAATGATCACACTACTGCAAGTCCATACCCCTAACAGAGGCCAGCTATCAAGGAAGCTCTCTGACTCCATTGCAACACACATGAAATGATGCAACACAAGTCAGTTGTGGTCGCTCCTGCAAACCTGTGCCTGCTGAACAGGCAGTCACACACTGTTCAAACAGAAATAATCTAAGATAATTTTCCCCTGTTCCATAGCATAGGACTTGCAATAGTTACATCTAATTTCAGTCCTTCCCTCTAGTACCATCAGAGCCACAGGCAATGGCTGGTTTTGGAAATTAATCATGACACATTTTTGTTTAACTTAAGCCCCAAATGATTCCTTAGCGCTATAACACCATTTATAGCCTACACAGGACTGCTGCTTAATTAGAAACAGTGGACAAAACATAGATAAGAAAAAATACGGTCTAATAAATAATATGAGGAGACTAATCCTTTACAGGAAGCACTATACAAAACAACAACCTGCAACAGCCCAGGTACAATAAAATACAAAATAAATTTCTAGAATAACAAATGCAAGACATTTGGCAGCACTCAACACAAACTTCTTTTGAAAAGCAGAGCTCATCAATCTATTGACAGATGCCTCAGCTTATTTATTTAAGTAACTATGTAATATGAGAAAGATGAAAGCTAGCAGCCCAGATGGCACCCTGAAACTTCAGGGTTGCATCAGAGGTAGGCTGCCAGTTTAAATTCCCTACAAGTGCTGTGCTTCAAAGTAATCTTATTTCAGCTGGAGCGCAAGTCCAAACAGGGCCTGTAATTAGAAGATGCTACCCTTCTCTGATTCATCTTTCTGTTAATAAATATACCACACGTGTTCTGCATGGCACACAGGTATATTCAGATCACACTGATTAGGAAGCAAAGATACTGCCGGAAGCCAGAAATAGAATCTTCCAGCACTACCAAAATAATACCACAATATGGATTATTTAGGCTGCCTCTCATATAATAGGACTTATTTCAATAATGCTATATGTTTCCTTAAAAAAAATGCTGGAATGTTACAACTGTAGATATAAAAAGGAAAACAGTATGAGCGTTAAAAATAATTCCCACTACTAGAATGCCCTTGCATACTTAGAATGGTAAGTGAAACAGGATCTCATAAGAGGAGTTTTCAGGCCTTATAATTTCACATCAGTTGTGAATTACAGTTAATTAACCATTAAAACTATCCTCTCAATCTCTTTTTATAGCACAGGGATTACAGAAAGGAGAAATCTTTATTGCCTGGAAAGAGCTTCCATTGAAAACAGACTTGTTACAGTCCACCAGAACTTCGGGAAAGCAAGCACAGACATATATGTGAGTTAAGCTGTTATTTAACTCTTACTTCAAGCTGGTTTTGATCACCAGAAAAATCTAGGCCAGGACTCAGACAGAAAAGCAGCACGTTGCTGTTCAGCAGAGGAGGCACTAGCTGGTCTGGGAGAAAACAGACCATTACTACCCACATTCAGCAGTCACTGGAAGAAGCACCTTCTGGGGTAAAGACAGCAGTCTTGCCTTCTTGAAACCAGAATAAAAACTGTGGAGAAAACAGCTGAAATATTTTCTGTGGTGTCTTAACTGCTGTTTATCTTATTTTTACATTCAGGCCCTCTGAAAGACAGTAGATGTTTTTTGGTTATTGCCACTTGAAACTTCAGGTCTGTTGGCAGCCCACATATGAAATTGATAAGTGAGACCTCTAATTCTCAGCTGCTGGCCCCTGGCTGTCTTTCCCTTCCTATTTTCATGCGAAGAAAGGTCAAAATCAAATCAAGTATTAAAATGGTACGAAACCCCCATATGTTGTTTTTATGTATCCGATACTGATTTACATGGCATTCAAGGTCAAAAACAACACCACCACCCAAACTGCAAAGGGAACCAGCACTTAAAATTAACAAGAGCGCTGACTCTCTAGAGTCATTTCCATAGAAACTGGCATGCTAAAAAACAAGGCAAGGCATTAAAAATCAGTGAGCTTCAGAATGTTCATTCTACCTTGTTTTTGCTGATCCAAATGCTGTTACCACAGAAACAGGAGAAGCAGCAGAACCAGCTGCAGGGAGCTGGGAGCTACAAGTCTCATTTGTGGATGGGCTGGGCCGGCTGCCAGCCAGGCGCTGCAGGTGGAGATAGCCACCACCGCAAACACTGACCTTGGCCTCACAGCACTTCCAACTTGGAGGGAAAACCAGATTGAGAACCTCCTTATAGGAAAGGGTCTTCTATTCTGTATTTTGCTGAAAAATCCACCCTAAAATGCTGTGGGGCTGACCTAGAGCGGGTCCAGAGGAGGGCCACAAATATGATCATGGGATGGAACACCTACCCTGTGAAGAAAGGCTGAGAGCATTGGGGTTGTTCAGCCTGGAAAAGGGAAGGCTCCTTACTGCAGCCTTCCAATACTCAAAGGGGGCTTATAAGAAAGATGGGGACAACCTTTTTGGTGGTGAAACACTGGAACAGTTTTCCCAGAAAGGTGGTAGATGCCTCATCCCTGAAAACATGCAAGGTCAGGCTGGATGGGGCTCAGAACAACCTGATCTAGTCGAAGATACCCTTGATCATTGCAGGGGAGGTTGCACTAGACTTTTAAAGGTCCCTTCCAACCCAAACTATTCTATGATTCTAGACCCTCCAGGAGTCACTGGATTCCTCCCAGTGTCTCTGGTGCTCTTTAAGACAAAGCCACACACACAAACACAAGTACAAAGCACATAATCATCTTTCATTTTGGTTGCTGGTGGTCTTCAACCGCCAACTCTGCAAAAACCTTTTTTAACCACTCCTCTTCTTGTCACGTCCTCATTGCATGTCAGAGGGAAGCTTATGCTTTTCCGTTTCCCCTCTTCCTTGCCTAATGCTGACAAAGAGCTATTGGAAATATTTTACAGAGTCTTCCAAGGAAGATGAATTGCTCCAACTTTGCTTGGCACTCTACCAGCCAGCTGCCTCTCTTGCTTTGTTCCATGAAAACGCTCTCTTATCTATGCAAGCTGATACCTACATTTTTCAGTGTTGGGTAGGGTTACCTCCTTTATTGACCTTGACTACGGAATTAAAAAGCCCTATTTGTTGAGAATAAGAGTCAGGTATTATATTATAACCTACTGGGTAGCAATGGCCTGATTTGTTGGTACTGTAGCATCGCCTAACTGCGATGTTCAATAGTTAATGCAATCTATCAAAAAAAGGTATCATTTGTCTTTCAGTTAATCAGAAAGAGAATATATTAGATACTTTAAATAATTAAGGATATTAAAAATGCATTACCAAATGTTTATCATTAAGTAAACTGGCAAAAGAAGGGCAGGATATTTTACAGCAGTCTAAAAATAAAGATGTCTCAGGTATCTCCTCTCTCTCCAAGCATGCGTTAAAGATTTATATCTCACTTGGTGGAGAAGAGCAGCAGCATCGCAGTGGCCAGGCTGACACTACATAACACACTTAGATCACACATCTATGGTAGCAGGGGTGACTGGCAGAACATCAAGGATGAAAATACACAGGTGAGGTTGACAAAAGAGAAAGTGAACATGAGGACAAAAGACTGAATGGAAAGAACTGGAGGGAAGGGAAATGATGAAATGAGACATACGAAACAACACCGTAAAGACAGGCTACAACTAGAGATAAAGAAACAGTAATGAGTTAAAATGCAGTGGACCAATAATGGTGAAAACAACAAAGAACCAATGACCATAACAATCTTGATTTTATTTTTAAGGATAGCATTTGAAAAGCTGTAATGCTTTTACTCATGGCAACAAGCGGAAGAGGCAGCAAATCAGACAACCTCCCTAAGAGGCAAAAGCTGCGAGAGAAGGAAGGGTAGCCGGATATTTTTTAATGAAAGACCCTGAGCAAACTGCCTCATAAAGCAGCCAGTAGGCAGATGAGAAAGTTAAATAAGCCATTGTAATTATCCTTTTCTATTGCAGGCTTCCTCACAACACACTGCTCTCATTATGAAAGGGTTACAAAGTGACATTATCAAGAGTGTGCTCTCTTGGAACAATTAGCTTAACCTAATGAGCACACAGCTCCCCTAATTAACTGAGGAAAGTAAGAAGGATCCAACTGTTTGACTCTGTAGTGTAGACTGAGAAAACTGCAGCAAGCAGAAAGCCTGCCAAAGAAGGAAACTATGATGATGAAATTTCAAGTCTAACTAGAGAAGCATTTGAAAAATAGGGGCTGTTCCAATAAAGACTTTGGCTTTTAAACAGAAAGGACAGAGAAATAAATCACATCCCAATTATAAAAAGAAGGGACAGAAAAATAAAGCACAGCCCAAATGTTTTTTCTGATAGGCAGTGCAGTGTATTTGCTGATCAGCTTTATTTTTATGAGTTAACACCTGCAGCAACATTCAAATGCCAACTAATCCCACTCGCTGCAGAGCTCCAGCACCCATCAAAGCCTAATGCTGAACGTGCCCAAGTATGGAATAAACCAATCCCCAGTGCAGACAGTGTGCAATCTGGCCTGATACAGAACTGGGCAGTAATGAGAGAGCCTTTGGAGTGGCCTGCAGAAGGACACAGCATGATACCCAGGGAACAGGAATAAATACACCTTGCTTACCCCACCCAGACGAAGTTGCTCCAAGTGGGAACAGCACTGCTCACTGAGTTACAGCCGAACGCGTGCCCTAGCAGTGGTCATTCCATGTGCTACAGAATTACTACTTACAAAATAATTAAAAAGTCTTGCACAAACATATTCTGATTGATTGCTATTGATTACAATGTAGGAAGGAAAGGACCCTGCTTAGCAAGCCTGAGTCTTGTTCAATTGGACTGTCCTTTTCCCACCCTCTCATGACTCAGTGGTTGCCAATTATTGCACATACCTGTCTGACAAGAGCCAGCTGCAGTGACAGGTAGAGGATGATTTGGTGATCTTCCGGGGCCAGGTCATGTGCTCTTAAGGACGACCACACAATACAAAAAGAAAAGTGACTGTTAGATTATACTTTGCAAAACTCCTTCGCCATGAGTCACACACAAGCACAGAACAAACCCAAGTCCCCACCTACAGCAAACTGGTCCTGTAACAGGGTAGCACACCAAAACTAGACAACAAGCACATCAATGCTGGCCTGGCTAAGCCAGGCTCAAAGGAACGAGTGTGAGAAACACAAGTGCCAGGATGTTCTACAAACTTACATGCTCCTTCATTATATGCCACTTAAAGTTTTGGAACATCAGTAACTGATATGAAGAAAGTAGCTCTTAACTTATGATAAACCCATTAAAGCATTATCTTTAGGTAGTTTAGGTGAGGGAGATAGTTGTCCAACTTGTTCCTATATTGCCACTTTTCAAAGTTAGGTTAGCACTAAAAAAGTAATACTTGTTTCTGCTGTTATTGTGACTATGAGCATGTAGAGGACTAAAGATCAGGAGCCCATGACGTGAGCTGGTGCTCAAACACACAAAACATCCTCCACCCTGCAGTTTCTAGTCTAATTGTTGACAGCAGACTCCTAATTTGGAAAGGGAATACACTGAGGGAGAAATGAGAATTTGATGGCAGGAGCTGAGCAAAACCAAGGCCCCTACTTCTCAAGTCTGGACCTCTTAGATACTACCTTCTAGTCTGTGGCTGGCAGTGGGCACTGCAGTGATCCTTTGGTTATTGAGGGCTTCAGTGTCTCCAGAACCAGATGTGGAAGCCCTTCACACAGGTTTATGCAAGGCAGGGAATAGGGATGGACAACCAGGGCAGAACTGCCCCTCTCAGACTATGCTAAGCACGAAACTGCAGTCTGAGCTTGCTAGCCTGTGGAGAAGCCCTTGACCAAAGCAATGTGAAGATTGAGTTTTGGGGCTCATGCCACCTTGCTAGCCCAGCTCAGGGACTAGTGGGTCATCCCCTTGCTAACCCACAGAGCTCACTTCTAGCTCTGTGGCACTGGGAAATAATTTCATATGGGAGAGATGGGGAAGAGACAGGTCCCTCATAGCCAACTTATTCCTAACCTCTTTCTGGGCTGCGTTCCAGGACACCAGGGAAGCCTGCACCTGCATCACCCTGCCCAAAGTGAGCACGATTAATATCCTTATGAGGGATAAACGACAGGCTGACAAGGCTGGTGGTTAAAAACCCTGCCAAAACTATTCATTTGCTAATAATAAACAAAGAAAGAAACAAAAATCAAAGAATTACTCCAGGAAACAAATCACACATCATTTCAATAGCAGCCACTTCTCAAATGCCATCTTGGCCTGTAAGCAAGAAGCTGTTGGAGTTTACTTTTGTAACTAATGGCTCTAGAACTAATTAATTTAATATAAATCACAGAATTGCAGAATGCCAGGTTTGGAATGGACCTCAAGGATCATGTAGTCCAACCTTTCTTGGCCAAACCTCAGACTGAATGTGTCCTGTAGCTCTGCAAGTCAAGGTAGCACTTGAGGTTTCTGAAGCAATGCCAAAAACATCAAGGTGCAATTAGTACAAGCAAGTCACTAATTTCTCCCCTCATTTTAAACAAAAAACAAAAACCCCAATACCCAACAACAAAAACCACAAAAAAAAAACCCAAAACAAAAACAAGACTCCACAAGACAAAACCCAACTTTGCCCTAAGCTGTTGGAGCGGGGTGAGCTGCCACTTTAGCAAGCAGCTCCTGTGAAACCTTCAGTAGCCTCTCCAACAATAAGTAACAGGGCAAAGTTCACATGGGTGTATGGGAGAAGAGATTAATGGTGCTTTTGGAAAGGAACAAAGGGTTGTTATTTTACTGTTCAGTTTCCTCAAAAGGTATTAGAAAAAATATTTAATCCAAGCTTCCATCTGAAAAGGCCACTTAGAAGGAGGACTACAAGCTAAATCATGGCCTGAGAAACCATATGTGTACTTTAAAAACAGGTGCAAAACACACAAAAAAAGAAATCAAACTCAGGCATTTAGGAAGACACTAGTAACTACCTCACTGTCACAACATCCCTGTTGGCTGAAGCTTGAGTACCTAATGTGTGGCTAGAAGCTTGTCTGCTTCCTAGCTAGAGTTAAGATACCATGAAATCAAGTCACAGCCAGTAGGAAAGGTCAAAGGATAAAAATAAATGCAGTTTAAAAGCACTGCAGCACTGCAATTACATCAAAATTGTGTGGCAGTTAAAGTACTACACTGGAGCCCAGGAACTAGTGTGACTTAAAGTATACTTCTGATCTGAAAAGTGACTGAATAAATGGCTTTTAAAAATTTTATCTTTCAGGTCTCCTTAGGGTAAATATCTAAAACTACATCTCTGGTTTCAGCTTACTACATGCTCTTGCAATCACTGCAAAGCCAGTGCAAGACAAACATGCCTGGCGACTCCTTGCCCAGCATCAGCAAAACAGCTAAGATGCAGTAATATGCTCAACCTGCTACATCTGTACTTTGATATACCAGAGATCTCAAATTTTCTTCACTTTTGTAATGTATGATCACAACAAACCCAGAATTAGATACTTCAGCTGAAGACTTAGACCATATAAGCTTCCATTTAGTTGCCATCTGAAGTCTGTAGGCATTTACAATGTTAACAACTGTCCTAACACCACCTAGTCTATTTTGGGTGATGTGACTTAGCTGTAGCTGGGTCGAGAGCGCACACCTCACCTCTCTATCACAACAGAACAGACAAAAACATTTTTTAACCCAAGCAGTTTTACTTGAAGTACCTGTTGTTGCAGAGGAGTTTAATTCACAGATAATTTCAGAGCAGAGCCAGTGGATGTTGGGGGCTGACCTGCTGGAGAGCACCTCTGAGGAAAAAGATCTAGGAGTTCTTGTGGACAACAGGATGACAATGAGCCAGCAATATGCCCTTGTGGCCAAGAAGGCCAATGGCATCCTGGGTTGCATCAAGAAGAGTGCGGCCAGCAGGTCGAGGGAGGTCATCCTGCCCCTCTATTCTGCCCTGGTGAGGCCCCATCTGGAGTACTGTGTCCATTTCTGGGCGCCCCAGTTCAAGAAGGACAGGGAACTGCTGGAGAGGGTACAGCAGAGGGCCACAAAGATTATTAAGGGCATGGAGCATCTTTCCTATGAGGAGAGGCTGAGGGACTTGGGTCTTTTTAGTCTTGAGAAGAGAAGGCTTAGTGGAGATCTAATTAATGCATACAAATACTTAAAGGGAGGGTGTCAGGAAGATGGGGCTGGTCTTTTCTCAGTGGTGCCCAGTGACAGGACAAGAGGAAACGGGCACAAACTTGAGTATAAGAAGTTCCACCTAAACATGAGGAGGAATTTCTTTACTGTGAGAGGGTTGGAGCACTGGAACAGGCTGCCCAGAGAGGTGGTGGAATCTCCTTCTCTGGAGACATTCAAAACCCGCCTGGACAAGTTTCTGTGCAACGTGCTCTAGGTAGACCCGCTCCAGTGGGGGGGTTGGACTAGATGATCTCCAGAGGTCCCTTCCAACCCCATATGATTCTATGACATTGTACCACTAGGTGCGTAGACCCCTTTTCATACAATAGCTCATGCAAACACTCAGAACAGCAACCATCTCCTCCCTGGGAAGTGCACTGATGCCAGGTCACTCCATAGCAGCCTGTACCCTGGTGGTGAAGCTACTTTCCCACCATGAGGGAAACAGGAGTTTAAGCCTGCGTCGCACAAGAATAGAGACAAAACTTGTTTTCCACATCAGGTGAGGAAGCTGCATCTCCCAGCACTGCAGATCTCACTGCAGCTAATTTGGGGCTAAGATTATTTCTGTTTAATGGCAGAACAGGTACTCTTACCTTGGATATTCAACCAAATAATTGCTGCCATAATTTAGCCATGACAGGAATAGTTTTGGCAGACTATTGCTGAAATCTATTGAACTGTTCTTAAAATTTCAGGCAAGGAAGCCTTATGCAGGAAAAACCCATTAAAACCAACAATTATTCTAAATTCATCCAAAGAAATAAATAATGCAAGTATCTGCAAGATTCCTACTCACCTCTCCAAAGTCTGAAGTGCTTTCTTGTTTAATTCATCCTGAGTGTCCTTCAGAGTAGCTGTACGACAAGATACAATGCCATTTAAGAGTTGAATCCAATGTTTCAGATTAAATAAATAAATAGTTACACATGCACAAAGTATTTCAAACTGGGAGCATAAAAACTGTGGAAATCTGGTGATGCGTACATTCATGGCTGAAAAACATGCCATTTTGTTTTTAAAGAACAGCAGAAGACCCGTATTTTAACCTTAATAAAAATGAAATTGAGAATTCAAGACTCTTCCGACTCCCTTGTCTGAAATGCCAGAGCATGTTTTATTTACATATGCTACTGAAGGGGTCTAGGAGGAGAAGGGGGCATAACTAGATACTAAGAGCACAACAGGCCCTCTGCCAGGTTGGTGTATGTGCTAAAAGCAGTAAGTAGCAGCATATTCTGACTCAGATACAGACCTTCTCCACTACCATCCTCATGTAGGAGGGTGTTGCAGGTTGAACAGGGAACACCAGGAGCCAAATTTACAGCTCTACAACAAAACCCTTGACAACACACCACCTCCCTTGAGACCCCAAAGGATTTCTAGGCTACTTCAGGTGTGGCATTAGCTACTAATGACCTCTTTGGTGCCTCCAATTGCTTGACTAAAGGATTCTGTCCACTAAGCTCACTTCTCAATGTGTGAATTAATTCCTAGCTAAAAACCATAAGGAGAAGAATCAAGCTCTTGTTATGCCAGGGTATCATAAGATACCATCATCTTCAAGAGCAAGGGGTACAAAGAAAGACCTTAGAGAGGCATGGCTTTCTCAGATCCAAAATATCTTGAAAGCTAGCGATAATTTTCAGAAGTACATTGGCTGTCTTGTTCTGGTTCTTAGTTTTCAGATTTTGCATAGCAGTTGTTTCTTGTTCTGCCTACCCTGAATTTGAGAGCTACTGATCAACAGCACGAAGAAGTGATGAGTACTGACTCCATCAGCAAACATCCACCTATGAATATATTTGACTTCATACATCATCAGTGCAAGCTCCAGAATAGGGTGGCATATACTTAAGCAACAACACCACATACAAGCCAAGTATTCTTAAAAGTTATTAAGAGGAAAGGGTTGTGTTCTCCAACAAGACGTACAAGGTAATCAGTTTCTTTGGATTCTGCAACATGCTAGTGAGTGAAACTTTGAAAGTAATTTATTTTGCCAAAGTAGTTAGAGTAATCAGAACTTTTTTATTCTTACATCTTGTAACAGTTCTTCAGAACACCTGGTTCATTTGGGAGGAACAGCAATCTTCAGGATTTCCCAAATCAAAAAGATCAAAAATTGCTTATGCTACAAAATCTACTCTAAATAGCAAAACTGGAACAAAAAATTTGCAGTTTAAAGAATAAATTTGAAGGCATGGGCTTTCATGCAAAATGCAGCATTTATTAAAAGTAGCAGGAAACACTTCACTCTTAATAGCCTTAAATTGAGCATTCAGGTCTACTGCCAAATATTAGGAAAAGGTAACAGAGGAGGGAAACTCAGAGAAACAATTAAAAGAATCAAGATTGATGTAAAGATCAAAATGCTTGAAACACTAGAAAGGACTTGATCATAGCTATAAACATTCATCCAGAAAAATACGTCTGATTCTGTTTCTCGTGGAAACTACAATATTCTTTATGTAAGTTACACAGTAGTTCTGGAAATGCCACACAATGAGGGACACTGAAAAAAATTTTACTGTTTGCACCCCAAAATAAACATCAAATGGAAAATCCAGGAGAACTTTTAGGTTGCACCTGGTAAGATGTTTGTCTGATGTTCAGAAAGACTGATGTCAGAAAGCGCACAAAATATGTTATGGAAATGAAGTGATTATTCTACAACTAGTCAGCGTTGCCTCTGCACTACTGGGAAACAGCATGTGATTCCCACCTCCCACAATACGAATTGCATCTTCAGCTACAACTCAGTTGGAATCCTGGTTGTCTGTCTCTAGATTTGTGTTTGACTTGGATAAACACACTGAAATTTGTGTTTGACAATACTGAGGACTGAGGCTGCAAGTTAACCATGCTATTTACAGGGCCTTTACAGCTAAAGGAGATAAATTAGGAAAAAGAAAAAAAAAAGAAAAAAAAAGGGAAAAAAAGTGATTAAGTGATTTTGGGGAGGGATGTATAAAAAGAAGCTTGGCCAGCAGGTCAAGGGAAATGGTTTTCCCCCTCTGGTCTGCTGAGACCCCATCTGGAGTACTGCATTCAGCTCTGAGGCCCCCAGTACAAGACAGACATGAACTTATTAGAGCAGGTCAGAGGAGGGCAATGAAAATGGTTAAAGGGATGGAACACCTCTCTTATGGAGAAAGTCTGAGAGAGCTGTTGTTCAGCCTGGAGAAAGCTCCAGAGAGACCTTATTGTGGCCTTTCAATACTTAAAGGGGGCTTATAAGAAAAATTGAGAGGTTTTTTTTACCAGGGCATGTAGTGATAGGACAAAGACTATGATTTTAAACTAAAATTGGGAAGATTTAGATCAAATGTAAGGAAGAAATTCTTTACTATCAAGGTCATGAGACACCGGAACAGGTTGCCTAGAGAAGTTGTGGATGCCCTACCCACAGAATCATTCAAAGAAATCATTGTCACTGCAACTCACTTGTATCACTGAAAAGGTCTCACTTCAGACAAAGAAAAGCTTGCACCAAGGAGACAGAATTAGGTGGGTCTGCCTAAATTTGTAAAAGTTGTGCTCCATTCTCCAAGGTTGACTAATGTATTCTTCAGCCTCTACCCAACTTCACCCACTGCAAGCATGGCTGCAACAGTTCTACCAACTGAAACGCAGGATGTCTTACTACTTAGATTAAAATAACCTGCAAAGCAGAGCCTGGCCAGAATAAAGCAGAGAGCACAGGGGATTTTAAGCTTCTGAAACTTCAGCCGTTATTCCTGTAAGACACGGTACTTTTGCAACAGCACCTTAGGAGCCCAAGATTTGTATTCTAAAGCACTTAAGAGTTTTTAAAGGAGCTTAAGACTCAGCAAAAGTGAACAGGATCTTCAGCAACATTTTGGTACCTAAATATGAAGCTCTAAAGTCACATTTGAAAACAGAGGAGGGCAAGCTCTGCGTTAGTAAGCAGGTGTAGCATAGTAGGTGTGAATGCATGGAGTGAAACACTTAATGCTGAGGATCAGCATCAACACTACAAACATGGGGATAGGGGTCTAGTTCTAGTCTTGTCTCACGGACTGAACACCCATTAGCAGCTGCAGCATAATCAGGTCTATTTATGTAGCACATTAGTTTTATGGGAAAGAATTCAGTTTGTGTTGTGCAAAACTGTTCCATTATGTGAATCACAGCATAGGAAATGGAGATGACTGAGAGATGGACTTCAAAAATACATTTCTGATCCAAACACACCAATGCGCATGCACCCTTTTGCAGGTATCAATGGGTTACAAACATTCCCTTGTGTTATGACACCTAATATGACAACAGTTTTAGCACCCAGAATTATAATTAAAGATCGTATATATATACTGTTATCTCCAGAAGCAAAAATGATGGGTTTGTTCACTAATAAGCAATATCTAATTATTATTTTTTTTAACATTAACCAGTCCTGTCAGTATACTGATTATTTACAACATCCAGAAGGACTGATACAAAGTTTCCAATTCAGTCCCTGATACAAAAATTCTAAATGAAAACAGAGATACAGCACACTCTCATCTCTGAAGAAGTAAGGGTCTGTTAAATCCACAAAGATTTCACAAGATGTGAGGTGGTGATGTTAGATAAGAGCAGCCCTTGTATTTCACAACACATTCTCAACCTGGTCATTTGTCTTTAGCCTTTGTTAAATTCATCTCACCTTCCCCTCTGTCTTCAACGGATTCTGCATCAGACCTAAGGGAGGCAAAGCTGACAATACAGCTTTCGTCAAAACTGGAACTACAAGAAAGGTTTGCTGTTGACATTGACCCACTGGGAACAGATCTGCAGAAAATTTAGTATAGCAATAGATGGACATTGTGTACGAGCAAGAAATTTGTGCTTCTAAGAGTGAGGCAAAAGTGGCAGCAACTTCCTCTGAGGACGTATCTTTCAGCTACTTCAATGAGACTTATTTCAAGAAAAATGTAATCAGACATTAAGAACAAGGAAGCTACACAGACTGCTACCCAGCATAAGTTTCAGGAAGACACCCAGGAGTAAATCTAATAGCTGTAAAGTGACTTTTATCAAACGCTCCCACAAGCTTTTTGAATTGTTATTCAGTTACATTCTTTCTTCTGACTCTGTTTTTTAGCAAGTGCTTTTTGCAGGTCACAAAGGAAAAGCTTTAATACAACTCCTCAGTGCCTTTGTCACACAGAAGGAGAAATATTTACTAAAAGGATATACTAAATAAGAAAGCCTAACCTTGCATGGAAGGCATCTTGATATAATGCTGTAAACTTTATAAGGCAATTGGTCAAATGCCTCTGAAACATTTAGCTACCATTAAAAATGCTGACTCACTGGAAGTCAGCTCAAAAGGAAAGTTACGGAAATCATGTATACATACAGATGTTTGATACTGTGTCTGTATATGTCACTATGAACTGGTATAAACACAATTATAAACAAGACTGTATGAGGCAGGATTATATAGGGGAGTTGCTGTCTTCCTTTCAGCATAGTTCACTCTTGCTTTTTCACTGTGATAAGCTATTTTTCTAATGATGCTAACGAAAAATCTCTCATTTGTGCAAATTTGACATTATCTAGTAAAATGCTGTTCCATATTCATGATCATCATAAGTGTGCTTTACAAGGACTTAATCCATTTTATTAAAATATAACCTGAAAGATTTCCCTCAAATAACTGAGTGACTGGCCCTATTGACTTAAAGGCTAGAGATGCAAGTAGAAGGCAGATATTCTACTGTTTCACAACTAACCTGAAAGATTTCCCTCAAATAACTGAGTGACTGGCCCTATTGACTTAAAGGCTAGAGATGCAAGTAGAAGGCAGATATCCTACTGTTTCACAACATAAATCAGATGCTGATCTGGAAAAAAAATCCAAGGCAGTTGCTGTGAGGACTCGTTTCTTTTACAGTAAAAAGGACACTTATCACAACATCTGAATTAATCTCTTGAAAACTCAGAGAAGACTTCTCTTCCAGAAGAAATGTTTCCATGTTTCATTTTGCTGCGTCAAAGTATTTTTAAAGCCAGAGTACAGCACATGCCTCTGCAACTCCATTCTTTAGAAACCACCTTCTTTCCATACCGAGGATAACAAATAGATCATAATGGGCAAACATAGAAAACCTTCCATCTCTGAAAATAGTCTCTGGGATCTTGTATAGCTTTAGGGAGAGTTTAAACAAAATCTAGGCAAAATGCCCTAAAAAGCTAGGCTGTTAAGCAGAACTCAATATTTAATGAACTTTAAAAATATATATATATGAGAAAG
Organism: Calidris pugnax; assembly: GCF_001431845.1. Lineage (NCBI taxonomy): Eukaryota > Metazoa > Chordata > Aves > Charadriiformes > Scolopacidae > Calidris > Calidris pugnax. Next base: position 12,761,188 of record NW_015090922.1, on the reverse strand, counting down.
TTCAGGCTAGGAAAGACACCTGTTTCTTGACACAAACTTTCTAGGGGGAACTATTCTGCAGCAGAGAAACAGAACTGAAGAGAGCTACAGTGCCTGTTAGCCTCCATGTTGGAAAGCAGTTCTCAGAACAGCTGGTCAGATAGGGCTGGCTGAAAAAATACACCGACCTGCACTACTAAGATCTGCTTCCTCATACACATGCCTTGCAGAATTCTGGTGTAACTTGCAAGGCCAGCATACTTCTGTAATACCATACAGTCATTTTAGTTTTGTTTCAGGCTCCTTTGCTGGAAGAAGTTGGTTCCTTTCTATGGGACCCATCTGACAGAAAAGCCAAAAAGTCAGGACTGCCAAATTGATTAGGAAACACGCTAGCTCAGCCATTATTCAAAGAAACTATGTTAGAAGGCCTTCTACCTATATTAGAAGTCGTAGAAGAAACAAAGACTGTTCCCACCTGTGAGCTTGATGAAGGTCAGAGCTATAACTCTTCCAAACACTGGGACTTCAAGCCCTTGTGGCTACCAAGCAGCAAATCTGCAGGAACCCATTGTCCAGTCATTCAAAACCCAAGCAAGCAGCATTGAAAAAATACTTCTTACATTCAGTGGTCTGTATCTAGTCAACATCCACATGTACCAATGAGGTAGATATTTTTATCTTGTTTACTTCTAAGCAGAGAAAAAACGACATCACAGAGAGGTTGAATCTCTGTGGGGAATCGGTATCACGCCAGGAACTGAAGTCAGGCATTTCTGACTCCAGTTTTTGGACTGTATTTCTTTATGTGATTTACGAGTGGGTGACAATAATATGAAAACAGATGGAAAGTTTGACTTTTTGTTGTGTAAATAAGTAACAGAAATGTATTACAAATATCCAAGTAAAGCACACCAAGTGCTGTTGGCTACAGTCAAATTATCACCTCCTAAGTAATGATTTGCATTTCTTCCTTTGCCTAAAAACTTCACCTTTATTACCATAGAAGACAGTTCTCTGAGCGAGTGAACAGTCCCCATTTGTCTTGCAATCTGATTGTTTTCCATGCCCAGTCAGCGCTAAAAGCAGAGTTTCTAGTGAATTTCCGTCACTTGCACTGAAGACTTTGAACAGATGCTATCTATACAACATACCTGACAAAGAGGATAACTTACCATCAGTAGCTTGAAGACTGTATGTCAGGCCCAGAGCCAGGTAACCCTTTGCTAGGGCCTCTCCAGCATCCTCACCAAGGTCTATCACCATTTTAGCAAAGCATTCTCCTTCTTCCAGCTGCAAAAGAGGTAGGTTGAGACTTATAAGCATTTCCTCTATTCTTGTTTCAGTAAGATTATCCACTAAACTTACCTGTAAGTTACCTGAGAGCCATTCATACAAAGGCTCACAGTGATCAATGTAAACACTCATACAAAGGAGGACATGGAAGGTCAGATTAGCAGACCTTGGTGCGCATGGCACAGTTCTGAGAAAAGTTTTGGTTTTGATTTAAGCATCCACCCCAAACTATTTCCAGATGTTTAAGGTTAGTGAAGGACACTATCTTATTTTTATATTTCCCTTCGGGCACGCTTCAATCATGCAACCTTAAATACAAATGTTGGACAAACTGACTACTTATATACTATCCTAGCAGCACACTGAAAGGTCTAACAAGTTTCTACCTTCAAAGAAAGACCATCTAGTTTTACTGTATGATGTATTTAAACCTTAGCAAATTTTACTTCCTTTTAAAATGTTACAAAAGCAAAATAAGACAGCACTTCACTGAAAACTGAGCTCAGCTGCTGCTTGCAGTTCTGCTGCCACAGCAGCAAATCCAGGACACAAATTTTGACCTGAAATGCCATGCTACCTTAGCAGCTCATGCCACACTAGCCACATTTTGCAACTTTTGCAAAGACACAACTTCCTTGAAAATGCATTTTATATTGCAGATTGCAATGAGAAGAGAAAGCAGTCACAACCTCTCAAATCAGCCTCCAAAATGGTGAAATATGTAAGATGGTCTCTTCTACTACAGTATAGACTGCTTCCCCCAACCTACCTTTCCAGCTGACCACACAGTCCTAAGTTTAATGAAAATATAAAGCTTTAGTATCTTTATAATCTGACTTATTGAGAATTTTAAACCACAAATAATTTGAATGTTTTATTACAGAATAGAGTGTTCCTTATTTCTAACCCTGAACTCTCATTTACATCACTCACCCACTAAAAGTAGAAAAGACCAAGACCTGTAGACTGCACGTATCTGTAAATGCGTAGGTTGGAGAGGTACAGGCAAAATCTGAAAGTAATGTTTGAAAGACACAAAGCATACAGGAAGACCTCATTTCTTTACAAGATAGTCTGCATATCCTGTCAACCATAATCAGAATCATCTCTAATCAAGAACCAGACAGCATTACGCTATTGGAAAAATCCTCATTTTGAAAACTTTCATTACATGACAACTGACTTTCTAGCATGGGATCGTTTAATTTTGAGGAAATACATTTTTGTTTGAAATCCAACTGTTTTAGATGCAAGTACTGCTGATGTAACTGAAACTTGCTCTCCTAATACTCAGCTTTGTCAAGCTTCAGCACCTCGTAACTCCTTAATATCTAAAAGGAGTCACTCATAATGAACCAGAACCAAAAGGTACTAGCAGATCAGAAACTTCCCTTCTGCAGTAATCTGTTAATATGCTACCTACCAACAGAATCTACTTCACTTGCGATACTATCCTGTCAATGGGCCTCCTAGCTACATCACTTGAAGACATTCAGGTGACCACATCAGCCAACAGCTTCATAAACAAAGGAACTGGTATTTATTACATGATATCAAACATCAGGGGGAAAAAAAAGTACTTTTAATGTAAGCTTGAAGAAAGGCTGAAAAGTGCAAGTGAAGACATAATCTCCACTGTTTGCGTCTTCTCATTTGTACAGCTCCTTGAGGCCATATAATTCAAACTAGATATAGATCAATATCATCCAAATTTCTGAAACCTCAGATCAGTCAGCCCAATGACCAGTATATTTTATCATCAAACTCTTCCCTGAAAGCACTATGAAAGCATTACAGTCTTGCTGATTGCCTGGTCAACTATGAATCTGGAAACTACTAACTGAAACAGGAATACCCCCTTGGGGAATATTTGGGGCTACCAACTAAATTGCAAGGACTGTCTTTAACAGCATTATCCAAAGCCTACTGGATTTGGAAAAACTGGAAATAATCCTACTGACTTCAGTGATGCTTAGATAAGACCTTTAAAACTCTGATCACATCAGGAAGATGGAGATTTGTTCCAGGAGATATCTTAATCCTGTCAGTAGTCCTACTGACTTCCCTGAGCATGTTCTGGACCAGAGCCTAGGGCAATGGAAGAAGAAAATGTCCCATGACTTGTCACAAAGGGAAAAAAATAAAGAAAAAAATAAAGAAAAAAATAAACCACCACCAACAAAAAACCCCTTCCATGAAACAGTACCTGAATTCTTCAGCTCTCAGGAACTTTTATGTAAGACATGAAATCTCTGCAGCCAGAAAATTAATTCTGCACCTCTTTTGTGACCATAAACAGCTATATTCCCACTCTCTGTCTTCATTGTTTCTCCTCTTTTCCCCACACGCACTTTCATCCAAGAAGTCTCCATTAGATGAAGAAAAGAGCTATACAAGGAATTCTAATAACTAGTGAACAAGGTTAGGGGTGGGTAAAGCCTATGAAAAAAGAGATTAAATGAAAGGTTTGGAGTTGAAATGGAGACATTTAAAATTGGAGAGATTTTGCTCCATTGTTTCTCTAAACGGTCACCTGATGGTGCTTCCAGTGTCTGACTGATGGCCTATGCTGCATAAATCAGCAGCACACCATTCAGCTTTCTTGCCTGCCAGTTATCCAGGGCCACCTGTGAGTGTCAGATTAATCTACTGTATGAATAATTAAAACCACAACTTTTCAGAATGGCTGAAAAAGCACTTCTAGCACAAACATTCTTACAAACATTTATTCATGCTAAACACTAATGGCACTTTGACCAGCCACAAAGATTCTCATGAATGCAAACTTGGGTCAGCTGAAGGCTGCTTTGAAAATATGTGGCCTTGCAAGCTCCAGCACAGCTGGTTATGTTTATGAGAGCATTTACTTTTCTTTCGTACAGCCACTCAGCCATTTCCCCTGCCAGCCCTGCTGTGGCTGCCATCTGCCCCAACTTCTCCCGTTCTCCTCCTCTTCAATCATCCTAGGCAAGTGTGAAAAGCCAAACTTTCACTCATTTCACTTACTGTCAAGTTTCAACTCTCCAGTGCAAACTGCCCTTACTGGATTGCAGTCTGGGTGAAAACTCCCTCTCCATACACCTGAGTGTACCAGTAGTGAGCCTGAGCTGTGATCTGCCAGTAAGTAGAGCTGTGTCCATGGAGGTCCTTAAGCATATGAGATGTCTCCAGTCTGTTCCATCCAGTAGCAATGGGAAAGGGAGTGGGGGAAGACCTCCAAATGGCACATCATCCCCTCTGGAGTCCCACCAGATAGAGCCAGTCCCAGCTGCAGCTCTTACATGCTGCTACATGACCTGAAGCAGCAGGAGCTGCTCCCACTTTCTCCTCTTCCCATGAGGTGCTGGGTATGTGAAGTCTCCCAGAAGTTGTGAGCTCAAGGTACACAGAAGTGAGCTAAGTGGCAGAAAGCTAATCAGGAGAATCAAGACACCCATTCACACTCCTACTGCAAAGCCAGAGGCCAGCCTCAATATGAAGGGAACCAAAAGGGTTCACTCACTTCAGAGGAGACTCTGATCTTAAAGTGACACAACACTGCATTGGAAGGGCAAGGAACACGGATCAAAACTTTTTGTTGCAACTTATAGGCCCTTGCTAGTAAGCTCTAAGCCACAGGATACCACATGTCCTCCCTCACAGCAGGCATGGCAAAGCATCGCTTCGTGATTTTGGAACGCACAGAACACTGCTGTACCTGGTTGTGAGCAGCATCACTGGCAGCTTCCAACACCATGGAAAATATATTTCTTTTGGCATTAAGATGGCTGGTAACGGCTTGAATTCCGTTTCCTTAGAATCATTATTTGTTATTCCTTCAGAAGCAAGCAAAATACAAAGTCTTAAAGCCGCACACATATACCACCAATTTGTGCCCTACTGTTCTTCCATTCTTCTGCATACTCTGCACTGAATAGCTGGTGGAGAGAAGGGCAGGTTGCAGGGAGAGGTTTCCCTGCCTCCAAAATCTGCATGGAAGAAAGCTCAGAAAGCAGATGTAGGGGGAAAACAACTTAAAAAGAACTTTTTGTGTTTTGAACTCAAGCTGTATAAACTGCCAGGAGGCACCTGGAAACACCAGCTAAGCAACCTCTCCACCATGCCTGAAACAAGCACACACCTGGCACCTGGAGAGAGACCGGCTGCCAAACTGTGAGCTAACACTAACAAGACTGTAATACTGTGGGGTTGGGGGCTTTCTCCCCTTTCACCCCCTCCATCATCTTCGATGGAAAAGGGAGGGTTGTTAGCTGCACAGCCCTGAGGGATGTCTTCCCTGAAACAGAGAGTGGCTGTTAGAGCCACCCTTGCTATCTGACTGCCTGTTTTGGTGTGTGCTTGAGCCACACACCTCGTGCCTGGGGGCACACTGACAAGGGAGAGGGGAACAGCAGGTGCTGTCCCCTGGCCTATTGCCACCCACCTGGTTTCCAACTGCCACCCAGCTTGTTTTTAGAAAAGCTCAAGCCCTACCCCACTGAATCAACACCCTCCGAGACTGTCAGTGGGAGCTGCGGTTCTCACCAGCATGGATTTAGAACAATTGAGGACAAGCAAATTGAGGATGTACAGCAGCACTGAAATAGCACCTACTATGCTGAAAAGGAGGAGCGCACAAGGGAGGAGGCAGGAAACGTGCCAAGTGACACTGGCCTTAAGACATCAGACAAGGTTAGTGAAACAGGGGAGTTTGGACACCAGAGAGACTGAGTGAGACCCAAGCACTTAAGAGACCTGGAAAGGGCATCTACACAAAATTACACATGATATGAACTAGATGGATTGACCTCTTCTTATCATTTTTGTTATACTGGGTTGTAGGTCTAGATAGTAATTCAAAGAGAAGAAAAAATTAAATACTGGGAAAGGAAAATAAGAAGAGGGAAAATGCACAGGAAGAAAACGGCCAATAAGGCATAGTATAATGGAAAGGTTTTGTCCCACAGCTGTTTACAGCATACAAAGCAAATCATGTTACATAAATCAGGAAAAAAAATTCCTGTGCTTTCTATTGTTAGTATAGTCGCATTTTCTCCACGTCTCACCAGTGCTACGCCCACCAGCTCACTCTGCATGTGAGCTCAGGCCCCTGCACTTAGGAATACTTGGGCCTTTCTTCCACTGCAACAAGAGTGGTTTGTTCACAAGGAAGATGACTAGAAGGCAAAATTCTTGGTCATCTTGATGTCTAAAATGCTTGGGATTGCCCTAGTAACAGTAGCTGTGATGTAAGCAAGAAGGTCTTTTAGAAGGAAGAAATATCTAGTAACTTCTTACCAATCACTGCTTTCTCAGTAACCTCTGGCCCTAGCAATGTCGGTCCTCTGGAGTGTCCACTCAGCAGGCAGAATAACTCTGATAATGGGACTACATTTAATCTTTCAATATTATTCATGCTGCAGTAAGACCTAAGCATTTCCATGCGACTCCAGGGCTCCTAGGCGACTGGGTACAAGCACATGCATAGCATTTATTATCTATAGTGACAGGGTCAACAACAGACAGAAGGAGGGAGAAGCACTCTCGGATTAAGTGGTCTGTGAAAGTAATGAATGATAAGCTGTTACCTCAGAAGTATGCAGCTCTAAATCTACATCCTGCCAACCTCTCCCCTCTACACTCACTCCATGATGTATTGACCTCATGGTATGCCTTACCCACTTTTTATGACTGCATGCATGGTCTGGCCTGGCCTGACCTCACTCTCTTCTCCCTTTCCTTGACTGATGGCATGATCCCTCTCTTCCCAGCAAAGTGCTGCAGCAGAGCACTTCACTGTGCAAACTAGGACTGGGGAGTTAAAAGAAATGAGGGGAATGTCTGCGAGGCACAGCACCATCTCGCAACACAACTTTAGCCATGGCGTGAAATCCCTCCTAAAACTCATGCTAACTGATAAAACTGGCACCATTTGGTGCAACACAAGTTTAGCACAACACTATTTCTGTGGTATAAACTGTGGGGCAATGAAAACAGCAAGAACATGCCTCATGTATTCCTACTCTCTGTCAGAGTGGAGTTCTAGAAGATTCAAGCCTATCATAGGATTATAGTCCATTTATCTCTATGCATATTTACAATGTATTCAATATGCCCCCATTGAAATGAATAGAGTAAAAGGCACAAGAAAGCATCATAGTAACCCTAAATGCCTTATTTAGGCTCCTAAAATGAAGAAATTAAGTATTTAACACTTGCCCGTAAGCAGAATTTCTAGTTTTAGTATTTTCACACCACCTGCCATAACAGGGTCCTGGAGAACCTAGACCAGTAGTGGAATTAACAGTACTGTACTATTAAAATATTAAAACCAACAACTCCTGCTTCAACTCAAAAGTCACTGCCAAAATAGGCAAGTGAGCAAGCATTCAGCTGAGGCCATGCCAGGGAAGGCTGAGTGAAAGAGGAAATAGCAGCAAGCCTTTTAGTAAGTAGAACTTTGAATTTATAGTGGACCAAGGCAGACAGCCTCAGTTATGGACACATTCCACAGTAAGCTACATCTACTTTCCTATGAAAATTTAAAACAATACTCTGAACTTCAATAGTCAATAACTTCATAGTGCATTTGGGAAAGCTAAAAGACTGCGGGCTAAACATAAACGGGCCTTGTGTTCACTTGCTAGAAGCATTCACATGTGAGTTCAGCAAACTGTTGTGCTGAAACGCCAGTAAACTGGAAGGCTAGGCAGCATGACGCCTCAAAAGTAATTCTGAGCCCACTACAAAGACATTTAAAACACCTGTGTAATGGGCTAGATACAGTATAAAAGTCCCAACTTTGCTGAAAGCTTTTGTATCTCATGAGCTTTATGAAGTACATGTCCACCCACATCCTGACCAGACAAGTGTCGTCCGTATATATAGGTGAACTAGTTTTGGACTAGATTTACTGGTCCTCCAAGAAAACTGGCATAAGCTTTAGAATTAATGAAGTATTGATTTACAGTTTATTTGACTTTTTTTTTTTTTTTTAAATTGTGAAAACCTATAATTCTGAAAAAGGTAACCAAAACATTGCTTTTATCACTCAGTTGTTTACTGCAGGCCCAATCCTGAAAGCTAGAGGTTGATGGAGCAGATCATCTGCTGATGTAAGCCAGCATGGTGCCACTAATATGCCAGTGGAGTAGTGCCAACTTACATCAGCTTTTTTTTTTTTTTTTTTTTTTAAATTGTGAAAACCTATAATTCTGAAAAAGGTAACCAAAACATTGCTTTTATCACTCAGTTGTTTACTGCAGGCCCAATCCTGAAAGCTAGAGGTTGATGGAGCAGATCATCTGCTGATGTAAGCCAGCATGGTGCCACTAATATGCCAGTGGAGTAGTGCCAACTTACATCAGCTAATAATCTGGTCATACTGTCACAACAGAAGCTGGGGGCGTTTAGTTCTTTTCCACATCAGGCTCTGTTACATATTGATTTGCATGGCACAGCATGAATGTATGCATGTTTTTACTTTGATTTGTTCTGCATTGAGAGATTATTTCATAGATGTGATCTGGGCACCCTCAATGTTGTAAAATCACTACGGTATATTTTTTGTTTTCCGTGGTTCTCAAAGTGTGCTGAGATACCATGTACAAAGCAGCAAAACAAGTTAAATGAGCACGAGATTAATCAGGAAATAAACTGTTCTGTGTGCCTCATGACATTATATAATTATCCAGCTGCATAAATCTTTTTTTTTTTTATTGCTAGTAACTGAAATAAGACTAAAGTACTGCTTGTCCATGGACCATAAACAAACTGAGTACAATACTGCACAAAAAGCACATAGCAGACAGATGCAGGACATATAAATTAGCAGATTCATTTGAATAAATGGTGATCTGATTTCACCCTTTTTGTGCCTCGCCAGCAATGAAGTACATAGATATATTTCCTATTGAGAAATTAATCATATTTTATATGTTCTGAAAAGCCAGATATATTTAAGTATTTGTTAATATTTGTCCATTAGACTCTTCCCATGCCATGTGTATCCTCCTTTCTATTTATACTGGCATTGATCAGCTTGTTCACTTCCAGTTTAAATGATTCAATTCTGATTTGATTGCCATGTAATTTAAATGCAAATAATTACTGTAAGGATGACATTTAGGAAAACAGCTCTGCTAAGCAGGAAGGTCTTTATTAGGCATGGGATTCTGCCAGTAATATCAGAAGCATCCCTTTGACTATGAGATGTGGGAACAAACCATTTCAGTTCTTTTAAAATATGCCCCAATTTCCCTCTGACTCCCCTTGATTAAAACTCTTCTATACCATCATCAAGTTTGGTATCAGGGCAGAGCATAGGCCACTGACAGAAAGGAAGAGGGGAGAAGACTATTTTTAATTTGGTTTTAGTTCATAAAGTTGTGCTCTAGATAACTGCAGTAAAATTACCCTCTTGTGAAATCACATTTGTATTTCATGCTGCACCAAGTTCTGAGCCAGGGTCTGATTGAAAAACACTGAAAAGTGTTTCACACAATGAAAAAGCAGTAGATAGAGGAAAAAAACCTCTTACTTTATAATCATCAAAACCAGCTCGTTTCCCCCTTCTTTCTCCTTTTTGTTTTCTGGGTGGGTTTTTTTTATACTTTATTAGCTCTGCCATGTATGAGAAATCTGGAGATACTGGATCGCCTGAGGACAGAGCTGAGACTAAATTACAGTCTCACCTTCCTTTCTAAATGTCTCTATAACAAGGTATTCTTTATATGCTAGCTGTGTTAGCAGATCCATAGAGATGTCAGGGAAAGCACCAATGAGAAGGACAACTCCTGACTCTGCCCATTTCCTGACATAGCAGCGTCTTCAATTTGGGCTCATAATTTCATATTCAACTCCTCATCCATCACAGTCAGCAGACTTTAATGGTACCATTTGGAATGTAGTCCTCAGTAGGGAGGGCTTCACAAATACCAGGGCAGCATGTGAAAAAAAGCGATTCTATGTCATTTCTTTTCTCACAGCACGGAAATCTTGTCCTTTCACCTCAACACACATCAACGAGCCAGTGTTTGGTACAGTGCCTCCATTAAAACTTCACTGTCCCTGTTAAACACAAGGCAGTCCCAGGGATCTTGATTTTAGCATGCAGTCTCACAAGATGCACTCGCTGCATTTCAGTTTTGTCTACAGGCTAGGTATGGCAGAAGTCACACGTTTAGCAAGTATCAAGAGACCACAGCCTTCTTGAAGTCACTATTTGTGTTTAGAAGTAGCCAAAGTCAGTCAAAGCATGTCTGAAAGGACCATTCTGCTAGGTGCCTTGCTGCCTTCTCTCAGGATCCTGAACTTCACTACTTTGTAGTCATTGCAGTCAAGGTTGCCCCCAAACTTCACATTCTCAACCAGTTCTTCCTTGTTTGTAAGTACCAGATCCAGCAGAGCATCTTCCCTCATTGGCTTCATGGCTCCTGTGCCTTTCCCTTGTTGGATTCATGTTCACAGAGCAGGAAGGCAGAGGAATAAAAGATTTATTTGCAATATGGAGATCCCAAGTTTGTTTCCTATCCTAAAATCCAGGCTCCTAGACAAAAACTAGCCTGATCTCAGAGAAAGATTTTCTTCATATTTAAGAGAACTGTTCTGCTGCGTTTTCATTTTTTTTGCCTCTTGACAATCACTTGGACAGCAGAATTGCCAGGGGAAGCTGTCGGGCTCTTGCAGTCCCTGGCTATGGCTCCAGTGAATGCAGGAGCCTATGAAGTTCCTCTAGCTTCAGACCCTACAGAATAAAAACTATCAATATACTTGTCGATGATTTAGACTAACAATAAATCGACCTTGCTTTGAAAACTTCATCAGAGATACTAATAAGACTGTTCAACACGGTTGAAATGCCTGGCTCTCCTGTTGTTTTAACATCTCTGAGAATCAAGAAAAAAACCCTTATTTGCTTTATTTAAAAAAAAAAAAAAAGTCACTGTGAATATTATTTTATACCACCAAATGACTTTCAGCCCTCAAAATTCAGATAGTAAGCTAAAGGTACAAGAGACTTAAATTGGGTAGTTCAGCAAGAATTCCCTTCAAGGCTCTCAGACCTGAAAGATTTTTCCTAGAACAAGATACTTAGCAGTTTTTGCTGACTCACATACAGATTCAACCATTATAGTTTGAACAGTGTAGTTCATTCAAAAACATACATAACTAGATCTCCTCTCTGACAGTGGTGTAAACTGATATAGCTCAGTTAAATTGAGCTGAATACCAACATTCACCAGGTAGGGATTTGGAGGATGGGGAGGCAGGGGAGAAGGGGATGCAAAAACAGCAAGTCTACCCCCTACAACTTTTAACCAAAATCTGGACAGATTCTTCTAGTATTTTCTTTCATGCTTTCTTGCATCTTTGTTTTACTTACATTAGCAATAATAATCCTTCACTGACTGCAGGGACACCTCGTGGTGAGGACAGGTGACAACAGCAGACTGCAATTCAATTAATTAAACCAAGCAGCAAGACTGACAGATGTTTCTGCTCCTTAGGATAATCAGTATTTCACAGGCACAGACTTCCACTCCCACTCTGCTTTTAGGGCATACATTAACACATCCAGAACAGCAAACACTGACACAGCAACTTCTAGAACAAAGGACTGAGTTGTCCAGCAGACCTGAACTGTCTAACAGTTCACTTACAATTATTTACATTTGTCTTCCGGGGTCTACAGTAGCCGATTCAACTTGACACTCAGCTGGAGAAGCAGTCCCCAGAATAGCTGTTATGGCTTTTCCCTCCTCCCCTTTGTTTAATGTGCCAACAAAACGCATTTCAGTGACTCACTGCAAAATTTCTTGCTGAGATTTTCATGGCTTTTTTTTAAAAGGCATCCATGCGCGTATGGTTTTTAACAGGGATTCCCTCTCTCCTCATCGTAACTAAACTGTGACAGTGTCACTGCAGCACCTGATCCGTTCCATAATAAGAATTGCATCAGCTTGCTTACCCAGTGCAGCGACCCAATGCAGACCTTGGCAGCCAGGAGAGGAATGGTGGGATCTGTAGGTCGCAGTTTAGCACACTCTTTGAGCACTGACACAGCATATGCTGACTGGAGGAGGAGGAGGGGGAGAGAAGGGGAGGAAATAAAAAAGGGTGATTAGACAATGCTGTTACAGAGTCCAAGCAAGATATTTCAGTGAAATGTACAAAAAAGTGCTATGAACTAAAGAACCACATGTCAGCAACAAGTTTGCAACTTTATTCCCACCACACACAGCCACATGTGTGTGCACATATGCACACAAACACACGCTCTTCCAATGCTCAGAGGAAACATGCCAAAGAACCAGCTCAGTTGCGCCCTTTACAAGGAACAGTTTTCCTCAGCTGTTAAGGCACTGGTTATTTTAATTCTGCCCTCCCAATTCACAAGAATTCTGCTATAGGTTTCCTTGCGCACAGCCATCTTCCAGTAAGCCAGAAGAGAGCTCATAAAGAGCGTATCCTCCAATATGTTAACATTTTAGGTTGACTCTACTCTGAGATAGGTTTATGCAGCTGAAGCAATCTGCTCTGTAGATCGTTTTGTGTCTTCTCCAGTTCCAGAGCATACAAGAACACAACTGGGATCCCATCATGCAAAGGGTGGAGTGGGCAACTACAGAGCAATATGCTGTTCAGTGGGTGGTCCGAGTAGCATGTGTTAGAAAGAATGTCCATAAAATTCTTGCTGTCCTTCTGGTGTTAGGTTACCATTAATGAATGATGTTTATTAAGATTAGCACTGACATAGCCCTTTGGTTCAATGTACTCGACAATCATTGCTTTTTACAGCACATACTCATGGCTGCCACATTTCAGAAGATTTAAAGGCAAAGGAGGAAAGCTCTGGTCTAAGATGCTGGTGAGAAGGTCTGGTCAGCTGATAAGGAGGCGACAGAAGTTGCCCTGCCACAGTCTCCTAGCCCACTCCACCTGGACCACAGTTTCTTTCACATTCATAGAATCATAGAATGGTTAGAGTTGGAAGGGACCTTAAAGATCATAAAGTTCCAACCCTCCTGCCATGGGCTGGAACCCATTCCCAGCCCTCCTCACTAGTGCCCTTTGATCCCCACAAATTCTCTCAACCTTGAGCTCAAGGGGAAGTTTTCTTCTCTCAGAATTTCTCCTGATGTGCCTCATTCCTCCAAAACTCTTCTACACAGTCCCAAGACACACACAGTCCTCTCTCACTGAGTGTTCCCTCTCAAAGGAGGGCATTAAATAGTCACGGCCTTTCCATATTACAGGACAGCAATAACAGAATCTTGCAGAGTCAAACTAGCCGCTATTCCTATCAGGTCCTGGCCATCTCCTCCTGACCCTGACCCACCAGAGCTCTGAGCAGTACAGGAAGCTGGGTCTGGTGTTTGCTCCAAGTCCCTGCAGCCCAGCACTGCAGCCCCATGCTCCTGCTGGCCATCAGCACCTCCTCTGCCTCACACCACATCTACCGCCCCCTTTCCTCACAGGTCCAGTTCTTGCTGTGGGATTCAAAAGCCTGGATAGGAATTTGCTTGGAAAGGAGCCTGGGAAAAGGGTAAAACAGATGTAGAGCAGCCCTGCCCGTGCTAAGGCAAAGATGGGTTTTGTAACCAAAGACACAGCAGCGGAGAGCAAACCCTCCTGCTTGAAAAGCTTAGGTACCTGCTGCATGGTCTGAAGAGAAGCAACAGCGTGCCCTGTGTTCTCCAGGCTGCTCCCACCTACCTGGCACATCAGGTATCATCAATAAAAGTAAGGAAATATTTGCTGTTTTACAACTCCAAATGCACAATTAGCCTGAAGTCAGAAAGAAGCTTGTCTCAGAGCAAAACCAGGAATCAATAAATTTTGTCCTAGAGCTTAAACCATTACCTCGTCCTTCTCAGAAACAAACGCTTGAGTAATTCAACCCTGAGGTATGGGAAGAAACACACTGCTGTGCTCTGCTGTCACAAGGTGATGAGCATCCCTCAGAATGAAACTCCCTGACACCTATTTGTTCAGAACACATAGTGTCTCAGGTTTTAATGGCATCTTATTTCTCCCTCTCACAGAATGCTACCTGCACTGCAGGCAGCTGGGATTCCCAGTAGCACTGCTGGACGTGTTGGAAATGCAAGCATAACCCCGTAAGGGTACTCGCCTGGCAATTCATCTTCTTGCTCTCCTGCCCATATTCCAACCCCACAGGTGTTTGCAGATAAGAGAAACTCTAAGAGCAGAGCACGACAACAATCACTTTGCTGGTTGGTGTATTTGCAGGTGGACCTCCCCCAGCCCTTGTCATCTCACCACATAAAAGCTAACTGAAAAGGCCAGGTATGTAAAAGACCATACACTGTCCAGCACCAACACTTTCAGAAACAGATACAAACCGAACCCAGCGATGATTCTCAGCTCCTCATCAGCAGTGCAACTGCAGGGAAAGCAGGAGGCACCTGGGGGCTGGTGACAGCTGCCCCACCGGCCAGCACAGCCAGCACTAGCACAGACCAGTGCAGCGAGAGGCCTGTCCTAATTTGGTCCACAGCTGTAGCACCTTTCAGGGTCTACATACACCAGAGGTGAAGTAATACAACCTGGTTCCATGCCAGTTCCTCTTAAACTTTGCTCCTTCCCTGTCCACAGCCTGTCCATTGAGTAAGGCTGGTCCTCAGGACACAAGCCAACCCTGCAGCCTCCACTAGCCTTAAACTGCTTCTCCCCTCCATCCTGAGTCTGTGCAGGAAGCAACTGGAAAACAGTGACTACTGGATACCACAAAACAGAAAATCCCACCCTGTGCCTACACCCAAACACCTCGTGTGGAGTCACTTTATCACATGTACTCAGGAGCTTCTCAACATTCATTTACAGAGCGAGCACCAGTTTCCACACCTCTTCGAAAACATTTACAAAGTTCTGTCATTTTCAAGAAGTTTATAAAATTTGCAATTAAACATATAGAGCAGAAATGGTTTTAGAGACAGGGTGGCATGAAGCCTTTCTCCCCAGCATTTTAAAAATTCAAGAGATCTATACAATTTCACCTTGAAAACTTTACTCAGCAGAAATTATATATAGATGATGAAAATGTTAGCCAAGGAATGATGGTAGAAAGAATATCCCACTCCCACAGTGACCTTACTTAGGGGAGACTGGTGTGACATATAACGTCAAGGTGTTTTAAACATGTACAGTAATAGGCAGGGAACAAATATAATCCACTCAGTATTGAATACAGATGTCATTGGCTGGTAAAAATATTTAATATGAAACAGTGTTTGTGTAACATTGAAATAATCTGATAATTAAAATGTACATATTCTTTCACTTAGCGTGGGTGGACCAGGCAGCCAAGCGCATTGTTTTTGAGATTCACTGCAAGGCAATAATAATTAGATTTATTGGTGAGGCGTGTTTTGAGAAGAGAAGAGCTTGAACTCCACGTGAGTGCATGCTTCCTACTCATAATTTTGAGCTTCAGAGGGGCTCATAAAAATTCAAGCCAGGGTTTAAGTTCTTTCTTTTTAGCTTGCTAATTGCTGGATTATAACGACTGCACTGGAACCAGTTCCCAAGGATTTCAGAAAACTAGGGATTTGCCCCTGGGCCTCATTTGGCTTCTCTCTGGGAAAAAGACTTCTAAGTCCCCTCAAACACACACAAACCCGTTAAACAGAAATGGTTTAAAGAAATGCCAAGCTTGCCAAAAGCTGCGTCATGGGGGTTTCAGCTCTATTTATGGGAGGTCTAATGTACGAGTTCTCAGCCTTGGGATCCTGATCAGGTTTGAGGAGATTCATGACCATCCTCCCTTTGTTATGACCAACAAAGTACTGAGCTCAAATCAGGCTATCGAATGAAAACACTTTTTTAATGGGAATGTTGATCCATATAAAATAAAATAAAATAAAATAAAAAGTGAACTGCATGTAAGGGACTTAAGAACTTGAATTACCAGTTAGGCATCTCCATCCTTCACATACCAACAACTTTGTGGTTTTTGCAATGGAGACAGGGAAGGACATGGCACTACTGTTCCATATTTAAATCCGGTATCTATAGGAAGCTGGTTTTCTCCATCAATTTTTTCCTCACCTAATCTACTTGCATACAATATTTTTCTTCTGCAGAGATCACAAACATGTTCCACAATAATTTATGAAAAGAAAATTAGGAAAGGCAATTTTTGGTAAGTAGCATGCAACACTAAGAGCTGCTTTCGATACAGACTTCTGAAAGAGCTCTCTGTACCATATCCGATATGGTGGGGCACTTCTTGATCTGCAGCGAGAAATCACAAGGAAGCTATGAGAAAGGAGAAGGATGGGGAGGACACCTTCCTCTAAGTAATTACTGTAGCCATGGCTTTGAATCCTATAAGGGAATAAAATGTAAGGAAAAACTTCTATCCAAATACAAACCAGAACTCCTATTCCCCATTTACTAATTATATAATGAAGCATGCAAGCATACTCCTCAAAGATGCTTGCACATGAGCAGTACAGAATGAAGAATAGTCTACAGCCTCTCCTTACTTTTCCAAAAGGCTCAAGAGATCTCACCATCAATTATGGTAAATGCATAGGTACTGCCCAAATTCTGGTTTTCCTGGCTCACTCCAACACAATTTTCATTCCTTCCCTTTCTCTCCCACCATACCAAAGCAACAAAAAGGAGGACATCAGAGATTTGTTTCCTATTTAGAATATAAAAACAGCACAAATGTAAGTAAAAGGAAGAAGAATTTCCAGACAGTAAATCATACTAGGCAGACTTGACACACCATAAACAGTTGCTCTTCTCTTGCAAAGGTTCCAAAAACCTTTCTACTTTTTTTTTTTTTGCTTCTTTGGTAATCCTTTTCAGCCAGAGGAAACAATGTTCCTCAAGGTGGTGGTTTTGGTAGACAGCCTCATTCCCAATTCACCTGGCAGTTAACCGCACAGATGAATCTGCACAATTAGTACTGCTTTATTTCTAGCATCATCCTGTCTGATCTTAAAAACTGGAAAGGTATTTCAAATTCTCAAAGGGATTGGGGAGTAGGAGTGAGGTGGAATCTTTCATCATTACACAAGAATTAGTATTCCCTGTATCCTGGGATTCACAGACATCTAGCTATAAATGACCTTGAACCAACACGAGAAGATGACAGAGTAAGCCAGCAATTGAGAACTCTGGAATTAGTCGTTCTGATGTTGGCTTTCCATTGAATTCTAGATCTCCATGAATCTCCCAGCATGAATGTTATCCCCCTAAGATATTTACTTCTCTCAACATAGGGACCAATTCTTCCTCTTTTCTTTTACCCTGTGCTTCGCAAATTAGAGCACTGCAATTAAGCAGCTACAAATCTTCACTTTTAAAAGCACCTCTTAAATTCTAAGATTTAAAAGCATAAATTTGTCCTTGCTGATGTGACAAACATCCCACTTCACACTTTCTGTCAAGAAAAGAAAGTTAAGCCTGAAGGCAATTATATGGCCCACCTAGGTATTCTGCTCGACAGTCAGGAATCTTTGGAAATTTCCATTTTTTGTACTATCTACAGCACACAGGCACACCCCTTTCTAATCTTTCTTTTGCACCAAAGGAAACCAAACTACTGAATATTCCCCAGATGGCTGACCTTTGTAACAGGATCTCTAACCAATGAATGTTCAATATTTTAACTTTCATTCCCCAGCAATGCTATTTAAGGAGCCATCTGAGGCCTCTGCTGCTTCCAAGGTTCCTGCCTGCAATGCAAAGAGAAATGTACTTTTTTTATGCCAGTTGCCTAGCAACCAGCCTAAGCTTTTGCAAGGAAACCAACAGAAGGAACAGTCTAAATCATAAAATTCGTCTGCTGTTGCTGCAGAATTATGTATCAAATGTATTTATAACTTTCCTTCTAACCTTCTGGAAAGCTGCATGTTAGCATTATAGGCATGGCTGAGTCAAACTTGAAGCTCCTTGAAGCTGTTGGAGACATCTGCTTTTGCTGCACTGTTTAAATGAGGTAAAGTATTCCCTTTTTTTGGGTGCAACACAGATATAAGCAGCTCAGACATTAGCTTGTCATTATTTGGCTATGACCAGGATGTATCAGCAACTTGCAAAGTGTTCCAAAATCAGACTTCGTGTCTGAGACTGGTTTCAAAACCCTAAGACTGCTGCCAGCACAGGTCCTGGGTAGGGCTGCAGCATCTCCAACTGCTGAGCAGCCAAGGGGAGCACAGTGACACTGCAGGATTTGCTCTGGGGAGAGCTGGAGCCTACTCCCCCAGAAAAATAGCTGAATGACAAGTGCCAAGAAGGATGTGACTATTTCCCTTTGTATAAGACCAGGCGCCTCCTGCTATTAAGAAAAACATTCAGGTATACAAGCATGACTCCTTCTTCCTCTTTGCCTTAGAGATGAACAAACACATGAAGGATAAGAGCAGAGAGAAGCATTTTGTGTAGTTAAAAGCAGCTTTATGTGCCTGTTTTCTCAAGGTGCCATGCCTGGTGCTTGAACCCCTTTACTGCCAGCCTGTCTTATCTATATGGTGACGTTGACCCTTGTCCCTAGAGTGGTAGCACAGGCTGGCAGGGGAGGATCAGCAATGATGCAGTTGTTTCTAAACTCATGCAATCGCTGTCGTAAAGGCAAGTGCTGGGCTGACAGTGTTCTGTCAGTGCTGGACAAGAGGGGTTGGACAGCTGTGTGCCAGGCTCCCCAGGAACACAACCACCATCAGCAACCCCAGCTGTTGAGCGCCTGTTGAGCGTAGCCCTTGCCTCCAGGTAACTGCTTCCAGCTCCACTGGCCTCTCACAGAGGTTCTTCCCCACAGCCCCTTCAATTACTCCTGAGCTCTTCTTTTTCACAAATTTTGCTGTACTTCATCCCCTAAATGAGGATAAGGGGTATGGGGTAACAACAGATTATCCTCTTCTAGCAGATGATCCAGACTTCCCTCAGCTGGCCTGAGACCGCTCCTCTCAAGAAACACATATCCTAAAACTTTTCATTCATTAATCAAAATGTGCTGTGGGGTTTTTTTAGGGCAGAAGCACTAAATACAAGCATGAAAATGGTTTTATGCACTGCATACGCTAATAATAATAATAAACAACATACACTGATCTCTCATGTCCAGTGGAAGATTGCTGCGAGTTGAATGGCTCAATTAGAGTATCCAGCACTTTCAGACTAAGCAGACTCAGTGTTCACAGAATAATTTCACAGCTATCCCTGAAGAATCCTCCCCCACTATCCTCAGGAAATGGCACATCGTTGTCATTAAATACAAATCTTGTCTCCTTGGTTGGCAGGTAGAAGAGTGTTGCCTCACATTGTTTAAGGTACATATTTTATCAGTTTAATCCTTTCCTCATGCAGTATAACAGGTAAAAAAAGACACTCAACACAGATCCAGAAGACACTCTGAAATACCAATACGAGCCCAATCCCACAATGCACTTGAGTCTCTACTCCCAGAGAGCTCTAGTGACACTTTGGGACACTCTGGTTGCGTCCCATGTGAGGCTGTTCGGTGTGGAAGGGGACAGAAACCTGAACAAGGGAACATGTAACTGATCCAGCTGGTCCAAGGCCAGGGAAATGCTTGCAAGTGCACAGGGACCCTATTTCACATCCCTTGTGCTTGTAATACATCATCTCGACACTATGACAATTTTACCTCCAGCTTCAGATACGTCAGCAGAGCTCCCTAGTCTGCAGGGGTGCTGTGTGCTGGTAATCTCCACGACCTCCAGTGGAAACTCTTTAGCTGAACAGCAACAGAAGACAACAACTCTACCCCAAACAGCTGGCTGTCTCTTCACTACCGGGGAGACTACAAGGTCTTCTCTGCTCTGTAAATAAGAGTTTGGTCCTTTCTTCCCCCATTCTGTGGAATAGAAGTCACAACTTTTTCGAAATCTTGAGACAAGCAGATGCAACCCACTGCACTCGTTTTACTCTGGCAGCAGGACAGTGGCTCATCTCATTGCCCGAGGACTCTGCCAGATGGCACCCGGCTATCATACCACTTGCCACTCAGACTCCAGCCTGTCTACGCACGGCAGCAGAGCCAGGGAACTGCTATTCACACTCAGCCTCTGGCTGTTGTATTACCAGACTGTGAAGGTTATTACCAGCAGAAGCAACTTAAAGCAGCTGTGAAGAGTTCAGCCTTCAGTCTTCCAGCACTGGTTCAGAAGAACAGGGCTGCTGCATTAGACTGATTTAAACCTTTCTCTCGCCTATCCAGAACTGCACTTGGTGACACGGGACATCTCTCACTACTCTTTCTACAGCCAGCATGTCTTCGCCACTGTCTAGGCTTTCCCGGAGTTGCATCTAAAATTGCCTCCAAAAGTCTTTTGCACTTTGTGGTGGATTTTAATCATTTAAATAAACATGCTCCTTTTGTTCAGAAAATATACAGCTCAGTACACATGCATTCCCAAGAATGGGTTAAAAAACAACGAGGCCACACCATCTTACTCATTATGCAAGTTGTTGAGAAGCATAGGAAAGTGAAATCGCTGTCACTCCATTATTTCCACCGCTTAAGTGAATAGAAGATAGACAGGGAGGTTATGTTCCTCTGAGCTTTTTCATTCACTGTTTTATGAAGCTCTAAGATCTCGCTTGCTCTGTAAGAACTTACTGAAGTGATGTGCCTATTTTTGTTAAGACACATGATTTTTAAAATAATGTGTAAACTCAAGCATACATACAGCAATGAGCCTAGGTGCCTGGCTTGACATTCAGACTGATCACTTGTGAAAAATGACAGTACCATTTGGCAATTTTTTGGCTGGCAGGGGAAGAAAATAGTTTGAAGTTCAACTTGATTGACTTAACCTGAAGAAGAAGAACATACAAAATTGAAGTAACACTAGTCAAATGCACCATAGAATAGAGGGCAAGATTGGATTTTACAGCACTTTTAAGAGGGTCAGAGTTTGAAAATACTAAACATGTATTTAAAAAAAAAAAAAAAAAAAAAAAAAAAGACAGACCAAAGCTTCCAGCATTTACAGGTTAAAAAAACTGTTCCTGTCCTACCCGGGATTTATGAGCATGATTTGCTGTACTGCAGAACAAGTATCACTGCAGGATGTGAGATTTCATTACCAAGAAATGAGATCGGGAATTGGCTGTGACTAAGACAGGTGAAAACAAATCTTTTACTTATAAAAACTCAAGTGTATTCTGAAGTCTAGACAGACCACACTGTTTTCTCATCAGTTCTTTCTGCTACACTGGAGCACTTACTTTTAAATGAACTCTGTCCTGCTATCAAGCTGCGAAGCAGCACAAAAATGTAAGCCACATCTCCCATTAGCGAGATGACGCATTGCAGAGTACACGACAGGAATCCTCAGGGAATACTTTGGGATTAGAAGTGAATCACTGCACAGATGGGATTGTTGGGTTAGGGAATTCCCTATGCCCCATATAGGGCTCAAAACATTTAGAGCTTTTACATCAATAGGCAAGATCAAGCCATTTTACCTTGTAAATATTTAAAGTACAGGCAAAAAGACATGACATACTTGAAAATCTGAAAAGATAGGACAGTTATAGACACAGATACTTGTGTTGCTATTTTTTCCTCTTAAGTACTAAATATTCAGTGACTTCTACGGAAGCTGGAGAGGTATGAAAACTTGTAAGGAGAAGGACAGAATTCTCATGCAAAGTGTTACAAGCTAAAGATCAGGTCCTATTTCTTGCCTCCATACTAACCTAAGATGGAACCACAATTACTCTCTGGATAGACTCACTTTTCTTAACCGTCAACAGTTAAAATCTAGATTTGCTCTCTGGCAGATTACTAGAGCTACAGCATTGTCTGCTGTTGAGAAACAGGTTACACAATCTGTAAAGTCAATAAAGCTCCCAGACAAGTCCTGTGAGCATTTACGGGAAGATACTGCGCCTCTCCATCGCAGCCTATCTAGTCATTGTCCTCAATATCAAGAGATCAGTTACCCGGAGGATTTGCAAAGGCACAGAGGGCAGACATGTGCTAACTCCAGCTGAATGCCAAGGGGAGCTGGATCTGACTTGTAAACCCCCCCAACCTGACATAGGCCAGCGCAAGGTATTAGCACCATGACATCAAGCTCATTGTTCAAGTATTCCACCAGTAGCTTCGGGTTTCCCTATAGACGATAGAGTCCAGCCACCATTTTCATTCTTGGAACTGGATTTTGAAATGCTTGTATGGAACTCTTATAGTAATCTGTGAGCCTCTCTCACTAGACATCAACCTTCAGCTCCATGCTGATCTACTCTGCTTTGTAAAAGCTTTGATGTCTCCTTTTGATTATAACAGATGCAGCCAATTTATGAGCTAACTGTGGGGTCCCAGAACATAGTCAGAGTTTGCAAAGTCCCACCAAGTACACCCCTGGTGCCTCATGGTGGGGGTCACTGCTGACCGATAGTTGCCTAGGGTGTCCCACAGATCCCCAGTGACGTAGGATACACACAGCCTCCACAGGCAATCTTTCTCCAGTGTACCACTATCATTTTTTTGCCTCTTCACAGGAAACATGAATTTGTGTTGCTGCAATTAGAAGTTATTATGTCTTGTCCTACCCACCATAGACAAAATTAATCTCTTGTTCTAAGAGCTCTTGAAGATTTGTTTCTCCCTTGGACTTTTTTCTTCCCTTTATGGGTAAAAAAAAATCAATTCCTTCAGTATTTCCACAGCCTGCTTACTATGCTCCTAGCCAACCTCAATGCTTTTTATTAATCTTTCTCTTGTTGGTCTCCCATTTTCTCAAAGTATAATGCAAAACAACAGACAGTCTTCCAAGATAAAGCTTTGTCTATGCTCACAAAAGTGAAGGAATCCCTTCAGACACCTTCCAAGCTTTGCTGCCACTTATACATCACAAGATGAAAACTTCTTTGGAAAAGCATGCCACTGTATATTCATCTCCAGTTCTCCCTTCAAAGCCACTGTTTCCAAGTCAGCTTATAGCCATAAAAGACCAGTAGTAAGTTAGCATTTGGCAGATGAGTAGACCAGAGGTAAGTTAGCATTTGGCTAGTTGGTGGTCTCTGCCCAGTTCCACATGGATTCCCCTGTGCCCCATGGGCATGGAATATAGAACCATATTAAATGGTCTACTACCACAAAACATTAATTTGCTCACATCTCCTGAATGTGTAAGTGGGGACCCCAAGAATGAACAGGCTAAATTTTGTACCATGCATGTTTCCTGCAGGAAGTCTACTCTTAAAACTAATAAAGAAAGCACATGCTGCCTCTGCCTACATTTTGCAATCAGACTTCAGTCATCTCAGTGGTTAACTGGTAACTCTGTCAAATACTATGCTAATTTAAAAAAAAAACTTACGCTAAAACATATGTGATGCAAACATTCACACATAATTTCACTGTCTACAGTATCTTTTGCACAAAGCACTTCAAAAATATTAATCCTTGCAAGCTCTCTATGAAGAAGCATTAACATTTCCTTGATCAAATGCAGAAACCACAGCTTAAAGAGAGGTTAAGTCAACTGCCCAAAGCCATAGAGTGAGTTGATGACAGTGTTAGACATCAGTATCTTTCTTATGCTAAGCACGTTTATGTTGAACCTGCAGAGAATGGACAGCTGTATAATGCTTTTCAGTCCATATCTATGCACAAAATCCATTTTCTCCTTGTTAAAGAGAAGAAAACACTACACGGAAAAAACAGTACTCAGTACCAAACGCACATACCTGATCACAAACTGCAATCAGAGACTAAAAGGAGAGCACTGTCATCCCGTTTAGCTGTGTGATGGCAACTACCCCTACAAAATACATGACTGTGCACATTCACACAAGTAAGCCAGATAAGTTCTACCAGAGGAAAATGTGTCCTTTCTAAGTCCTTTGGTTTGAACCTTACCTTTCCACAAGCCACCATGGACAGGGCAAGCTGGTACCAGAGGTGAAATTCATCAAACGCAAACTTCATGGCTCTCTCCAAGCACTGAGAAATAAATGTTGGCAGAAATGTCAGACTTTTTTTTTTTATTTACATCTTTTGTCAAGACTGCTCTTGGCTCAATAATCAAATGAGGGAAACCAATCTCCTACAGTCCACGTGATTTCTTTTTTTTAATGATAACATATTCCTCTTCCCAGTTAATGGAGCTTGCTAGCACACACCATCACTTCAAACAAGGACCACTTTGTTCAAGTGCCTACATACATATCATTTTAATGTCTCCAACAGTTCTATGTACATTTCTGGCCTGTGCTACCATAGTCTGTAGCTGTTTCTACTATCTGCCAACTACTGTCCTTCATTTTCACCTTTCCCCACAGGTTACTGCACAGAGGGGCTTTGCTTGCGTGTTTCAAGTGGCAGTTTGGGCAGAAGGCAGGAAGAGGTACCTCAGAAAGCATGACATACTGCCCTCTCCTGCCCAGCGTGATGCTGAGGAGGTCGTAGACTGCAGAAGCATCCCGGAGGCTGACAGCTCGGTCATCCTGCTGCTCTGGGGCTCGGCTGATCACTGCATCCCGGTTGGCCTGGGCACAGATAGAAATGAAGCATCAGACCCCAAAAGAGCAAGAGAAAATCGACTCCTCCATAGGTTCTGCTCATCACCCACGGCACTTTGTTTAAAATCATCTTGAGGTTTTTTTTTTTAACCCATCACAACATAAGAAAGGTGTTTTTTTGTCCATATGAAGCACACTCAAGAAGACAGATACACATACAGAAAGGAGCTTCTAGGAATACCTCATCTGGATTTGTTTCATGGAATTAGAGCGCTAGGAAACAGACCCACCAGATCTCATTTCCTCAATAATTACAAATTCAATGCCATCCTTAAACCACATTCCTCATTACTTCAATTGCCTGCAACTGTGATAACTGCTTCCATGGTTGATATTTTATCTTCTGTGTCTGCAGTTGATTTCTTCCCAATAGCATGTGGTTTTGTTCCTCTTTTCTGCTACTTACTTTTTATTTTTTAATTTGAGCAAGTTGCCTTAGTCATCAGATTTGCCTGTCATCAATGTAATGCAGTTCAAAGTCTGGGCCACACAATACCAAATAATTTTTTTAATAAATATGTTATAAGTGTTAATTTGGCACAATCTACCAGTGCATTGCTCAGCCTAGATCAAAAAGAAACATTACTTTTGAGAGAAAATGATCAGCCTAGCAATTTGCGAGGCTGTCCCAAAATATCATATGTCATAGGCTCAGATTTACCTCAAGATCTCAGCCTCTCTGCTTTCTGAGGTAAATTCAAAGAGGTAAATTTCAATCCCAGAGAAAACAGATAAATCCCTCTGATTCCCAGGCGCAGAGGACTTCACCCAGACTGCCTAACCTCAGAGAGAGGCGGTGCTGGATGCCATTGAGCGCTGGCACTGACTGAGAGCACAGCTGGGCTCCCCAGCTGAAAGGGGTGCAACATCACACATTCAGGTCTAGACATCTAAAAGATCAGAAAAATTAGTTGATTGCTGGCAGTTTCACCTGGGGCGAAGACAAACAAAATGTTCTCTCCCTCAAGCAGGAAGGTTATGAGATATATTTTATAATACTTACTACTATAATCTTACATCTATTTCTTTCTAATTGCAGGGAATTTTTTTTTCCTAAAAAGGTTAAACATGGGAATTAAGTGTAATAAAAATTTCCAGAATGTGCAGCCCTTAAAGCCCACGCATATTTCATTATGATTAAGCTGCAGCTGTTTCATCATGATATTATCTGTGTAATGCCCCAGTTCCAAGCACTCTTCATCACAGCCTCCAGCCGAGACAGCAAACACAATTACTGACAACTAACACAATCACAACCAAGAGCTCAACGGCAACTGCAGTTGAAGGCAAACTCACAGGTCAGACTCAGTCTAGTGTTTGCACAAATAAACTTGCACTGACTCTTGTAGCCACAAAAGTATTTTTCTTTTTCATGTTACTGCAAAGGACATAATTTGTGATTTAAAAAAAAAATAATAGTTCAGAACAATAGGTGGCATGAGAGAACGAAACCAACTTGGAGTAAGTCCTGCAACCAGAGTACAGAAGCATAGCTCATCTATCTTTATTAGCAGAACTAACCAAAAAGAATAAAACAATAAATAGATGTTTAAGCTCTATTTCAACTTAACTCAAGACTGCTACTTTAAAAAGAAATAGCCTAAGTAAAGACATACAGAACAATTCTGATTGCTGCTTCAGAGAGTTAAAGACGAGGCATATACAGAACGATCCTTATTGCTGAGTGAATCCTCCTACGTATATACAATAGCATTAACAATTTTTTCTGCACTGATTACATTGTTATGACAATTGTTTGTAGAAAATAGCTACTGAGCTACCACCCCCATGCTCTGTAATCTCATCATCAACCTCCCATTAGAGTCAGCTATAGCCTGATGCTTTTTTTGGAAATCCATCTAGTACCAAACTATGATTTTTAAGTTGATGCATTAGCACAGACAGAAAATTAATCAGAACTGGTGAGTGCCCATTAACATCTGCTGACAGATATTGGTACTAGTGGCAAGAACATGCCCAAATCCTGCAATAAGCAGGAATATGAGACATATTACAAGGATGCAACATTCTGAAACTACAGTCATACTGAACATATTGTACTTTACCTAAGCAGACAGCAGCTAAAAACAACGTACACATAGGCATGACTAATATTCTTTCCAAGAAGGTCATAAACCTGTTCATTTTGTTCAAGCTTTCAAATCTCAAAGCCATAGAAGGTCTCTGCAATTTATCACTCTCTTTACTTGCATGCATAAAATTTGCCACTGAGCAAATTCATGGTCACTTCTACCCCAACATTTTTTTAATACTGAACCTATATCCAATTGCTAATTTCAACTGCTCAAAAAAATCAAGATGTTCCCGCATCACAGAAATATATATATATAAAAGAAAATAACCAAAACATGCAATCCTCACAACAAACTGACTGAACAGTAACAACAACATGGAGTGTGTCTAATACAATAACGTAAATCATCATCCCAAGGCTCAAGGTATCATTTACTACTGCAGTGTTACCTACAGGAGGGCAGAGAAGGGAATGTGAATTACTATTTCTTGAAACCCACCCAGGCAAATTGGCATGTTTCTATGGCCTGCCTCTCACAGAAGGAAGGGTGCTGTAACCCAGATCACCCTCAGCCTTTTCTATTTTTTGTCTTTACCTTTGTTTATGTTTTTGTAAACTTCTGTTTGGCAGTGAGAAATCCTGCAGTCACTGGTTAAGTACAGGTACAAAAGAGTTGCAGAGTTACTGCAATACGGCACACACCAATTCTGTTGGATGGCGAATTTTACTTACTGAACCATAGAGAGAGAGCGAGAAAGATACTTCATTTTGCATTTGAGAATGC
This sequence comes from Calidris pugnax, assembly GCF_001431845.1. Lineage (NCBI taxonomy): Eukaryota > Metazoa > Chordata > Aves > Charadriiformes > Scolopacidae > Calidris > Calidris pugnax. Next base: position 12,733,577 of record NW_015090922.1, on the reverse strand, counting down.
ATCAGTTCTAAGCCATTTACATCAACTTTTTTACAATACCTACCTGTGTTTCTGTTGTTTCAGACCACTAATTTTCCTGAACACAGACGCAAAGATGGTTATTTGCAGAACACTGATCTCCAAACAGTGTATCCATAACATAAGCAGTAATTCCCAATTTGTCCTACTGCATTACTTCCTCCTCCTCCACTAAAAGCAGCAGTGAAACATACCTACAAATACATTTTCAACACCCCCAGCATGACTCTTCCCTTTAAACTGTTCCCATTGTCACACAGGCATGCCTCACAGCACACAAGCGAGATGGAGAGAAGTGGTGAGTCACACCATTAAAAGAGAGAACCTCTGTTCAAGGCCATTGTGTGGGATGGGGAAGGTCACTAATGCTACCAACAGGAGCTTCACCATTGGGAGTTAGTGTAACTTGCATTATACAGAGCAAAAATATACAGTCAATGCCCCTTTATTTGAGGTACTCCTAAGTAATGGAGCAACCCAGAGAGACATTAGACACAATCAGCTGTACATGCAGGTGGCTCAGACATGATACCAATCCTATTTTGGGAGGTAAGACATCCTGTAGTCAGCCCAGACCGAGCAGCACACAGGACAGCCCAGGGACACAGCCCGCCTGCAGGCCACACACATCCAAAAGGCTCCAGCACAGGTGGTACCACCGAGCTCAGCCACCCTGATGTTCCTGTATCATGCTTGAAGCCCAACTCAGGTGTTCAACCTGACCAGGCACAAAGCCAGCTGGGGTTCAGCAGGGATTTTTAGGTCCGTCTCCAAACCACAGGAATACAACAGTATGGGACCTTCAGACCCACGCTGGCTCTGATAGCAGGGAAGAGATCTGCCTTTCGGGGATCTGCACCTGATCTACCAACCCTGCTGAGCTACAAACAGCTTGTGCCTTCCTATCCACATATACAATATACTTACCTGCAAAGTAGATAAGCCACCTATACACAAAGGATGTGCTTTGCATGAATGACCCTGATAATTATAGCTTATTTATGGCATGTTTATTACACATAGAAAGGAAAAGAGCCACAGCAAATCCAAACAGCCATTACTTCAGCAGTTATTACGCACACAGTTATACTGCAGAAAATTGAATTTTACCACAGTACAAAGATGTGCTTCTTAATAAAATGTCAAGCAATCATATGAATTACAATAGAGCATATTCCACATAGCAGCCTCTTCTCACAGAAATTAGCTATGAAGTTTCCTTTAATTGCTCACTTTGAAACGTGGCTCCCCCTGCTTTTTTTTTTTTTTCAAAGAAGAAAAAGAAAGCAATTAAAATCTTTAATGAGTGCCTGCTGCCTGCCCCTAATTCATGGGCATTCTAATGTTCAACTTGTGTCTTTTCATAATAGATATAATTGCCAGATCCACTGCAACTTTCATAATAGATATAATTGCCAGATCCACTATACAGATCCATCTATACAGAACGGCAGCATGTTTTACACAGTGTACTGTAATAATGTAATTGGCGTGATTCAATACTAGCATTAAGAGAGAAAAACAAATGCTATGCATGTAAGATTGACAACAAGCCTTTGAAATCATGCAATTGATGCCTCTACTGCTAAAAGCTGGGAAATATTCAATCCGTGTCTTTTGGATCTCCATACTGGCTGTTTTGCCTGTACTGCCAACGAAATGAATGAATTCTTCACAACGGCAATTCTTCACTTCCATTCATGTGGAAGAGGCTACTGATTTTTCACCTGTTATTGATAATTTCTACATAGCACCTGAAAGTTCCCCTCACTAACATATACAAAGAAAATATTCAGGGTTGACTGCGAAGCTGCTGTGAAAATGGGAAGCAGCTGGAAAAGGTAAGAAACACCATACTCCAGCCACTCCCAAAACTTCTCTTTCAGAGATACCGCAATTTGCTCCATTTCAGACAAGAAGCACAGCAAATGAAAACTTACTGCCCTGTGAACTGTGTGGCATCTGTCTCATTTCTGGCAGGCAACAGAAAACCAGTTACTGGTACCCCATTTGGATGTCTCAGCAAAACAGCTCATTATTATTGGTTATTAAATACATCCATAGAGATATATCTTCACTCTCACCAGGTATATTTTAATGTCTCATACTGCAGCAGAACTAATTGTGGAGACATCACAGAAAGTAAGACAGACATACTCCCCAAGACAAAACAGCCCAACAACCCTACACAAAAGGAAGAGAGAAAGAGAAAATAATGAAGTTTGTTTATGGATACTGTCCTGGGTAACAAGTCATATATTTGCCATCAGTAATCTGCATTTAGAAAACTATCTTCCAAGAATTTTCATCCTCCTTGCAAGTTCAGAAACAAGACTTCCTACTGCAAAGCAGAAGAAAAAAGATTTCTATCCTGCCTCCAGCACCTCACTTTAGAACTACTTATTCAAGAGGCAATTAACGGACGTGGTGTATTTCCCATTACAAACATCCTACAATCCACCTTTCCAGGCCCCAAACACACAGCTTTGCCTTGCAGACCAGTTAAAGAGACAGTCAGGCTTGCTATTCTAAGTGCAAGACCATGATTTGGCAGGAGCCAGAGCAGGCAATCCTGTCCCCAGTTGCCTCTTTCAGCTGCCATGGTGTGATAGCTCTCAAGAAAGTACTCGTGATGGTCAGCCAGCTGTTATATCATCACTGGGCTTGGTGTCATTTAAAAAACCAAAAAATCCTACAAAAGCAACAAGAGATTCTTCTCCTTTTCCAACTCATTTGTTGGGCAGCATTATTTTATAAAGCTAGAAACTGTAGAGTTAACAGGTTTTAATTATTTCTGTGCTTTAAAATACATGGGTTTAATCTTATTCTGTTAAAGGCATGCTCACAGCCATGAGTTTGTTCTCACCAGTAAAAAGAACAGGACAAGTCCCAGTATCTTACTTCCCCCCCTCACCATCTGTTCTGTGCTCTCAGGCTCTCTGAGGTCAAATCGTCTTTAGGGATTCAAATCAGAGATAAGATGGGGATGACATTTCTAATCTTTGTTACACAGGCACAGAATGTATTAGTTTTGGATACAAGGAGCTTCATTTTCAATATAAGTGAAGTGAACACAGAGCCAAAAAAAATAATCCATGTTACCTGGTATGTTTAGTGGACTGCACCAGCCAGAATCCCCAGTTGTAAGAGCCAGTACTGCCAAAGGCTGAATAAAGGCATTTCAGACTCTACGTTGGATCTCAGATTCAAGAAGGCAAGGTTTCTGAGTGCAAACAAAGAACTTTTTCTCTTTTTTTAAACCTCAAAAGTAAACACAACAAGTAATAGAAAGTGTTCCATTCCTGGCTCTGAGAAACTTCTGGCTGACTTTAAGGGGCAGTGCAATCAACTCAGAATACCCTTGAGAATGGTTATTAAAATAAACAAAACTGCAGCTAAGGGTTAGTCCTGCCAAACCTCCCTTGCATACGCCCCACAGCACAAAGCACCAGAGTGGCAGAATCAGTGCCATTCCCACCGGTAACACGATGCAGAGAAACCACACTGCAGCAAGTCACAATATGCCCTTGGTTCTCCCCACAAACACAGCGCCACTGGTTTTGATGGGTTAAATGCAATAAGAAAGAGGACTAGTGGTTTAAAAATAGGCCGGTCCATTTTTTCCAACATGTGATAGGAACACATCATTCTACCACAGCCTGAGCTGCAAAGGCTGTCACCAGCTGGCCTTCGCCTTGGTCTGAGGGAGAGCGTTTTCCTCCTCGCACAAACGCAGCCCATCCATACCATAACTCAGGCTGTGCATAAGGAATGAGAATTTAGCCAGGAGGCCACAACACCCCCCTTAAAGACAACCCCGACTGTGGTAATCTTCAGGCTGCCTGATTTGTTTCACTAGATTCCTTCATGAGAACTCTACAGCCAACCACCGTGACTAAGTAACAGCTGGCATGGAGGAAAAGCACTTGCCAAACTCAACAACTGGGATGCTTTTCATTGTTTACCGAGATGCCTCAGCTTATGAAAATAGGTTCCCGTTTTCAAAGGGACCGCAAGAATACAGGAAAGAGACCCCAAGCTTTCACTCTAAGTGTTAATATACTCACAGAAGCATCTTCAAAACTATGGAAGACACTACCATGTTATTTTGCCTTCTGAAAAACTTAGGCTTAGAGGCAGAGTGAGTGAAATACTGAAGGAACCTTTAATTGCCCTGCTAGAAGATATTCTCATTTCATCCCACCAGGACTTGAAAAGTGGCTTCCTTCCAACACAAGGTAAAGGGATAAGAACAAAAGCTGAGGCAGCATCACAAGCCAGAAGCCAGCACCAAGAGCCAGAAGTGTGCTGGAACGTAGGGTCTGGCTCACAACACCTTAAAGGCAATTTCTTTTCTTCCTTCCCCCCTTATAGGAACAGTTCTTGTAACACCTGTAACAACTTCTGGGGAGTCGCACAGATACTGGTGAAGCAGATGTTAGCTTCACCTTAGGAAAGGAAGACAAACAGAAAAATAAAGTGAATTTTAGCAGCAAACTACCTAGCACGGATCTACTCCCTCCCTGTAGGGCTCAGGGGGAAAAAAAAGGTGTTCCAGATATATACTTCTTGAAAAAGCTACCATCACCAAATTTATCACATATTTACTTTGAGGTTCTCTGATGATTTATGCTCCTCCCTAGTACATCTTTGTTCTGTCCCCCTCCATGTGCTGACAATTCTCCTGTCCTACCTCTCCCCGATTTTGTCCCCCTTGAGCTCATTTTGCAGTGGCAAAAGCCAGGAACAGGCATGTGGAGCAGCTGTTTGGCTTTATAGTGCTGCAAGAGAGTTATAATGGCATGGTTGCTCTTTTGTCTCTTTAAAAAATCAGACAGAAAAAGTACCTTTCTGGTGTCAGAGAAGCTGGAGAGCTCCCAGTAAGCCAACCTAATCATACACTTCTGTTTCATTTTAAGGGGTTCAAAACTGTGAATACTCAAAAAATGCCTAATCCAGCCAAAAATCCAGGAACACAAACTATGTTGCTTACTGCCCTATAGAAACATACCATTATCGCTTGCCACTGACGCTCTCTCCAGGAAGGAAAGTATGTTTTATTCAGTTGTTAACTGTATATCATTAGGGAGACCTCAACTGGAAATCTGCTTCTTGTTAACTCATTTTTCATGAGCTTCAGCAAGTTTAAAAAACAACACAAAAACCAATAAACTTCAAACAAACAACAAACCTGTACATGAGAAAACTCACCAGCCTACAACAAAACTGTCACAGAAAAGATGTCTCATGTCATAAATTAAACAAACTTTCCCTGTCTTAGTACCGTAACAGTAAAACTACAGGAAAATATTTATGAATTGCAAACATATGTAAGAATTACATTGCCCCCTCTGTTCCTCCACTTAGGAATCACATTCCTTTAGTTCCTAAGCGTACCTCTATACACAGCTATACAAGCTGCAAGCCTATTGCTAATGCAAGAGGAAAGCTCAGATGTTCCATTTCCCGAAAAATGGAAAGGCAGGTATGGTTCCTGCAGTGATCTACTACAGGATGTTTGATTAAGTGTTTTATATGCAGCACATCAAAATGCCTTGCATCTGCCTCCAGATCATTCCTATATATAGAAGACAGCACTTAAGCAAACACAAGCTTATTTATTTAGCCTTGAAGTCAGCACAGCAGTCCAGTTCCTATCAGCAGCATTTTCATATTGCTTCATCTGTAACTTAGTTACAGGACGAGTCTGCCATTTTACATGCTGTCCCATAAAGGAGGGATAACTTTCATTCACCTCAGCAGAACAAGATCACAGAGTTTATGGTCCCACAAGGACTTTCTGATTGCAAGCCTAGTCCCAGAAAAGGCTGGAGCAGCGAGTGTTGTTGCTGACCCAGACCCATGATCCTCCTCCCACTTGGATCAGCCCTGACAAGCCACACTGACAGGAGTTCTTCTGATTTTAACAGAAGTGCATGTGGTGTTCTACAAGCCCTCACTCCTGAAGTCTCCACTTCCGATTACAAAAAAACTCTTAACTGCAGAAAAGCTCTTGAAAATACAAAGCAGATGTACTGTAGAAGCTTAATATAGAAACCACTAAAAAGCACAAAGTATAGTAACACTCAGTGATTTTTAAGTCAATATTTGGGGTAGTTCTGCCTCTTCAATTTTTCCCCAAATTTTAAAAGCAAACAACATCAAGTTGCCATGTTCTGAAGAAGTCTGCAGGAAAGGGGAAGGACTTGAGACAGAAGAACCAGACAAAGAAACTAAAGGAAGCAAAAAAACAACACAAAATGAAGTTTCCACAATATCTCTTCTCAATTTGTTGAAAGTGGTTTAGAAGTTCCCAAGAGGGTGACTGATGCTCCAAGGTTTTCAAATCTCACTTTGAGCTACAAGTAACCACCCAGCATTTAAAGCAAAGTAACTTTCCTTACATGTTTTCAGAAAACATTCCTCACACACTTTCTGTATGTTTGCATCTTCTCAGAATATGAAAATGATCAAAGGTTACCATGAAGTTTTCAATGCAGTTGTTTTTCTCCACCTTTTCCCCTTACTCTTAAAGGGATTTTTTTAAAGCAACAGATGTTCTAAGTAGAAGAAATCTAATTATTTTACTGTAATTCATTATGGATGTTTCTGCATGTGACAAAACTTCCTGTATCATCAGCATCAAAACTTGCCAAAGATCATTCAAGACTGAAATAGCTAAAATATTATCCCTGCAGACTAAGGAATGTAAGCAGGATATTGTATCTTGCAAACACCAAACAGCAGGTACCACAACCATGCCTGGGGCTTTAGACAAGGCTCTCTTCCTCTCATTCTTGATCCATAAATCCACACAAATGTTTTGAATGGAAACATCAGTCTACTGACAATGTATCTGAATGTCAGAACCCGTATGCAACTATGGCAAATGCAGCCACTTCCTCTTCTTGACAATTCCCAAAACCCTTCACTGACATTCTATTTAATAAAAGTGGTGTCACTAACAAAGGAATAAACAGCACTTCCTGTTCAACAGCTGAATCCTTCCTTCTATTTATCTAGCAAAGATTCCATAAACAAAACCAACCAGAATACTTGACATAGAAACGCTAGGTATTCCTTTGTACTATTAGTATTACAAACTCATTTTTGGCTTACCATGGATTCACTGATTAAGAGGAGAAGAAGAGCCTCTTCTACGTTGTCTTGAGGGCAGTACGTACTGAAAGACAGAACACATTTTTCTGAGGAAGGTCAAGAATTATCCTGTCAGTCTCTTTCTCCTTTCACAAGAAGAGCGGTAACTTGAAACATCTCATGCATAATTCATTTGCTAGGCAATACCTTCTTTTGCAGGTTCTCATAATTAAAAGCTCTGCAATATATCCTAGATGAGCTATACTGAACCATAAATAGACTATTTCCATTTCATAGCAAAGAGAGCTATTTGGTTGGATTTTCTTCCTTCCTGGGAAAAAAAATAAAATTAAACACTCAAGTTTTAATGCTTTATTTTTCCAGCAGGCCTTTTGATGGGAAGTTAAAAACAAGAACACACAGAACTACTACATGAATCGGTGACATAATTAGCAGTACCAAAGAGTGTTCAAACACTCTCCTTCCTCTTGCCAAAATATTGAAATAAAAAAGAATGCTTACTTCTCTTCTGTGTACAGCTCAGGCCTCCGACAAAGAAGATTGCTAACGTAAGACTGATCTTCCTTGTTCATGAACTCAGGAAGCGGATCAGATAAAGGGCTCCAGTAACAGTCTTCACTGAGGGAATGGAGAAGTACTTGGGCTAGCTGTTTGGCTGCAGTCTAGAGATGAGCAAACAGTACAGAAAAAGACATCAGTGAAGCCTTCTCCAACACAAAAGACTCCCCCCTTCCCCATGTTCCACCTTGGGAAGGAGATGTACCAACAACATGACAGGACCACTTTTCAGAAAGCTAGAGTAGCTAAAACAGCTGCTAGAAGTCTACAGCAGTGGCGGTTTCTTCCCTCCTCAGCCTTCTGCATTTACATGGTCTTGTTGCAATGCTGTAGGAAAAAAGCACCAAAACTGCCTAACAGCAAGGGATGCTTTGGTGAATGAAGACAACCGATTGCCACTCTTAAAGGGATTTTTTTAAAGCAACAGATGTTCTAAGTAGAAGAAATCTAATTATTTTACTGTAATTCATTATGGATGTTTCTGCATGTGACAAAACTTCCTGTATCATCAGCATCAAAACTTGCCAAAGATCATTCAAGACTGAAATAGCTAAAATATTATCCCTGCAGACTAAGGAATGTAAGCAGGATATTGTATCTTGCAAACACCAAACAGCAGGTACCACAACCATGCCTGGGGCTTTAGACAAGGCTCTCTTCCTCTCATTCTTGATCCATAAATCCACACAAATGTTTTGAATGGAAACATCAGTCTACTGACAATGTATCTGAATGTCAGAACCCGTATGCAACTATGGCAAATGCAGCCACTTCCTCTTCTTGACAATTCCCAAAACCCTTCACTGACATTCTATTTAATAAAAGTGGTGTCACTAACAAAGGAATAAACAGCACTTCCTGTTCAACAGCTGAATCCTTCCTTCTATTTATCTAGCAAAGATTCCATAAACAAAACCAACCAGAATACTTGACATAGAAACGCTAGGTATTCCTTTGTACTATTAGTATTACAAACTCATTTTTGGCTTACCATGGATTCACTGATTAAGAGGAGAAGAAGAGCCTCTTCTACGTTGTCTTGAGGGCAGTACGTACTGAAAGACAGAACACATTTTTCTGAGGAAGGTCAAGAATTATCCTGTCAGTCTCTTTCTCCTTTCACAAGAAGAGCGGTAACTTGAAACATCTCATGCATAATTCATTTGCTAGGCAATACCTTCTTTTGCAGGTTCTCATAATTAAAAGCTCTGCAATATATCCTAGATGAGCTATACTGAACCATAAATAGACTATTTCCATTTCATAGCAAAGAGAGCTATTTGGTTGGATTTTCTTCCTTCCTGGGAAAAAAAATAAAATTAAACACTCAAGTTTTAATGCTTTATTTTTCCAGCAGGCCTTTTGATGGGAAGTTAAAAACAAGAACACACAGAACTACTACATGAATCGGTGACATAATTAGCAGTACCAAAGAGTGTTCAAACACTCTCCTTCCTCTTGCCAAAATATTGAAATAAAAAAGAATGCTTACTTCTCTTCTGTGTACAGCTCAGGCCTCCGACAAAGAAGATTGCTAACGTAAGACTGATCTTCCTTGTTCATGAACTCAGGAAGCGGATCAGATAAAGGGCTCCAGTAACAGTCTTCACTGAGGGAATGGAGAAGTACTTGGGCTAGCTGTTTGGCTGCAGTCTAGAGATGAGCAAACAGTACAGAAAAAGACATCAGTGAAGCCTTCTCCAACACAAAAGACTCCCCCCTTCCCCATGTTCCACCTTGGGAAGGAGATGTACCAACAACATGACAGGACCACTTTTCAGAAAGCTAGAGTAGCTAAAACAGCTGCTAGAAGTCTACAGCAGTGGCGGTTTCTTCCCTCCTCAGCCTTCTGCATTTACATGGTCTTGTTGCAATGCTGTAGGAAAAAAGCACCAAAACTGCCTAACAGCAAGGGATGCTTTGGTGAATGAAGACAACCGATTGCCACACGGACCACTGAGACAATCTCACAAATCTTACTATATCAAAGTATGATGGCACTCCACTGCATTCTCAGCCGCAGAATTTTGTACGCAAGTCCCAGCCCAGAGGCTACTTTTGTATTAGGTTTAAAAGATCAACCCTTAGTCTGTTAATATTGCTCTTCCTGCAGCCTTTTATAGCTTCATCTTGGCACTGCTTCTCTCTTTTTGTTACAATAATGGAGTGAGAAGAGGACTAGGAACTTTATATTGAGGCAACAACAATGCATGCACTTTTTTGACCATTGAGTGGCCAAGAATTCTTAAATACTTGCTTTTCAGTTCATACACATAGCTAGCAAGCAGGGCCCAAAAAGGCACAAGTTAACTTGACTCTGCAAAACTATCTTTGTCACTTTTCCTTGTCCCCCACTCAACAAATCTCTAAATTTTTGCATTTTAAAGAGATGAACATGCAAACAAGCACAGAGACATCAAAACAGGTGGTATCTTCTGTGAACTCTAATCAGCAGAGCAGTCTAAGCTGTAAAGGAAACACTGCACAGAACAGAGTCAGCCTGAAACTTCAGCCCTTCTGTCCTAATGCTTGTAAATATAATTTTGGAACTTCTCTGACTACTGCATATGAATTTTATACGTAATTTACACTTTGAGATCTCTTATGAGGCCACCAAGAGACATTTTCTTTTAAATACCAGGATAGGTATGACTGATAAACTGAAGCATTACTCCAACTTGAGGTTTGACAGTACAGGACCAAATAAATCATACTGAGGTTAAAGTCCCTGTTACCAGATTCAGAAAAATAGCTTGTTTTGATGCAAGGTTCCTAATTTTCACCCACCTCAGAACACATGAATTAACTGAATTAGTCTAAAATGCAACCACAGTAGTGTGCACTGTTTCTTAAACACCAGAAAGGGAGGTTTCATAGATGTACCTAGCAAATGGCAAAGTGATCTGAAAGCATGATGGTGCCTCAAAGACATATTGTCACATACAACTCCCTGGAAACCCCAAGCCCTTCCATGCACTCCTACTGACAATTACAGAAAGCCTTCTGTTTCTAACTAGGTTTTTCTATGCTTTTTATAGCAAGTAACCATGAGCAAAACGGCCTATGGGCCTGCAACATTAGCCAGTATCATTTTATCATCTCAGTGTGTAATTATTTAGTCAGCTTTACCCTGAGGAGCCACCTCTCCTATATTTTTTTCCTACAGGGAGGGAAAGGGAAAAATAATATGCCAGCAACAGAAAGATCTCTACTGGTTCACGCAGAAGTAGGAGTACAGTTTGTGATAAGCCTTTCAAAAGGCAAGCAGCAAATACTTTTTTTTAGTGTCTTTGATTTTAACATACAGTACAGTAGCTGTGTAAATTAGCCCCATTCTTGTTTTGAATAAGACCAAACAAACCAGAACAGGCCAGGACACTGATTTATGTTATTACTGCCTTCAGCTAAAAAAAGCATCATTATGCTTGAGGAACACTGTGATCCCACAGATTAGGAAAAAAAATCATGTATTTCACTTTCATGCTTGAAAAACTTGTTTAATTAAGCACATTTCTCCCTTTGCCCTCTTGACAGCTCTTTAAAAATAAGTAAGAAAATTAAAATACAACTTCCAGTAAAGTGGAAATCCCAAGAAAAACTATTGGATGAACACCTTCAGATTTCCCCTCAGGGATAAATCCCCCCATGGGTGTTGTACAGCTCACCCCAGTTGCACAGGGACAGGAGCACTCGAATGCCACATTCTGTCATGGTACAGGAATGGCAGATGGTTAGGCTCATTTCAGCAAAACGATAGAACAGGCAAGCAAGAAAAATCCCCTGAACCCTGATCTCAATCTGGAAAAGGATGCAACCATTTGAGCATGACAATTATTTAAGTCACCTCTTCTGATTCCCTGCACAAACTTCCACATACATCTGTATTCTCAATTAGGCATATAAGGTGATCCCAAGGCAACGAGAAGATTCATTTCCAGAACAAAAGTTCCAAAATACACAGATGTGAGGAATCTAGGCAAAAAATCACGCAGGATACCCTTTCTGCTCCTACTTTCTTTTTAGCTCTGCATTTGCATGTGAGCTAGACATACAGCCAGTCCATCCATTGGAACTTGGCACTCTCCATCTCCAAAATGCCATGCCAACCCATGCCCATCTCCCTTGCTGAACTTGCCTGGAATTACACAAAACATAAATCTGAACCAAGCACAAAACAAGTTTAGTCGTATCAATGTCGGTGCTTTTAGGGCTGCAAAGTTTTAATTCACACTCTCAAAACTGCTATTCTTCGTGCTGTTGACCTTGTCACCTTCTGAGTAACTTCAGGACAAGATCTCTTAATGGGGAGACAGGAAAGAACCAGTTAAAAGTCTAAGAAGTTAAACAGGCACATAAATAACTTTTTCCATGATTTCTTTACCAGAGGCACTCAGGATAACAGGATGCAGAATGCAAACACCACCAACAAATTAAAAAAAATTAAAATCACTCTATACTGTACTGAATTGAAGGGAGTTTCACAGGAAGAACACTGAAGCACTTGAGTCTAAAAAAGCACTGCTTGTAGAAGTACTTAATGCTTCTACATGCAAATGCATAAAAGGTGTGCATGCACAAACTGAAAAGTGAGAAAGAAAACAAGACATTAACACCTGAGGACAGCACTGTCAAACTAAATACATCCCTGTTTCTACCAGGACTAGAAAACACACTGAAAAAAACCCCAAAAGTGACCCACATGCCCAGGTCTGAAGGCTTGGAGGTTTCAATTGGGCAGGTCTTTGAATTAAGTGCATCACTTGGCACATCACTTCAAAAAGTTAAAAAAAAAAAAAAGGCAGGCAACAATCAAGTAAGGACAAACACATTTTTGTACTATTCCATTGGTTAATAAACAGATGTCATTCCTGCACAGCAGATTACCCCACCTTCCCATCTCCCATTCATTCCCCTTACCATTTTTAAGGTCTGAGTAGCTTTGGTTTCCACAGTCCGTAGTAGTTCTCGCAGACTCCTCACTCCTTTCACAATATTTCTGTGGGGAAGGCAGGAAAAAAAAATATCATAAAAATTTCCAAAAAATAGCACACTGGAGACAGAATATTTTTATGATGAGCCAAAGCTTGGCAACAAACTTGACATTCAAAGAACCAATGAAACAATCACTAATACTGAGTGTGCAGTAGCGAGACAAGTTAGTCTGAGGCACAGACAGGACAATGGCACCAAGTAAGGCAGCGACTGTAGCATGCCTACTCCAGATGGCTTCCTAGGAGAAGATCACATTCACATTTGACGAACAGAGGGGACATTTGGAAGCCTTTCATAGCTCATATTTATAAAGCAGATGCTTCTTAAAAGCATCCACATCTCCTCTTCATACACACAGATTGTACTTGTTTGAATTATATTGAGCTTACGTGATGCTTTTAAACGATGATTTCTTTTAGGTGGTGCTTAAACGCCTTGTGTCTGATGGTCCAGACATATGATAAAATTACAGTGGTTTAAACAGTTTATTATTGGGCAGCTAAGGTGCAATAACTGTCTGCAAGCACAGCTTAACCTGCAATAAAAGAGGGTTAGGCAAGAAAAAAAAGTAAATCACATTACTCTGCATACACCATAAGCAATTAAAGCAGACTAGTTCCCAAATGGTATCTTAATCGTGTGTCTGAGCACTGAAAGGTGCAGAGAGGAAAGTTTAAACACTGGACATACTAGTTAAAACACCTGCAGCCTATAAGCTCTTCAAGGCTAAGGACATGGCCCTACCACCACAGTAACTACAAAGTGGTTCAGCTCACTTTCATCACGAGGTGGAAGCTACCCAAAAAAACTCTAGCTATCAGAACAGGAGCAATGCTGTACTGAAATAAAGACAACCAGGTAAGCAGTTATACTGTTGCATTAACTGCCACTTCAGCTTATTTCAGGAGAATTTTCTGTGCAGATGAAACCTAGATTTCATTTTTTAAAAGAGGCATAAAAAATAACAACATTTGCTGTCAATCTGATTAAATTTTGAAGGTAAGCCATACAGACTGTGCTTGTCCCCATTTTCATGCACTGCAAACCTTCTTGCTGTCCAGAAAAAAAAATGCAAATATTTGAAGAAATTAAAAAAAAAATTTTGGGGGGGGTGAGGGGAAAATAAAGTGTCACCATGTTTACCATGAATATTAGCTACATAAAATACCACCCTAAAGCTTATGCTCACCAAGTCAAAGAATGCAAATACATGTGACCTTCCTACCAATCAATACTCATCTCAAAATTTTAAACTTTGAGGTAATCTGTAGATTACCTACTTGTGGTAGCAACAAAGTAAGGCAAGAGCAAAAACACTGGAGACTTGCCCCTGTGGAGAAAGTCAGAAGCTGTCTTTATCTTTTTTCCTTCCACTTTGTCCTAGGTGAAAGATGTGCTTTGAATTTATCAAAGGAAAAAAGCTCAAGGAAGGTTTTGTAAATTGGGCTTCAATGCTTCAGTAGGCTCTCCAGTTACAGGGCCAAGACATCTGGTGCTTTCCTGTAGGTCTAGGAATGAATATGCCCACAAAGATGTAGCTCTAGACAGTAAACTGAGGAAAGCAATAAACCACATGGTGATATTTATGCATGAGTAGTCACACAAAATCCAACATAAATGTTATATGCTATTTATTATCAGATAGTCAACGCCAGTAAATTCCCCCATCTAAACAAAATGCAGTTGCCCAACTGCTCTCCTCAATTACTGAAAACTACTGGCATTTCCTGTGCTTCCTCGGGCTTCTTAAGAGGCTGGACAGAAGACTTATGGCATATAGCAGTTCTAAAATATTTTCAAAAATGCATATGTTTAGATTTCTTATTAGGGTAATGGTATTTGTCTTAATAAAGTGTCAATTCCATTAACTGGCATCACAAAGAAGATTACTGACTACTTGCAAAGCCAATTAATTCCACGTTTGGCATATACTTAAGAGATGAAAAGCCTGGAGAATGTGCTAAAAAGAGACAGTTTCGTTCCCAGAGAATTGGAGCACCATTTCAGTTCCACTTTTTCGACAAGATCATAAAGTTCAGCTTCATAGCAGAAATACCTTGCTCTGGGGGGCAGGGGGGAGTGAGAGGAAAAGGAAGGAATAGTGACACACTGAAGTGAATGCAAGAATAAATGGCAAATTTCTACCCATCTGCAAGTAGTCAGGGCTGAAACCATGACCCGCACAACAAACGCCTAGTAACACCTTCAAGGGAAGGTAGGAGTGCAAAATGGGCAGCCCAGGAGCAGCACCCAGTACTCATCACCTTCCAGACAGGTCCTTGTGTGGCCAGGGTCTCTCAGAGAGCACCTGCTTCAGGCTCTGAGCTGTCAACTCTGAAACATGCAAAGCATCTGAAAACGATACCAGTTCTACAGGACTGAGGATTTGGTTTGGCAGCTTTCATATTTTGAACTTTATCGAATGTTATTAAGCCATGACAGGAGATAGAGCACATCTGCCAGCAGTCTGCAAACATACCTCTCTACAGAAGTTGGTCTTTCCACTCTACTGCGCCAAGCCAGGAGGCCATCTGAGCAAACATTTAAGTATATGAATTGCTCCACTCATAACGATAAGGAACTTACTGTTCCATTAAAAGATATCCTTCATATACTAAACATGCACTTGAAGAGATTTTTTTTTTTAATTAGGACCTGAAGAGGTCAACAAAAAGAAAGGTGTGTATTTGAACAGAAATATATGTATGTAAATCAGTGAACAAGGATGCAAACAAAGTCTCTGGCAATCCATGGTGAATCCATTTGATCTTGTCTAGATCAGAAACTAAGCAATCTTGACCCTCTGCAGGACTTGGATAGAAGACTATCTAGAAATCCCAGGTACTGTTGCCTCAAGCCATGGCATCGTAAGTGAACATCAGATCATGGAAATTAAATGGGTTGGAAGAGTCCATGGGTCCCCTGCACTGCTAAGATGCCAAAAGAAACGAGGCAGAACAGGAAAGGAAAAGCACATGGTCATTAAACTGCTTTGATTTTAGCCACAAAAGTGGCGAGAGAGGCATTAAAAAAAAACAACACATGATTAAATGTGGTTTAGGATTCAATTATAGCTAATCTAATAAAGATGAACACAGAAAATCATGGGCACAAACTGTGACAAAGAGCACCTTGAGTCCAGCTTGGCAGGAAAACCTGTTTTGTTTGTACAAGTACCAGGTTAATACAGGGTAATTAATTACCAGTCCATGAATCAAAGCAGTTGTATCACATTTATGTCATATTGTTTGGTTAAGGCTACACAAAATTTTAACATACAAGAAAATAAAAGAAATACACTGATTCTATGCAAATTGCTGGGAAAAATGGTGATAATGAACTAGAGCGGACAGTGGGCACAGAGATCTGCAAAGACAGTCTGCCAACAACATGGGCACCAAAAGATCATGTTCTTATACCCACTCTTTAACTGTTAAAACAGCCACTAACAGTTGGAAAAGACCATCTTGAGATGACTACATAGCAGTTTGCAGAGGCACCCCTCCAGCACACGGCAACTGGAGCACACAAACAGCACCAACAGCATTGCATCTGCCCAGCTCCTTTTGCATCTTTGCATCTCACCCAGGTTTCTCAAAAACCAAACTTTCTCCTTAAGCAGCTGTTCATGCACAGTCCCAAAAGACACCTGAAGAAATAAGCCTCAGATTCTCAGATTCCTATGAATGAACATACAGGACAAGTAACTACAACTAAAGCACATTAGAGTTTCCTAATGACAGCCTGTCTCTCACGTCAAGCGCTCAGAAAAACCCAATGCAAAACAAGAACTTAGCACTTCTCTAGATCCAGCCAGTAGGCAGTGTCCTGGATAAGGTGTGAGGCTGTGAGGACCAAAGAAGAGATAAATGTGGAGAAAGCCCATATAGATTCCTCAGAAGAGATTAATAGACTGGCAGACACTGTCCTGCCTGCCTTTGTACATTAGATTCTACTGTGAAACAACACACACATGAAGTTACTGTTTCAAAGTGCCATTGCGACAGAGGCCTACAAAATTTCAAAAAGGAAACCGAGCACTCTAGAAAACAGAGGAGAGGGGAGGGGAGAAAGAATTGTGTAAGCTTATCCTACCAGGCGTTTTCATTGGGGTTTTCCAATGTAATTTAGGTCCTAACTTGAGGGATCATAGGAAATCCGATTTCTAATGAGTGCTTAGTATTTATTTTTCAGAAATTCATTTTCCTCAAAAGTGTCCCATTTAGAGTTTCCAAATCCAACCACATCCTCTAGAAAGCTCTGACTTTGTCTTGCTTGTGAAACCCTGCACACACTTCAAGTGCCATTAAGACAGCAGTATATATATAACCATTACTTCACACAGGTGAAGCGAGTTTGCCCAAAGAAAATACTAAAAGCGACTTGACCAATCAGTATGAAGTAGGAATACCCATTCAATACTCTGAAAGGAAAGGCAGTAAGAAATAAGGCTGATCTTCACACATCCAAAAAAACAAAACCCACTGCAGATGCTAGCATGAAAGACAACTGGCTGATTCCTACAGTACGACAGCTTCTGCCTGCTTATATTCTGCATCCACAGCATCAGCATTGCTCACTGGAAGAATAAAAGAAAGCTTTCTTGGAATGCAGCAGGGCAAACAACTGCAGGAAAAGTGTCTTCAGCAACACAATATTTTTAAGTAAACAGCTTATTAAAAGCATCTGCACAAGTTTTGCACAGCTGCAAGACTTGTTGGGCCTTACAGCTGGCAATTCAACATATGAAAGGGAGACCGGACCTTTCTTTTGGACTGGTGCTTTCTTTTCACTGCATACTGCAAGAGAAAAGGGGATCCTTCATCATGCTCCGACAGGATAGGATCATGCTTGTTCCTGCCAGCAGGAACAAAAGCATGACAACACTAATATCCCTCAGCTGTTATGCCTGGCAATACAAGAATAAAGCACCTGCCATTCCTTTTGTACACAAGTGCCACTGGGGAAGGACATCCTACGTCTATCCCACATCCATCCAATAGGACCTACCCCCCTGCCAATTTGAGCATTCATCATCCAAAGCTTATTTCCTACCTGAATATGCTGGAAGCAACAAGGAGAACAAAAGCGTTTCTTGGAGCTGTTCAATATTGGGTGGAGAAGTTTATTACACACATGAAGCATCCTAAAAAGCTTCTTCCCACTTCCCTCCTCTTTCGCTACTATATCCCAATGCTGCTTATGCCCTCTGGCGGCAGAAACCACACATCAATACGAGCTGGGGAGGGGATCAGAGACACACAAGCTGTCAAGTCCCACCAGAGCTTTTATTTGCCTGGCTGGTGTTTCTCACTTGCACTGGAGGAGGCAAGAAGCACGTTGGGCTCCTCTCCCGTCCCAGCCACGGGAGCTCCACTGCACCGACTGGGATGCTCTTTCATCAGGAGACAGCTACAGAGAACACTTTGCTGCTATTGCAGCAATTCAGCTTATAATCAAAGCGCTGCTTAATTCACACATGTATTTTGATTCCAAATCGCTTTCCTGTAGGGGTTTTTGTGGGTTGTTTTGTGGTTGGATTTTTTTTAAGGCTGTCATTAAAATAACGTGGGAAGGGAGAGCAGGGCCCACAGTAATAGCTAAAACAACCCACTGCATATACTGAACTGGTGAAGACTGAATTTAAAACATTGCTGAATAAAATGAACATGAGTGAGTTTGATATTCAAAAGGTGCCTAGAGGCCATCAGTGTCATATGTTCTAAATAAGATTTTATTTTGTTACATAGTTAATGAGCTTGCTGACAAGACCTGAGCTTTTCGTTCACTGTGAGAATGGCAAAAGTCTAAGCAAGCTGTGCCACAGCTGGTCAACTCACCCAGGAAAACCACAGACCTGTCCTCTACTGCCAAGGTGATACTGAGACTTACAAGTCCATACTTTCTTTACACATAAACTTGTACTCCCCTGACTAAAGGGGGCATTTCACAACATTCGGGCTTTGTGTATTTGAGTTAAACATGGCTTTCCTGAAGGCACCTCTCATGGATATGCTTATGAGTACAGTTTCACTGTAAACACAGGCTTTTAAAGAAAAAATGTGGAACACAGAGGCAATTCACAGTTGCATTTGACGTCATTCTTGGGGGATAAAAAAAAACCCTAGCAAAAAAGCCCTAAGCAAGGAGCAACCCCTCCTTCTCCAGAGTCAAAAAATGGTACCAATTTTCTACAGAAGAATTTAAACTGATTTTTTGCTGAGATTTTTTGCCCTAGTTTTCTTCCTTTCAATCTCCTCTCATTTTTTGCTTTCTCCTCCATTTTACTCAGCAGGAAAAGGAGGAGGAGTGAAGAAAATGAGATAAAATATCTTTGACAGGGCGTGAAGGTAAAAAAACAGCCAAAATTAAATACTTGAAGGATGGTTTGCTTAAAAAAAGTTTATAAAACTTTGACCGGCAATATTATACAGAGCAGCGAGAAATCCAGTATCTGATTCCTTGGGAACAAATGGGCTAATATGGTGCAAGAACAGGACTAGGGAAGGATAAATTTTTACAAGTACTGTTTCCACACGGCAAACAGACACTCTCCCTACATGGCAGTCTCTCCATCAACTCAGAGTTCATTATGTTCTGAATACACGGCTTCTTTTAGGCAACAGTGTGGCCTCACTGATGGCCTTTGGAAGTGGGCATTTACAGTGTCTTTTTTATTGTTCTAGATAAGGTTTTCCTCAGGTGAAATTCACTGTTGGCTTGCAGACACCAACTCCTCTTGCCCTTCCAAGGTTCACTGGGAGCTGTATTTCAGAGGCATACTAACTACCCTGGAGCAGCACTGTTCCCACATGCATTCTCTCTAGTAAAACCACACAGATGTAGTGTATTGATCAGGACATTTAAGACCTTAAATAAACAAACAAACAAATAAAGGACAGAAACTACCCTTAAGACTTCACTGAGCTCTAAACTAGGCCCTGTGGCTGAACATTTTAAAAGCACACAGCAGTGTAAATTCCACCCTCTTTTTACGGTCAAACTCCACTCATCTCCACAGGGAACAGAGCTGAGTCAAGACAACAAAATTGTTCTACTCCACCCTACTTGTGGGTCTGGAAAAACGAGGCTTAGGACTCTTAAGACAGACGGGGAGAGACAAATAGAAGGGAGGGAGGGACACTGACAGGACTCAAAGTGAGCCAGAAGCAAAAAAGTCACAACAGAACACATACAAGGAAATAAGCCTTCATCTGTTGTGAGAAAAAACACGCAACATTATCTATTTTTATTAACATCTGCATCCACCTACCCCTTCTTTAAATGAGTCACATAGGCACTCTGTAGAGCTGCTTCCAGGAAGTAGGAAAGTTCAAACTCAGAGTAAGTCATGCTGCTGCCCTTGATACTCCTTGAATGTGTGTTGCTGAAGGTCTGTGAGGGGAGGAGAGAAATATCTGGGATTACAGACAACTCTTTGAACTTGTCGGTTCCTCACGAGCCAGACACATCAACAATAAAATGTTAGCTTCTGCCATCAGGTTTCTCCTCAGACTACTTGAAAACTTACCTTCTTTAGCTATCCAAAAACATTTCAATTTAATTTTTAAATAAATAGCACATAATAAATAAATAAATAAATAAAGTGACTTCCATGCAATATTCTACATGCAATATGAGTTTGAAACACCATCCCTTATTAATTTCCAACCTTTAAAACAGTAAGTAGAAAGCTATGCATTAATATCAAAGGCTTCAGAAGTACTATTCCAACCATGTAGATCCTGCATCTTGCACAAAAATATTAATGCAATGTTTGAGTAGGAATGTCTAGTTTAACAACATAAATATATGTTAAGAGTTAGTAAGCTATCAGGAGTCCCGGTGAAAGAATCTTAGCCTTTCCTCTGCTTCTCCCATCAAATTCTTCTTGCTTTTGCTTCCTTACTGGTAACAAACAGCTTTCATTGTTGAAAATTGCCCCGTGTGGACTCTCCAAAGCAGGTTTTTACATCCAGGATTGGAGAAGGCTGATGGACTTCTAGTGCATCTATCAGTACTCCTGCATCCTTGTCTCTGTGTCCAGAAGAGGAATGAATTACAGTTCAAACTCCCTTCTTTGAAGACACAAGCTGTCAGTAAAAACTTTTTACAGCACTCAGTACTGCCATGTATTCATACTTCCACATGGGAAGGACAGTACTTAATTTTAAATAAAATAGCCATTCAGCTTTCTCCTACAAACAGAGCAGAAAACTTGTTAGTTTGCCTTCTTTATGAATTTTTATTTATGCACTAAGCCAATTTTTTTCTTGTTTTAATGCAATTAAAAATAAAACCTGGAACAGACACACACCTTTGCTGCTGAGAAGAGCAGAAATGTCTGGTCAGATGGCCCAGGGCTGTTAAGCTACAGGTGAACAGGTAACATGCATTGCCTTCAGTGCTGCTGGTGGTGTCAAGCATAATGTGTGGCAAAAGAAGGGCATGGAAGTGCATGGTGTTCCCTTCAAACTCAGCTAGGCAAAGTTACAGAGACCACTAAGCATGTGCCTAGAAAATCAGTGGCATGTACTACAGCTCAGTAGAGAACTCACAGTACTCATCTTCCTTGGCCTCCTAGCCAACCACGGACTGAGCATTTGATTGCTACTAATGATCCAGGTTCCTCCAGTTTCATTTGGAGAAGGTGAAGCACTGGCAGTTAAAACTACTATGGCTGACCCAAAAACGTTACTGTCAGCTTGCTAGGGATCTCAATACCCACTGCTGTGTATCATTTACATGGCAGATATGTAAAATATCTTAGGTTCCTTCATGCTGGCACTTGCTATGCAAACTTTGTAGTCCCTCTTTAGCAAGGGCTAAACCTGAGATACAACCTGAGCATATCTGAGGTATTCAGTGCTTTACGACAGGCAAAAATTGTTTCCAGACCTCATTCTCAGGGGAAATGGGCAGAGACCAGATAAACTGCTGTTTTGCAAGTGCTTATAATGAGACACCTCACTCCTTCCAACTTGTTCCCATACTCCTTATTGGCTATGACCACTTGGCATTTCCCCATTATTTTTGCTCTCAAACCCCTGGAAATTCCACCCAGGCCACCAGGTAACACCCTGAGCACGTTTTTTCTTACCTTTTCAAGCTCCTGCAAGTATACCTGGGCAATGACACACGCTGTCTCAAAACAAGCCATGACTTCCTGCTCCCTTTCACACAGTCGAGCACGTGAGGCAATTGAGTTGGTTGAGCGCTCCAGTGACAGACCTGCAAAATGGCAACACCTTCTTTAGCTGGAGCCCACCAACAGAAGTATGACCATGTTAGTCCTTCATTTACCAGCTGACAGGGAAGTCTTTCCATGGGTGGGTTTCCCCCTTGTTTTAGTGACTTTCAAGAAAAGACCCCCAGGAAAATATAATTCCTACACATGCAATGCATTTTTGTCATGCTGCTCTAACACACGGTGCCACTGCACGCTTCCACAGTGCCTTTCAAACACTTTATGAAGAAAGGACATACATCCCTCTGGAAGGGATGAGCAAGCAGAGAAATTAACGCCTATATTTCCAAAGACAGCTATAGATTTTGGGTGCTTCAACGCAAGTGCTGTTTCAGAAATACCCTGGCACGGGATTTGAGAATTCCTAAGCATCCACTATTCCAAGTGAAGCTTTCAATAAGCAGCAGTTTTGAGGGGGAAAAAAATAAACTGGAAAATGATACTAAAACAAAGTCGGAAAATCTGAGGCCTCTTGGAAAATCTGAGCACATGCAAATTGCACATGGACACACAGCAAACTCTTGGCAAGGCACAAGAGACTCTTAACCACAAGATCACCCTCTTTTCCAAAGAAAGGAAAAAAAAATAAAAAATGTTTTGTACTACTAAAACTCTTTCTTGAATCAACATCCAAGCCCACTCACAAACTAAAAGCATGTTAATTGAAGACCCACAGCCATTGTCCCTACATGAAAATCTTTTATTATCAGATCCTTGTCTGCTATCACAGTACAAAGTCCTTTATATCTCTAAATCTATTTGGAGAGGCTACACATCCACATACCAATCTTACTCTGATCAGCATAGGTTCTTATAACACACTGGATCTCTACAATACACCACTACTTAGAAACTCAGGTCTCCTACCTATCAACCACAACTGCACTGATGCTCAGTAGCCCAACACAGGTCGTAAAAAGTTCAGCACATGCTTCCATATAGATTTCATCTATAATAACACTCCCGACTACCAATGAAAAACATGTAAGATGTAATAAAAAATCCTAGTGTTCCTGACACAGATCCAGAGAGGTGACGAAAGAAGAAAGAGTTCAGCTGTCTGGACAGCCTCTCCAAGGAAGCCATTTAGACTGCTGCAATATACAGCAAAGGATACTTGAGGAGCCACCATCTGTACCAGAAGCCACGCTTTCCTGGGCTGCCCCAATCCCAGGAGGTACAGCACCTTGGCACAGCTCATTTCAGGAGTCTGAGTTGGCAATAGGGTGCCAGGTTTCCCCATGATGGATGATGCAGTACGAGCCCTCACATTGGAGGAGCCTCAGCTTCCTAGGAGTCTTAGCTTTGTTTAGTTCTCATGTTCAACGTTTCTGTTTTGTCCCCTTGGTTACTCTGCTAGGAGTTTCCCTATCTCATGTCTTACATTTGAGCCAGATATGAGCAGTAAGTTCAGTGGGTTGAGATGAGTGCCCCACTGATGTAAGCTTGAGAGGTAGCTTCCCACTCCTTCTGCCCTCTCCCAAGTCAGAATCGCACAGCACATTCCCTCAAGGACCTATATCTTGGAGGACCACACATTAGTACCTTTTACCTTTGAAAATCCTGACCAGAGTGGAGGAGAGGGAGTGGATTTACTTCAAACTGACAGTGGAGGGGGAAAGGGACGATGATCATTTTGCTGCTTTTAACTAATGCCCATTTTGTGTTGCCTCCTTTCTACTGACATACACTTTGTACAGCATCCCACATATAACAGACTTTGTCTTCTAGTCCATCTCTGAAGTCTTTGGCTTTATATCACGTGTTGTTTTCCTATTATTTCAAAGCTTCTATTTCCTAACCCTGTTGCTATGTAATGAAGAGGAAAAGAGGACGTTAACTCTCTATACAGAAAAAGAAACCATCCAGTGCTGAAGCTAGAACAATCAGCCTACAAATATTCTTCCTAGCTCTGTCTCAGTTTTATCTACCTCTGAATTTCCAGTCATTCCCCTTAATTGAAAATAAATTTTAAGAACCGTTGCATTTCAGAGTCACCATCCCTCTAGGTGCAAAGTGGGGCTGAGGGCCCTGACATCCATCGACATTCATACACATGCAGCATTTCATCAATCTGCAAGAGCCATCCTAGCACAGTCTGTATGGGGGTGGTTATCGTGGGAGATGTCACACAGAAAGAACAGACTGATAAAAAGCCATTTACATACATGCTGCAGCCCACTGCAAGGAGCTACTATCTCGAAGCTGTGACGTGGGGGAGGAAAGCAAGCAGCCTCTGCCAGCACCAAGCACTGACAACAAACGTGCCCATGCATGCGGTCAGAAAAACAGAGCTGGGGCTGATGAGAGACAGGGGAGTGAACACCTCCAAAAAGGTTTCTTGCCACAGTAAGAGAGCAATATACAGTGAATTAAAACAGATACTATGCTACATTGTGCACATTTTTCTACTTGTAAAGGGCAAGAAGGAAAAACAATCCACATGATGTGACATTAGTCATGGTTCTTCCTGCTAATACCACATGCACTGACCTGATGTCATCATAGTGTAAAATCTTCTACACAATCCAAAAAGGGCTATTCTTCCCTACCACAGAAATGCAACAAAAAGAAAAATTAGTAGACAAAAATCCAGTAGACAAAGTGAAGAACAGAATAATAACAACAGAAGTCCCCTGCTGTTGCAGCCACCAATTCAGTTCTCACAGTGCAAAGCCCCAACCATTACAGATTTGCTTGAGGTGCAGTTGGACAAAACTGTTTAAAAGCCCTCTGGTCCTGAGAGCACAAATTCTACTAAGTCTTCACAATCCCCCAGTTATCAGCAGAGGAAAAACTCTGCACCACAACATATGTTTTAAATTCAACTCAGTTCCCAAAAAGTGTCAGAAAGCCATGAAAGTGCATGCTACTTCCACACTGGATTTAGCAAGAAAAGTGTAGCTCTTGCTAAGACAGAATTAGCTTCCGAGTAAAGCATAAAGCCATATGCTTTCTCGGTAACTGGTTAAGGTAAAGGGACTTAAGTATGTTTCACAACGAGTTATGGTAAGATAATACCAATTTATAACTCATCTCATATGAATTGGGTTCCCAAATTTAAATATATACATATATATATAAGAACATTTTACACAGCTAAAATACAGATTTCTAATACAGTCTAGTCAAAGCTGAAGACTTCAAGAGAGACAAACTTCCAGATTGTCCTTTCTAAAAGATCAAACTCTTTCTACCTGCTTCAGAGGCACTAACTTTCTATTTATAGAAACACTATTGTCCTTTCCTGCATAAAGATAAGGCTTCTATTCACCTCCTTGAGTTCTCACAAAGATTGATTTTTGGCTCTTGATCTCTCTATAACCTTTGCCCATTCTTGTCCGCTTCTAAACGTAATCTGCATTTATGTCAGGAAAAAAACCAAACCCATAAGGTTTGTAAGAGGTGTCACCAAACTAATTTCTACCTAGAGCTGAAATGTACTACTCTCATTTATGGAAACCTGAAAGGAAGATTTTATGAAGGCTTTTTTCCCACTTTTATCTCACTGAGTCCTTGCCAAGGGAAAACACAGTATCATGTAGCTCCAGTGCTATGAGGTGATATTATTACCAGAACTGGAACATACATGTGTACATCGATATGCGGTATCAAGATTCTCAGCAACACCAGTGAGATAAAAATTCATGCTGGAAGAGATCCCAGAGGGTCCATGGTCCAACTTCCTGCTCAAAGCAGGATGTTACACCGCTTGGTCTTGCAAACCTCAGCACATAGATGGAGGCTGCACAACCACTACAGAGAAGAGTAGGCTAAGGTGGCATTCTTCCTCTCCTCCAGTTCATGAAATAGTTCTCCAAATAGCAGCATTCCTCCTTCTGAGTAGGAGGAATATAGAAATCCATTCACAGGTTCTTTTAATTTTCCTTTTTACATAGACTTGTAGCCTCCCATATTTGGATTAATTTACACAGCTGGGGAATGGTGGGTTCGTAGGTGCAAGAATTCAGGGCCAGCAGCAGCGCGCTACTTTCACCAACAGGGTTAGCCTGCAGCTGCTAAAACCCCATAGCCCAGGAGCATCAGAGCTACCTGGCAATCTAAGGAAGGAATCAAAGAAACACAATAGCACACAGAGCGTGAAGCCCACCTCTTGTGTTGCGTCCCGGTGCTATACTAGTGTCGAACACAGCTAGGGCATCTCGGAGCAAAAGACATCGTAAGGTGGAACTTTGAGCCCTGCCAACAGCATCAGCTCCAGCGGGCAGAGTAAGGTTATAGCACCTGCACCACACAGACAGGCCACCCTGGCCAGAAGCCAGCGTGCTGCTCAGCTAAGCGCATGCAATAGTTCTACTCTAGCGACAGGAAGACAAGCAATTTGTCTTGAGGTAAGCCAGGTGTGAACATATTGCATGGCAACCGCCGCAAGGAAACTGGTTGTGTGCACGTTCTCACTCTGCGGTGAACACCGGGTCATTCCGGGTAGCTGTCCCCAGGGAGAGGGTGCACTGCATTTCCAGCACGCAGCCTGCAGCCTCCTTCAGAAGGGTGGCTCTAAAAAAATCAATTAGCATTGAAACACCACTACTTTTAAGACTGGCTCTTCAAACATATACACGTGCATGCTGACTAATCGAAGTTCAGCAGAACACTACACACTTCTCAAAGACAAAATTCAAAAGCACAACCAAACCATTTCAGATATAGCATTACAACCAGCCTGCCCTGCCGGCTAAGGCTTGAACTTAAGAGCACAGCCCTCGATCATCCTATTACAGTGTCCTGGAAAGCAAAATAGCCTGAACCTCAACAAGCCAAAGCAGCAGCCAGGATTAGGCTGACATAGGCAAGACGCAGCACTATGCATCATTTCTGTCACAATTCACAGCAGTTCAAATACTTCACATCACGGGTTTTGACATTCATCTCCCCGGCAATTAAACTGTGATTTTTCAGCAGGATTTATTTGCAATGCAAATAGAAGAGAGGGAAAAGGCCCAGAAGCCCTTGGTTTTCAACATATTCATTCATACTGCACCTCATGAAAGGTGGAGAGACATTTTGTTTTCCAAGAAAGCTGCACAAACATATTTCACCATTGCTTCCTATTATAGAGGATTGTTGCATATTCACAGCAAACTGTTATGAACTTGATGTATTTTTCATGCAAAAATATCAAAGGTAGAAAGGCAAAAAATTCCAGTAACCCTAAAAAAAATTATCTGGAGACCTTCTCCCATAAGCTGGGAATGACGCCTGAAAATTTAAGAAACCTGTGCAAGGCTGCTTAGTTGCATCAAAGCAGAACTCAAGACCTCTACTCCCAGCCTTCACACTAAATGCAGTAAACCAGTGCTAACAATGTTACTCCAATTATTTTGACATGACGAACTCTATCTAGTTAGACTTGGAATCGCAGCTAAAGCTGACTATTAGAACTAGGACAGCTTTTTGATTGAGTGGCTGTGAAGCCAAAAGGTGGTAAGTGCTCCCCTGAGATGCAACCTCAGTCACCTGCCCTGATCAATGCCCTGTAGGCTCTGCAACACATTGCATATCTTACTGCGGAAATCAGCAAATCCAAAGATGCTCATTTCCTGAGCACTTCAAGTCTGGTTGACTGCTGACTGAATATGAGCCAGCAGCATGCCCAGGTGGACAAGGTGGCCAACAGCATCCTGGCCTGTATCAGGAATAGTGCGGTGAGAAGGATTAGGAAAGTAATCATCCCCCTGTACTCGGCACTGGTGAGGCCCCGCCTCAAGTACTGTGTTCAGTTTTGGGTCCCCTCCCACAAAAAAAGACATTGAGGTGCTGAAGCAGGTCCAGAGAAGGGCACAAAGCTGGTGAGGTCTGGAGAACAAGTCTTCTGAGGAGAGGCTGAGGTAACTGGGGTTGTTCAGCCTGGAGAAAAGGAGGCTGAGGGGAGACCTTATGGCTCTCTACAACTACCTGAAAGGAGGGTGTAAAGAGGCAGGGGTCAGTCTCTTCTCCCAATTAACTGGTGATAGGACAAGAGGAAATGGCCTCAAGTTGCACCAGGGGAGGTTTAGATATTGGATATTAGGGATTATTTTTACACTGAAAGGGTTATCAAGCATTGGAACAGGCTGCCCAGGGAAGTGGTTGAGGCACCATCCCTGGAGGTATTTAAAGGACAGGTTGACGTAGTGTTTAGCAATACACTTTAGTGATGGCTTTTGTCAGTGTTAGGTTGATGGTTGGACTAGATGACCTGAAAGATGCCCTCCAACCCAGGAATTCTATGATTCTATGACCTGCTGCCTATCTGCTGGCTGCTCTTAAGCTTCATGGCAGATCTTTGAACCTTAGCTTTAACCTGTAACACAGTGGTCTCCAAACTTTTTTGATCATACACCCCACGAGTAAAGAGAACATAATTGTTGAGTATACACATCCAACATATGTATATAGTTATTTACACACATTGCTTCACAATGTTTTATTATATATTTACATGGATTTTTTTTTTTCAAAAAGTACCTGCTAGGTAGCATGCTATTGCCAGACACCCCTCATCACAGAAAAGGTCAGTAAATTCAAAACGACTTCTTGTAAAACAAAGAAAAGGCACAACTTGTCTTTAAGTCTGACAACTTTTTTTAAGCACTTTGCCAGGAGATAACCAGTGAGCTTTGGTGGGGTACAAAAGATGTTCATGGTTACCCCCCCCCATCTCAGTACAAGTATTCTCATAGTATTTACAAAGTATTGTAAAGATTCTCTTTAAAAGGCTTGTGTTTATGGAGCTAACCACATTGATGACATCCTACAGCACTTTGTGCACTTCTGGGTCCCACTACGCTGCAAAGTAGTTCTTAAGTGTATTTCATTATTGAACCAGAATCTAGTAAACTCCGTCAGCTGAGACCTATTAGAAACATCTGTACTTTTGTGCAACTGTATAGTAAACTTCCCACACCATGTAGTTTGTTCTAACACTTGCTTCTTCAAGTCTTTTGCAATGTCGTCTATGTGTCTTCTAAAGGAATGCATTTTAGTTTGTTGCCATATTGTCTTCTGTGTATTTTTTCAGCCATTTTGCAGCGGCAGGAAGAACAAGTGTTTCCCCAATGGTACGTGGTTTTTCATCTTCTGTTGTAATGTAAGAAACTTCAAAAGAGGCTTCTAAAAATAAATTGAGTATCACTGGATTTTTAAACACTGCCAAATAGATCTGATTATATTGCCATTGTTTTTACCTCGTAATGTGGCTGATAAAGAGCTCATGATAGGAGTAGTCTCTGCCTTTTCTTATTGTTCACTGTGCTGATGTTATTAGTACTACCTACAATCTGCAATTTCTTTGATGGAATCTTTAAGCTACTTGTCTATTTCATGAGAGTTAGTTTAGTTAAATCTAGATAATATAATACATAAATTCACTTAACCAGGCACATGTGAACAGCATGCGTGAACTGCAATACACTGGAAGTGAAAAAACCAGGGGCCTCTGTAAGCATCTCTGCACCGTTGAACATCCACTTTTCCACCAGACACTTGTGGACACGGAACCCTCAGACATACAGACTGAGCAAGGGCATCACTGTCAATCCAATACATTAATATAGCTTAATTTTAATGGTCATTTGTTTGGGTTTTTTTTAAAGAAAAAATAAATAGAAATTCCAGTATTTTTCTCCTGCATCCCAGTGGATCATCTTGCACACCCCTCAAGGCACAAACACCCCACTTCGGGGACCACTGCTAGAAAGTGTTCACTGTCCTGGTACAAGAGGCCACCTCCATTCCATGACACAGCTGATAGCAGTCAAGGAGCTACCTCTGCTGGAGCAATGCTATGGGGCACAGCAAACACAGGGGAGAACAGCAATCTCTTACAGCCCCACATCTAAATGACTTTGTCAACACCATCCACATTCACAAATTACATTTTTTTCCCTGCTTTAAAAACAACAGGCAGAATCAGATGAGAAAAATTAAAAGTGGATGGGGCACAAAGCAGAGAGATGGTGCTGATGACCAAGTATTGAGATTTATTCAGCTGGAGCTCATCTGCATCACTGCCAGGCAGCATCAACAGTGAGAAAGTTCTGTTCCAGCTGCAGTCACAGCCACTAAACCTGAGTACCCCACCTTCATATGTACTTTGGGAGCAGGAAGGAGAAGACAGGAGGGTAATTCAGATTTTACTATGCTGATTTGTATCAAGCACTCAAGACAATTCTATTTACATTTCTTTAAAACAGACATAGCCTGTGAGGACTAACAGTTTATTCCCCTGTAACTTCAAGAGATGGTCAGACGCATTCAGAGCTTACTCCAAGGTAAACCAGCCCATGGAAATCTTCCTGTGGCCACTGGACACACACCATGCTACACAACACAACCCCAGCATGGGGACAGCACCATACCCATGTAAACGTGACCCCTAGTTTGGGCCCTCTGAGAGTAAATTTGTATTTGTTTTCTTTTAGTGAAAATAAGGTGTTGTCTCACATTCCCACACAAACATTGTGCATTCTTTGTTCCGTTTCCTAGCAAAAAAGCACGTGAAACTACTCGTATATCTCCTGACACTGCTGACCCCACAGCTTTAGAGAACTAAATGATAGTGCGGGAGGTGGAGAGGTCCTGTGCATGTGTGCAACCAGCACCTGCAATTGTCTGTGGAGAAGATAGCAGAAGACTAACAAAACTTCACAGTCACAGAAACCAAAATCATTAACAAGAGGAACAAGAAGTTATTGTCTTCTTCTACTTTCCAATGTTCAGTTATTTGCGTTTAGTGGCCTGCAGCTAGCTCTCCTCAGAAGTCTAAAAATCACACCCATGCTGCATTTGTACATACCAGATTGTGCTAAATAAATTACTTCTAAAATGCAAACAGAAAAAAGTAAACTACCTTACCCAACGGCAGAGAAGAGCTCATGGAGCACAGCAGGGAAGCCTGGGAACACCAAGAATGCCCAGGCTGGACCTGGCAACTCTTTCATATCAAACCTAAAAAGCAGCGGCACCAAGGCACACAATTCACCAAAATGCAACAGTTTCAAAGTCATCACTGTCACAACGTAAGAGCAACTCCAAACTCTTAAATTTCTATGCCGAAAACCCACAGAAGACATAATACTAGGCCCTTTTATCAAGACATCAGCATCTACAAACCGGGGGTTTAGCCTATTAGACAGCTACTCTGATGCCAACACGCGTAAACGGCATGCTTCCTGTCAAGCTGGCAGAACTGTGAACACGAGCACTTTGAAGTGTGTACCAGGTACAGAACAAAGCCTCTCTCCCAGATGTGGATTAACATTTAAAAGATGCCGTTTTTGTCAAGCAAAAGTGAAAACAAGTTCTGCCAACAAAATACCTTACCCTCAGTTACTCAGTTTTTAATGTCATATTGTATCATACATCCATGTGGCTGGGACTCAATTTTCCTAATGGTCAGCCAAGAAAACTAGTTTTACTATTTAGGTTCTGCTTAAAGGAGCCCATCTCCCACAGATCTCTATGCTCAGAGATATGAATCTCAGCCATTTTTAGTCATTATGGAAGGATTCCAACATAAAGGAATCTGTATCCTGCCCCGACAGATCGTTTAAAAAAAATTTAAAAAATAATGAAAATAAATTTTTTCTTCTATTGCAGTTTGACTTAGTCACAGCAGCAGCTGAAAATACTGGCAAAAGTAACCTCACTGAGTAGCTGCCAGTAGCAGAAACAGCAGTTAAAAGAACAGGAGGAGACTACTGAAATCCAGTGTACCATATCAAAAGCAACATCTATGTTAGAACAGCTGTGTATTGCCAAGTGTCAATCATCCTCATGAAGCCCATTACCAAACAAGACCAATATATTTGCAGCAAAAAAAAAAAAAGTGAAATCAAAGTTTTAGATAATTTTTCCCACAACTTTCACCCAAACCTACGCTTTTCTTAACTTTGTGCTCTGTATAATTCTGGCTCATCACAATCATCAAACTTCATCAAACTACCAGGAACCCTGGTGCTGTCTTCAGGAAAGTCTTCGCTACTCTCCTGAACACTACAAGGAACTCAAGTGCATTTGGTCAGCACTGTCACTTCCAAGGTGGGCACGTTGCAGACAATAGTGAATTGGAGTCCCAGCAAAGTCAGCACACTTTAAAAGTAACACCCCTCCTGGTCTGAATAGGATGATTAGGGTAGAGAAGATTTAGACTCTCAAGTAAGAGCCTACAGTAAGCATACCATGATGTCAACAGTGCCTAAACAACATAATTGACACTAACAGGGATTAATAATTGACTAACTAATGGGGAGAGGTAGGGAGAGAATTCAGACTCTTAGGATTTTTTCCTGGCCCTAACAACCTAGTGCCCATTTCTGCTAAATGGGTACATTGTAGTAGGTTGCCCCCATGTCAGTCAGTAGTAGCAATGTGGGCAGGGAGAAAACTCAGCTTTTTATGGGGAAGTTGGTTGTGCTGGAAGAAGGAAGAGCTAGGTTCCCTCTTTTTTTACCACTAGCAGATCTGAATATTTTCCTTATAGTCAGATGGCTAGTGAACAATAATACAAGCATGGATCATCTTTATCTTGACATGTGCAGTTATAATACGCTTTTACGGTCCCCCATTAGCACCCAGAGAGGACATAAAGAAAACTCTTTATTTGAACACGGAAAAAATGCCATCAACCTTCCATAAACCCATTTCCTATACTTGTCTCAGACAACAAGACAAGGTATGTCCTTACATAGCAGGACCTCCACACACTATCTCTTTTTAGTTATTACAGCAAAGTTTTTTTCTTAGAGGGCTTCAAGAACTCATTAAAAATGAGCCTGTGCAAAAGATCCCAAGCACAAGAGCATGCACAATCACAGGGAGGCTTTTTTGGCAGAATAGAGGCAGAACAGTATTCCAAATGCTTGTATGGAAAAGGAGAATGCACCTTGCAAAACATTATGCCCTCTGAAATGTGGAGCAGGTTCAGAAAGTGCATATATAGCCTGTTAACAGGATTGTAAAACATGACTTGAACTAAAAATGCTTCCTGCAAAAATAAGTTAGAAGAGTAAATTCACTTTCAAAAGAAGATTATCAAATGAATGAGTGAACACAATGTTTCCAAACTCACTTTATCTGTACTTGAAATCGTTCAAACTACTGGCACTCAAAATCTTTCCAAGCAGTCTGTATTCCAGTACACTCAATAGTTTGGGTATTGCCATCTCCTTCATCAAAAACTAAGTGGACAAAAATCTCATCCCAGAGAAGCTGACTGGAAATTCTGTTTTCAGAAGCACTCTTTTTAAAAGGAAGGCTGCTTAAGTTAAGCCTGTAACACACAATAACTAAATAACATTGTTTGGATGGAATATAACCTTGCACTATGGGATCGGTAGCAAAAAAAACCTGGAGAAGTTACTGGCTTAGGATCTGAAATAAGAGTTTGATGAAGTACAGAAATAAGTCTTTAAAATAGAGGCGCTTTCTTCCAGGGAGGACAAAAAACAACAAAACCCCCCACACACATTTCTTTCTCCCTTCCAGTTCTCTCCAGTAATTTAGTTCAATGATTAGCTTTTCAGAGCTGATGAACCAACAAAGCTTTGCCTAAATAAAACCAAACAGGAAAGCTTATTTTTCCTCATTTTAATCTAAAAATAAAAAAAAATAAAAAGCACACATGACAAGAAATGTATCAGTTTTAACATTTAACAGAAACACTGAGTTAAATGAATTTCACTTGCTCCAGACATTGTTTTAACTGAAAAGATTTTCTTTAAAGAGGAAAAAGATTTATCAGAACTTAGCTTTGCAATAAAGCTACCTTTAACTGTACATTATATTCTGATTTCCAAACAAGTGCAGTTGAATACAAATCTAACCTAGGAAATTAATCATCCTGTGGAAAACCATATTATAAAATGAATGACAGACAAGTAAATGTCAAAATTAAAGACTCCAATGTAGTGTATGAACAAGTGGGTGATATATTGTCCAATTAGTTAGAATTAACAATTTTAATACCAGACTTATATTTACTGAGTGCAAACCTACATGTTTTTAATAGTTCTGCAAACACAAAACAAGAAATCAATTAAGCAGCACAAGCACAAAAGGAAGCTTAAAGTAGATTATTCAAATTTCAAGGCTTCAGTTAGTCAATTTAAAATCATGACTAAACCCAAATAGGTAGTTTTCAAACAAGGTAAGTAAAAGGTCAGTTTTCCTGTTTATTATCTCTATGTGATATCACTGTTTTCTTTTCACCACTGTAACCTCCAAACAACCACTTCCAGTATTACAAACCCAAGACAAAGATTTCACAGGGGGAAGCAGCAGAACAATATTTTTCCAAGCAATACTGACCTCACTATCATTGAAGTTTTAAAAAACACAACCATAAGAGAAACAGGAAAACACGTAAAATCAGCAGTTTGTCCAAAAAAAGAGCAAACAAAAAACCCTGAAAACCCACAAAGAGCTGGACCGAACCCAGAACCCTGGATGCAGGCTCCAGGCTGTTTAGCATAATCAAGCTCAGGAAAAACCCTCATGTAGTGGATTCAGGGTTTTGCTTTCAGCAATAGCATTCACAGCTCTTAGGAGGGCTCTTAAAGACCAGTGGCTCAATCCAGCAGAGTTTCTCATGATCTTACAGTTTTTCAGGTGTCATACTACAGATCTTACACAGCTTTAAATGACTCAAATGGGTTCAGGAACAAAATAACGACTTCTCCAAACCACCAAACTAACAAAGTCTCTTTTCCTTGTATGTGTGACTTGTGGTTGGACCTGTTATAACAGAACACAGACTACGATCAAGGCTTCTTACAGACACAGCATCACCTTGTTCTTTTCCACATGGATTTTTCAAAGGTCTAAAAAGGCCAAGCTCACACTGCAGCTTTTTGATACAAGGGATTAATCTCAACCATATTTAGACACCCACAAAAAAGTTAGTGCACAGCCTCCTCACAGACACCAAAGAGGAGGCTGTATTGTACAATACCATGTGCTTCATCTGTGTCAGACGCCATTTGAAGAGGTGATGAATCACCCCAGCACTGTCAAATTCTGACTGTACAGAGAGTTCAGATTGGAACTGCACAAGTTAAACCCACCTTGAGCTAAAAATGGCCAATAACAATACAAAAAATGACTGCAGAATGGACTGGACAAAAGGAGAAAAAGAGGCAGTGGGACTGTTAAAGCTTCGACTCACCAGAAAATCAACTAGATACCATTTGCAATGCTATGTCATCACTGCACAGATTTAGCTAGCTACCTATCCCTGGGCTACCCCCCTCCAGGTGGAAGAAGTCCAGTGCCTGGCCTGACAGCTGGCCTGGTTGACACAGGGAGCTCCTCTGCACGGGGCTGACTTGCCTTGCAGCAGCTCTGATGCCACACATCCTGACCACAAGCACTGCAGCAAGCCAAAGGCACTCTCAGTCCTTAGAAAGACAGGACCTACACATCATATCAGCCCTGCCTGAGCCTTCAGCGCTTGGGCTGCCAACAGTCTCCTTCAGCTTTTGACACGGTCTCAACTCAGCGCAGCAAGGAAGGCTGTGCAACAAACACTGCAACAACATAGGAGCCTTTCTACAAACTTTGACTTCATAGCTCTAGCCAGGGCTTCAGCATACCTACTTGGCTTTGTAAAGGATTGTGACCCACCCTACTGCCTGGAAGATTTCTCCACTGGGATCAGAGATCTTTGTGAGGTTTCTGCAGCAAGTACAGCCAGAGGGAAACCAATGGGCTCCAGCAGTTACACGCTTTGTTCTGAAGTCTTTTTCACTCAGTTGTTTCAAATGGATAATGCCAGATAATGAAGCCACAACATGTCCCAAGGGAATTAGAAGCAAAATGAGAGCAAGTTTGCTCACTATTTTATGCAACAGAAAGAACTGCTTGCATCAGAGATTACCTGCTGTGCTGTGAACTGAGCAGAATTAACTTCATGGAGGATGGGGAGGAAGGAGACAATACAGAGCAAACATCTATTAACTAACTATAACAGGTTAAAATTAGTTATTGTGAAAAATTAAACTGTTGTCAGAGCTCCACTCACAGTGCCCACAGAATTTCTCTCCTCACAACATGAAGATTTAGAAACAGGACACACAAAAGCAGTCGGCTGAGAAACTGGAAGAGTCCTCTGTGCCATTTCTTCTGTCACTTGTCAACTGCTGAAGTCCCTGAATTTATAAGTAACTTCAACGTTTACTGCTTGATACTCACCTTGGGTGGAAGTCTACTGAGCAAGGCAAGCAAGAAACTTTTCCCTGTTCAGCTTCTGCAGTCCAATCTAAAGGAATAAAATCCATATTGCTTCTTACCATAATACAAACCTACTACATGCTATGGACCTTCAAAGGAATACCCCAGAGATTTAGTTCAATGTCCAACCTTCAGTGTTGTGGAGCTCAAAACATACTCTAAAAAAAGCAAAGTTTTGCTGGTTCACATTTCATTTCTGGCCTCACTGCATCCCATAACTTTCTCGTCCTATTTTTGTTTGTTTCCAACAGTAAAGAATAAGTGTGAGTGCCTTTGATTTGACTTTTTTTTTTTCCCATGACCTTACAAGCATAATCTGGAGTGCTTGAGAACCTACACTAACATTCCACATATAAGCACATCCTAGCAGAAATAGTTACTCAAAACCAAGGTGGTTTCAGGTTCATACTAAAAAGTGACACAAAGTTCTAGTGTTTAACCAAACACTACATATGAGCAGGGATATGCTACTAAACCAACTGCTTTCTCCCATTACTGACAATCTAAGTAAGAAATTAAGTGGGGAACCTAAGTTCTGCCCTGAAATAAAGACAGGAATGTGGCTTTTCTAGATTGTTGCCTAAATGATCCCTGCAAAAATTTTACTACCAATGATCTTCAAAAGCATCTTTGAAGAAGGTTTCAGCTTGCATAAGCAACCAATAGCTCAAGCAAAGGCATTAACATGGATCAACAGAATTTCTGCAGAGATAGCAAATGACAAAAGGGAAATAAGAAAAATCTTCAGCATAAAGTATAATTGAATTTTAAACAATTCAGCTCTGTGCTGTTACTTGCACTGCACGGGTAGCCTGGACAGACATGTTTTGAAATGAAAATTTAAATCCACACTGCTGTAGCCATACTTATCTGTACAAACTTCTAACATTTGAGGGCTTTTTCTCTAAGACTGGGAGGTTGAGCACATGGCATGGGGGAACAGTGATCCTAGCAATAAGTGCCCTCTCAAAACTCAGCTGGACAAGCTTCACTCTGATGGACTTTGTCAGAAACTTTGGCAGAATACTGAGTAACCTACTGTATCCTTGATATCTTGTATAATCTGAATATAACAATCATGGAGGATAAAAACTGTGGAACAGTAACAGCACAGAGGTTGCTCTGCAATGGTAGGGGCTCCTTAGGGTATACACACAAATACAGGGACAACACAATATTTACATTCCATGCTAAACAACATGGGGAAAAAAAAATTATGGCCTGATCCTCCAAGGCAAACATCTCACCCCCAATATCTTCATATGCAAGTGAGGTAGTCAATACCATAGGAGAGGCCTTCGAGGAGCAGTGTTATTCCATCAGTGTTCATGCATACCTTGTCATTACACTCACACCTCACCAAGGGCCTTAACCAGTTCCCAGAAAGGACAGTGCATCTCCTTCAGACTCTGGAGTGCACCAATAGTTGCTCTCAGATACACTGCTATGAAACACACTGGCAGTTACTCACCCCTGCATGCCATGCAAGTGTTAGTGCAAGTTACAAGTAAATTAGTCCTACTCCACAAAAGCTCATTAGTGAAGCAGATTCAATCAGTCCCACAGAAAACAAAATCAAAGCAAGCAAAGCAGCACAAACAGGTTTTCAAAAAAGCTGAATGACCATGTGAGATCATGAAACATCCAAATTATTATCAGCAATACTAGCAGCCCAGTCAAACAGTATTTTGGGTTGATTTGGTTTCACTCTTTTACATACCAGTTGAAGGTATCTGATCATCAGAGTTCTCATTCACCTAATTAGCTGGTGGACATGCTGAAAAGAGTAGAAAGCAGTAGATAGGTAGCAGAACTTGAGCAACATTTACAAAGGAACTGAAAGCAAATGAAGGAGAAGATTACTGATCTTTTTTCCCCCCAAGTCAAAAACTGACTAGGGTCTTCCTTTCCCCCACTCAAAAACCAAATGCAATTTCATTACCCGTAGAGGCAGTTTTTATTAGGATCTCTCAAACAGTGCAATGTCTGTAGAAATACAAGGGGAAGGAGAGATTCCTGTTTGTACATAAAGTCTGATACTGTGTGACATGCATTGCAAAAATATACTACCTGCTTTGAAAGCACATATTCTGTTAGTCCAGAGTTTAAAACTTGGAAACATTGTCTTTGCTTAATTTACAGAAAACACTAAAATTTACAAGTAGATGAACTCTTTCTAAAAGAAGGCATAGGCCCCAAGTCAGCTGGGTGCTTGATTAAGATTTTCCCAAAATGGATACACAAGCTCAAGTGTGTTGCTGACTTAGAGCCAACAGTTACTGCAAGATTTCCAATTTCAAGTTTTTCTTTACAAGCCAACCAAGTTTAAAAACTATGGACTACGACTCCATAATGCCTTCAAGTATAAACTACACAGACCATACCCAGTCGGATTTTCTAAAGCACACGACATTGCCCTAACTCTGCTCCAGTCAAATCACTTGGACAAATACCTTCAACTGCAACCTAAACACAGCTTACTTCAAATATGCATATGTGGTCTTTTACCTTTAATAACAAAGGCTTCAGTCACCAAACGCAGCATGTACAGAGGTTCATCTTTTGTTGAGAGGTCATCAATTCCTGCTCTTGCGTACATGCTGATGGCATCTCTGTAGGATCCCTCCACATAATGAAGCTTTCCAAGGATCAGCATAGTTTCTGTCATGTACTTAGGCTGAAATGGAGCAGGGAAAGGAAAAAGTATTTAAATGGTAAAATTCCAGACAGCAAGAATGAGGTACTTCTGAAAAAATTAAGCAGATTCATAATGCTTTCCTCTCAAAATTGTAGCTCCACAGGCCAGAGCAGGAAGCATTTAGGCATCTAGAGATCTTAGGGCACTGCTGATGATAGGTGCAGGCAACAAAGGTCAGGCAACTACTTTGGAAACACACAACTTACAAGCCACCTCTTTGGTTTTAGCTGACCTATTCTATTGATTCACCAGCCACAGACAGCACATAAAAGCTTGGCATTGCCAGAACTACCTACATACATAGCAAGAAAATCCCCTGCTTTTAAACTAGGCAGAAAGCATCGCTTTTTTGTCAAGTGCTCCCCTCTTCTCTCTACATTTAATTAAAGAGCGATAAAGCTCCCAGATTTTCTTAAGTTATCAAAGAATTTTCAGACAACACTAGAAAAACAGAAGGCATGCCTGCAATTTCTGAGATTGTTTTGGTTTCTTAAGGGTTGAAAACATACATACAAAACCATGTAATAAAAAAACTCGGTAAAATACATCCATTTAGACCGTCTTTATGCTTTGAAAAACATGAAAGGGTTCCCAAACTTCATACTCTTGGTTTTTTTCTTTATAAGTACATGTAGTCAATACAAGGTCAATGCTGTACGAGTAGCCAAGTCATCACTAACAAACAGTAATGGCAATTCATGCAGCCAAACTTAGCACCAAGACCTGGAAGGATTCAGTAGTTCTGGCTGTTACTGGGGCTAAGTGATAAAGAAAAAGGGTTGGATTGACTTCCCTTCCTTCCCGGCTCCTTTTTACTTTTTAAATACACTGACTTTTAAGAAGTTAGGCACATGGAACTCCCCCCAAAAAAGCCACTGCACACGTGCTCCCTGGAAATTAGCATGATAAAAGTAAAACATACACTTCTAAGCTAACTAGCCTGTAAGTTTCAGGACCAAAAGTAATACAAGCCTAAGACAGACTGTTGTAATTGATCATCTTTTTAAAGCCAGGTATGGAACTGTCCAAGGACACCAATACAGCAGCAGCCATTGAGGCAGAGTCTTAAAACACTCCTAAAGCTCTGCAGCTGAGTCGACAGGTAGCCTCCAACCACCCAGACCACAAAATAAAACCAAAGCATAACTTTGCATAACTTCTCTGGCAGAGAGTGAAAGCAAGGCAGTAATCCTGGACTCTCACCACAACCTGAAGTGCCTGACAGCAGCTTGTGGCACAATTTACCTCTGATGTGGAGCTGACTAGGTGCACACATTCCCTCAGAGCTGGAGCAGCAGTCGTTCACTCAGCTGTGCAAGCCTGACAGCACAGTTATGTGGCCATGCCTCACCACCCCAGAGAATTCCTAACTATTTATCCTTCTTCTTTCTAACAAAAAAATCAACAGGACATATACTTGTAGCACATAATCCATTTGCATATGAAGAAGCAAGTCTCCCAATGGAAGACAGCACAAAGCTGTACTGCATTACCACTCCATTAGTAATACCTACAACACAGCGCAGCACATACAGGGACATGGACAGGCAACACCAACACCTTGTAACAGACTAATAATCATATGAAAGAAGCATCCAGTTGGAAGAAATTACAACAACAGAGCCCACTTACCCGTAGTTTTCCTCTGTTTAAGATATTGGTAAGATACTGTTTAGCTTCACTCAGTTTTGGCTCGTTCTTCTCTATCAGTGGAATGGAGTCCTTCAGTTTGGCAAAGTTTTCCTTCAAACATTCTTCCAGTAGAGCCTCCGCAAGCAGCATACTCCCATAGTCCTCTGAAAGCACATAGCAACCAACAAGAAACATCACTTAGTGCCATACTGCTGATGAATTGCATTAAAAAACCAAAACAACACATCTTTGAGACACACAAACAGTAACCCAAATGAGGGCATAAAGGAAGAACTACCAGACAGAAAAAAAGTTTCATTACCTTCTAACTATTAGAAACAGTACGTTTCCTATGAAAAAAAATAATCAAATTATGTTTCTTTTTAACTTGAAGATTTTCTTTAATGAATTCTTTGATTCTGACAGCATAGTCCATTCTTGCATTGTCACACTTCAGAATTTTCATCACAAAACTCACTTTCAAAAGTGTAAGACCAATCTTTGCAAATATTTAAGTGCATGCTTTAGATTTACAAATGTACAAGCATGATATAAATGCTTCAGACTACAGACAGGCTATGAATTTCACTGAAGAACTATAACCACATCAGACAATAAAAATAGAGAATTTGACATGTTCTACACATCCATTACTAAAGACACAGAAGGCTTGACCCAATGACATAACTAATATGCCGCATAAAATTCTTTCTACATTAAAATCCTGAAACATAGGTAGTAACACTGGATGTGGCAAGAAACGTCATGTGATGTTGCAACTATGCACTGGGGAAAAAAAAAAAACAACAAACGTTTAATCTGTCAGTGTACTTGGAGTTCTTGTATGATGGGTCCAGCTCTGCAGCTCATTTATTCTTAAAAGTAGTACCTCAATCACCTGACCAGTGGGTCAAGCAGGGTAAGAAAATCTTTGTAAGTCAAAGAGCCAAGCCCCACATTTCATATATACTTCACATTTCAATGTCTGAAATTCTAGAATGCAGGAAACATGATAGTGTATCTATTTCTATATTTTCAGTCCACAGGACAACATATCCCCACTTACTACCTATACATTACTTACAGCATTAATAATCAACTTGTGGGTTTGGGGTTTTTTTGGTTTAGATTTTTTGTTGTTCTGGCTTAAGTGTTCAGCTGCATACCAAATTATAACCATAGCTCTTCCTGATCAATTGCAGCTCTACAACTAACTTGCATGAACAAACTATATGTACATACAATGAGAAGTGTAAACGTTCAAGCATATTTTCCCCCATACCCATATGCAATCACTTCTATGCAACACTGAAGAGCTTGCAGATAGTCACTAATCTCTTAACTAAACTTAAGGAATTACGTAAGACCATATACAATTAAGAAACAAATATACACACTCTCTCAAAGCAAATACTACTATTAAAAAATCCAATCCAGACACACTATTGTTTCTGGAAACACAAAACTGTAGCTAGTCTCTTGCTGGAAGAAAAGTTCTGTAGCAATAACAAAGCATTGCTCTTTCATAACTAGCTAGTTATGACATAGCAGTAAATTAATAATGTTTTTACAGCAATCAGACTGGTGTTATGCCTCCTAATTACAAGGGTACAAACTAACATGAACTCTTCAACTATTAATGGCCCCAAACTGCATGATGATCTCTGCACCCGCTACACGCTGCCGAAACCTGACTAAAGTTTAAAGGTCGGCCGTGTGGTTCTCAGCACAGAGTTCAATCTGCATCACTTATACACTTGGAAAGCCTCATAAACAAACACATATTAAGCTACCAACATTTCCCCCCATCATACTTTCCCACTGTGAAGTTTATGCACTCCAGCAAGCTTCCAGTAACTCTAGGGCCACATCCTAGGAACGCTCCTCTAAAGAAGTGGGTCTATTCATAGAAATAGCTCCTCTGACTTCAAGGGCAGAACTCGAAGTGTTCAACACCAGGCTGGATGGAGCTTTGACCACCCTGGTCTAGTAGGAGGTGCCCCTGCCCACGGCAGTGGGGCTGGAACTACGTGATCTTTAAGGTCCCTTCCAACCCAAACCATCCTATGATTCTTGTACCAGCGTGGCAGCTAGGATTGGGTCCTTTTCATAACTTACTGCTGCTGACAACTGACACCAAATTTTGTATTTCTGAGATAGGCCACCTCACTTCTTAAAAGCAAACCATTTAAAAAGAAGTAAAGTAGCGTGTTGTACCAGGGAAAAAAGGCAAGAATACATTTGCTACTTATGAAACCCCTATTACATGTGAAATGATACTTGGATGAGCCTAAACCTTTAAACAAATCAGTCCCCTCTAGAAGTGTAGGGAGATAATTTAGGGGCATCCAGAGCGGGGTGGGGAGGGGGCAAGAGGGAATCAGCACGGCACATAGGGAGAAGCTGCAGAGAGATATTTACAAACAGGGTAAATTTCAGTCAGTTTCCTGGCCGCAGCCCAGCCGACCGTCTTCAACTAACGGCGGGCACCGAGCTCCGCCGCCGCCCGCCTCCAGGCGCTGCCTGCCCCGAGGCCAACATCCCAAACGCCGTTCAGCCACCGAGCGGGCGCCGGTGGCCCCGGCTGCCGCTGACAGCCCCGGGCAGGACACGTCCCCCGCCGCCCGCCGGCTCGGGAGCGCTGACACGAAGAGGAAGCGCAGAGTTTTCTTCCTGATCGCCGTCTCCTCGCCACCTCTCCCTCCCTCCCTCCCGCCGCGGGGCCGGGGGACACCGGGCGACACCCCGGGAAACCGGGGCAGCCGCAGCTCCCGCCCACGCCAGCCCACCGGGCCGGGGCTGCCGGTACCGGTAGCGGCGG
>NW_015090922.1:12622558-12689445 GCF_001431845.1 Calidris pugnax | reverse complement strand
GTGCGTGGGGTCAGAGGTGAGGCCGGGGATGGTGGCCGGCCTGCCCCGAGCGCCGCGACACCTGCCCGGCTACCGGAGGGACGGCGGCGGCAATCTGC
The DNA here is from genome assembly GCF_001431845.1 of Calidris pugnax. Lineage (NCBI taxonomy): Eukaryota > Metazoa > Chordata > Aves > Charadriiformes > Scolopacidae > Calidris > Calidris pugnax. Next base: position 12,689,347 of record NW_015090922.1, on the reverse strand, counting down.
CGGAGGGTGCGTAGCCGGGAGGGGCCTCTCCGCCCGTACCCGGCGGCCGCGGCGAGGGGAGAGTGGGGGGGGTCGGGCGGGGGGGTGCGGGGAGAGCGCAGCGCCAGCTGTCAGGGCCTCCGGCGCCGCTCCCCGCCCAACCGGCTGCGCGCCGGGGGCAGCTTCGGCGGGCGCTGCCGGGGCTGGGAGGAGACCCGTCCTCCTGAGGCGCTGTGGCGGGTCGCTCGCCCGCGGCACGAGCGCCGCAATGACATTTGCGTTCTTAAAGCTGTAATTTAGGGCGTGCGGTCCTAATAAATGTACTAATTAGAGGCAGCCCCCGTGATGCCCCGTGGGGGCCTTTGCTGCCGGAGCCGTGGGGCAGGGCTGCCTGAGGCCGGCGGGCAGGCCCGAGGGGGGCTAAAGGGTGTGCATTCGCTGCATGAACAAACAAATAAATAAATAGTTGAAAAGCTCATTCTCGGAAAATTACTGCATGTTTTCTTGAAATAGGTACCCTCATAAAACCTCTTAATTGGAACGCTCTGGTTCTGTGCTTGCTAAGTGCTTGAAATGAAGCAAGACCTTCTGTTGCAGAGCTTAGTACTGTTTCTGAGCACTCCGTAAGCCTGCTGAAAGGAGATTGCTTTTTTCACCTGTGTTTTTCTGGGGGTGAATGGTTTTTGATGTTGCAGGAGACCACGATGGCCCACAGGATTTTTAGAATGCATTTGCTGTTCAGCTTTCTGGCCACGTTCTTCATCTCTGCCTTAGCCGAGGAACACGTAGGAGAGAGTCAACACGCAAATATTCGCCTTGATAAGAACTTGGTACAAGATAAGGAGTATGTGTTTCACATTCTAAAATTGTAAACTTTACTTCTTAATGATCTGTGTATCTCAAGTCTTGCTATGTGAGTTGGACTTAAGCCTAGGGCACGCTCTTTTCTCAGGATGTTGTATGACTAGCTGGAGTCAGATATGAGACATGCTTGCTCAATACATTTGTAGAGATATGAGACCTGGAAAGGTCTCTCTGAAGCCTTTAGTCCTATTCATACTATAGAGAATTTCTTACAGGAATCGTGCTTACCTAGAACATACTTTAGACAAAATCATGTTCTGAACAGGTAGAGTGAGAGAGTTTTTTTCTCATTTGCTGTTTCATACAGACAAAACAGTGGTAGCAGCAAATAAAACTCCCTGAAGTACTTCATTGGAGTATGCTGGGAAAGATCTTCCTCCAGTTCCTGAGCTTTGGAAGACAGCCAAAAGGAGATTTGGGGCACTGCTTCAGTTGTTTTGATAACCTGCTAAGTAGGCCAGAAGAAATAGAAATAGCTATTCTAAGGTATTAGAGGTCACTGTAGCAAACAGCCTTTGTACCCCCTTCATCTTAGTATAAAACTGTAGCTTCTGATTGTCCTGGTTGTCCAGGGGGTGCTTTTAGAGATACGATATTTCCTGTGTGCTTGACTGTCTGATCAAAGACTAAATGTGGTGTAAACAGAGCTTTAAATATTAACTGACAGATATGTTCTGGGTTTTGTTTATTTTTTTTCTTAGCCACATCATGGAACATTTGGAAGGTGTTATTGAGAAACCAGAGTCTGAGATGTCTCCACAGGAGTTGCAGCTTCATTACTTCAAAATGCATGATTATGATGGCAATAATTTGTTAGATGGGTTAGAGCTTGCTACTGCTATATCACATGTCCACAAAGAGGTAGGTGGAATTTTGTAACAGCATGTGTGTTTGGAAACAGTTCTGACTCTTTAAAAGCAGCTTATGGTAGAATAGAACAGAACAGTTACAGCACATTTTCAGTGAAGTTACAGTTTGGCCTGAAGATGAGATAGTTTTGGGTTGATTTATGAATGTGCTAGCTTTATCACAGCTTTTTGTGTCACATTGCAGTTTTCAAGGAGTCTCTGTTGTAGTTTAAACTGTAGAGTGAGGAAGGACCATAGAGTGAAAGCAATTTGTCAGAGGGGATACTTCGGTAGGCAGGGATGGGTGGAAAGGGAAATTATCCAATATGGGATAATGCTCATGAGGGTTTATTGAAAAAGCACATGATACGATGCTGTTTGAGGTTCTAAGGCTGCAGTTTTCAACTCCAAACTGTTACTGCCGTGGATACACGAACTGTAAGAGACCTCTTGCACAAAATTAGCATTACAAAAATCAGTCATGGCCTGCCTTTTTCTAAACACAAATTCTCTTTCTATCTATGAACATTTAAGGACAAACTAGGAAGATACAATCATTAGGAAGACAATACTAACACGTTGTCTTGTACTGACCTTTTGCAAGTTAAAATTCAGAATAGCATAACTTCCTGCAGATGCTTCTGGCAAAAGATACCTAGCTGAGAACAGAATAATGGTTGCTGTTTCTTGTGCAGAGACACCTCTTTGTATTCCCCTCCTTTACTCTTAAGGAGTGTAACTCAGAATTTTACTGACTTGAAGCTACAGTGCTGGATTTTTTTCACTACTCTGTTAGCGTCAAGCTCTGCATTTTACAAGTTCTGACACACAGGAAGAAGTTTCTATACTGTATAGAAGCTATCACGTCTATAGTACATCAAGATCCAAATTAAGAATACATCTGTAAGATTATTATCGATCATTATACACTGTGCTAGTCAGCTTTTGGAACTTTTGGCTAAGAATATTTACTGGATACAGGAGTGCTTGTTCTGAAGTCCAGAGAACTTGGACTTCATAGCTTGCACTTGATGAAAGTTCCTTATATTGGTATAAATGATTACATAAATCTTAGTGCCAAATTAGGCACCAAACATGAATAGCTTAACAAAAAAATGAGTTGCCAGTAATCTGTCATATGTGCTACCAGGTAGGAAACACTGCTAAACTGTTCAATGTGGTTTTGTTTTTGTAGGAAGATGGTGAGCACACCCAGGCAATGAAAGAAGAGGAGCTGATTAGTCTAATAGATGATGTCTTAAGAGACGACGATAAGAACAATGACGGATACATTGACTATGCAGAATTTGCAAAATCACTGGAATAGGGTTTTGCAGGAGGCTTGGTTTTCCTTCTGACTACGTGGAAATGTGAACCAGTATAATGTGATTCATTATTGTCTCATATCAACCTCTGTGCTGTGAGAAGGAGAGGTATACCAGTTCCAGCTGAATTTATTCAAAAGTTGTATGTGTTAAGAGATTGGGTAATTCGGAACAAGAGCCATGTTTGACTAAAGGTGGCTACACATTTGAATCTCGAAGCATGGAAATGTCAACAGTACTTGCATAGGGTACAGCTGGCAAACTCCTAAGTAGCTGTGTATGAATACTAAATAGATCATATACAATCTAAATTTCAGTTTTTCTCTAATTGGGTTATACAGTGCTTGTTTCCTTACATCTTCTATTTAAAGTTATAAAATACCTATAAAGTAAGAAAAGATTACTCCATATTGCTGTATTTCAAGAGTAAATGTCCTTACCTTCCCACTAATTTCAAAGGAAATTTGCATGTAAGTACAGGTGCTTGAAACAGCAATTATAGAGAAAAAGCATTTGAATGTGGTTTGTGTTTGAGGTCCATGTGATACCATATGGACTTTAACATAGTCTTTGAAGGAATTGACTATTTCTAAATATATGTACTTCCTAGCATACCCTTACACGCTACATATAAATATATATATACATGTGTTTTTCAAGTCCTTTTTGTCCTTCTTAAGGACAATTATATCTTAATTTACTGATTTACTGATTATTTTTTTTCTCTACCTTCTGTGGTGTTTTCTTAAGAAAATGGAAGTATTTTTGTTACATTTATATGTTGTATTAATGCTGTATAGCATTTACTTGAGTAGCTTCTGCTGTCTCATTTTGAAGGTCATATTAACAGTAAACCAATTTAATATAAAAGCTTCTGTTCAATTTGGTTTTTACAGTATTAGCCAGGAGAATAATCTATCTGAGCAAGTAATGCTGCCTTGTTAAGGTTTAAGTTTATATTCCTTGACACTTAAATTATGATATTACTTTCAGGAGGTATTTCATAACCAACAGTTTCACGATACTTGAGTGTTTGCCAATTAACATGGTTCTAGGAATGTTTTTACTGTCTTGACTCAGTACTTGATAAGTTAAGCAGTTTAAGGATAATAGAGGAGTGCTGTATTGCTGTGTTATTGATACTTGGTGACTCTAAAATATAACTATAATCTTAAATTGCATTAAATCATTACCCATTAATAGAGAATCTAAATGTTAGTGTATTTCTGTAAAATGTATAAAGAGCTATTTTCTGTACAAAATTATTCTTATACGAGAGAAACACATTTGTAAAAGAAATTATTTCCTCTCTTTAAATGTTTGTGCAATGAATCCTGAGTGTCGGACTGTTTTCTTATACTAATTTTTTTTTTTTTTATACCTTTGTGGCCAGGGTTGTGCTGGTTGTACAAGCAATAAAAATAAGTTGGGGTTCGTGGACTCTGGAGCTGGCCACACGAGGCTGGAAGTCCTAGTGAGAAGCGTACCTACTTTTCTGATGTATTTTTAAACCCGTCTCTGATACTAGCAGTCATCTTAAAAGAAAGGTGTTCTTTCAGTTAAAGTGTATGGCTTAATCTGGAGTGAACGTTGAATTAGAAGAAAGGATAGAAAATGCTTGTGGGTAGGAGAGAAGAGGTTAAGCTCCTCAGCTTTGAGCATTTAAAGTGGGTTGCGTGTAGACCTGCCGATTCATATATGCCTATTGCTTAAGTTTCTGAGTTTTGGATTTATTTGGGTTGAAAGAGCAAGCCCAAGGAACTGACTTTTGCATACTGCTCTTAAAAATCATGGGTTTCTTATCAGGCACAGTCAGTAAACTTAGTTCAGTAACCACCTGTGGGGCACATTTATATACATATGTTGTGTTTGTATACATACTTGCTTACTGCTATTGTATGTGGCAAAAGACAACTACCATAAAAGCTTAAGATCCTAAATATTTACGATAAATGCAAGTAATGTGAACATTGTTTACCAACTATTTTACACTTGTTTTTAAGGCCTCAGATGTATGTGTAAATAGAAGAATGATTTACCAAAAATTGAGAACATAATTAGCACCTTTGATTTCGTGATGCATGAAGAAAGATGAAAACAAAATTTCTGCTTTCCTAAAAAGAACAGTTCAAGAAATGCTACCTAAGCTAAAACCTGCATCATCATGTCTTTACTCAGCCTCCTAAAAAAAATATACATACTAAATTAAGTGCACTTAAAGATAAAAGGCTTAACAACTGTCTAGGGAGCTTTCTCAGTTATTAACTAGAAAAGTGCAAAATTGCTGAGAGCGATGGTGAATCAGACTTTTTTTTTTCTTTTTAAATATAAATAATTTCTGAGCTTTTGTAGCTCATGCGGTACCCTAAATATGTTGGTACAGGTCATATATATACATATAGTATTTTCTATTTCATATATATGTAATATAGAAAATACAGCCTTTACCACAGAAGTACTCATCAACTATAAAGCTGTATTAGCTTCTGTAGAACAGAACTACCTCCGTTTCACAGATAAGGTAAATAACAAAGCAGAAGAGGTTCATGATTTACTGAAGGTCTGTCCCATCCCTGGCAGAAGCAGAAAACCGAGAGAATGCTGGTGCGCGATCTTCACCTCTTCCTAGTCTATGATCTAATGTGGATTAGTTTTCCACATTAGAGGAGAATACATCTAGCCTTGCATTACTCTCCACTATGTGTCCAGTTTAAAGTATCTAGATTTTCTGCATATTGCGTATTCTATCAGCTAATACTTAAACTTGTTCTTGAAGCACTCCTAAACTGAGTGGTTTTTTTATTAGTCCATCTAGAACATAGTCTGTCTTTGAAGGAGAAAAATCTTTGATGCTTGTCCAGTGCCCATCAGAATGCTGTTAATGACAAGAATGACTGCCTAGAACGTCCCAGCAACAGTTTCATCTGCACGTTCACGCAGGCTTTACTACCATTTCACTGAATTTCACTGAATTTCTAGAGTTGGAAGGGACCATAGAGATCATCTAGTCCAACTCCCCTGCTGAAGCAGGATTGCCTAGAGCTAGAGCATGTTACTCAGGACTGCATCCAGGCGGGTTTTGAAAATCTCCAAAGAAGGGGACTCCACAACCTCCCTGGGCAGCCTGTTCCAGGGTTCCGTCACCCTCACCGTGAAGAAGTTTCTCCTCGTATTTGAGTGGACTTTTTTTAATGAATCACCTATCACCTCAAAATGTCTTAGATTCATTAGGGAATGGTTACAGACTTACAAATCCTGATTTCGCCTAAAGTATTTTTTTTAATATGACAATTCACAAGCAGAACAGTAATTCAGGCATAATGTCATAATCAGTACAGCCACTAGATAGCGTATTGACACTGCTCATGGAGTGATTCAACAACTTGGATTTCTCTAAACCATCACCACTACTCTGATTATAGGCAAGATCTGCTCCTCTGCCCTCCAACACCACATTGGCAGTATGATGCCCACATTTTTACTGGTTTACACCTGTCATAATAATCGTCCATAGCTGGGACTGGTTACTGGTAATTCATTTCCATTGTTAGGGAATCCAAATCAAATTGAAGTGATAGTAAAGAAAGTGGCATTGTAATATTGTCAGGAAAAATAATTGTGTAAGAGGAAGGTATTCTAATACAAGCACCATCCTTGGCCTGACTTCTTGGCCATCTCTAGTTCACCTATGAGGTGGTCCATGAGGTATATACAGCGGTCTCAACCAACATTAAAGAACATTAGAGGGTTTTAGTAGGACCTAGTGTCTTACTGGTTTTGCATTAGATGCCAATAAGAGCTTCTGTCATTTATTTGTACAAGGCATACGTCCAGTGTGGTCTGATCAGTCGTCTTGCTTCAGGTGGAGCTTACTGCTTTTTTCTTCCCCATTACTGGTCCCACTGTCTGCCAATTGCACCATGAAACAGCTGCATAATGTCACACGTTTTTAGTAAACAAATTAGAGCAAGGATCATTGCATACCTTAGTCTGGATTATTTATTATCACAAAGAATCCGTGTGCTAAACGTTTCAGCAGCACCTATCCTCTGTCCACGCTGAGTGAGATCCATTAAAAGGGCAGTTATGAATGCCTTACAGAAGGTTTCTCTGAAGTTATGTTCTTCTTCCCATTCCGCATCCTAAATTCTGAACAGCAGCCTAAATCTTCAGGACTAAAGCATACTGCAATTGTCACTACCTTCCCCAGCTGAGCAGCAGTTTTACACGCAGGTAGAGGGCAGTGGAACATACGACTCAGTCTACTGCCAGATATGACAAGTTACAAGAAATCAGTGCTGCTGTGAACATCTTGTCAACTTCTGCCACCTGAGTGACTGACAGCACTAGATTTCAAGAAGGCAGATGTCAATAAACTCAGAGAATGGGTAGAGAAGATCTCATAAGAGGCAAATCTAAGGGCAAAAACCAAATTATGGAGAGCTGTCAGTTCCTCCAAGAAATGCTAATAAGAAACCAAGCACAACCTATGCCAGTTTAGGCGAAAGTAAGGAAATTCTAGCATAAATCAGCTAATTCACAACCTTTTAGTTTACCACAGACATAAGAGAGATATATCTGTAAAGTAGAAACTAGGTTGAGGACCCAAGACAATACGCCATTCATGGGGGATCTGGGGGGAATGTATACAGTCAGTAAAGACAGAATGCGCAAGATGCAACTAGCAAAACTTACCAAAACTAAAAGAAATTTTACAGGTAAAGTAAGAGAAAAACAAAGGGAAGTTCGGATCACTGCTCAAAGATGGGGTGCTATCAAAAGAGGATGTTAAGGAAGCTGAAGAATTTAATTTCCTTTTTTTATTTCCTTTTACATCAATCTTTGTTAAAAATGTCAACAGAAAGCAGACAGTGAAATTATTACCAGGAAAAGAGGGTAAAATTTCAGCCTAAAATATACAAAACCTGTTTAGCGAGTAACCAGTTAAGTTAGACGTTTTCCTGTTGCCTGAGCAACTCTAGGACTCTTAAAGGGAGGGTGAAGTAATGGCCACAGAAGTCATATAGCTTGAATTTATTTATTTAATTTTTTGCAGGGCCTTTAGCAGTACTTCCTATAATATCCTCATGAACAGGGTAGTGAACTGTGATCTAAATGAAACTGCTGTGGGAAGGGGCAGGAGGTCAAGTCTGGTTGGATAATTGTATCCACAGGGTAATTCCATCATAACCTATCGAAATACATGTGTTTGCAAGGAATTCTGTGGGCCTTGGTCCCATATCAAGTTTTATTTGATGTTTTCATTGAAGGCATAGAAGATGCGATATGATGTATGATTATTAAACTTGCAGATGGAGCAAGGAAGGACTGCAGATGTTATAGATGCTAAAAGATCAGAATTCCGAATGATCTTGATATATTTAGAGAAGTCATCTGAAACGGATAGAATGCCATGGTGCAAAATACTGTACTTACACAGAAATAATCATCTGTATATTTGCATAACTGCCTAGGTACCGGTTCACAACAGAAAAATCCAGGGACTATGGTGGAACAAGCTGAACATGAATGGCAAATCCCTCACATTGGGATCTCTAAAGAGTCTTATGGACTGCTGAAAGAGTGTGGCTGATCGCCACTGTTAAAGATTCACCTGGAGTACCACGTCTTTTTTAGTGCACTGCACTTCAAGAAAGATATGAACTAGTTGGGAAGAGGCCTGAAGAGATCAGCAAAAATGGACAGAGGTCCAGAAAACATGAGGGAAGATTGCAAGAAACGTGGGGGCTTTTTGCTGAAGAAGTAACAACTGAGAAGCAGGAATATTAATAGTCTTCAGCTAAAAAGCTGTTGCAAAGAATAAGAAAATAATGCGTTCCTGGTGCAAAGATGAGGAAGAATAAAAGATAAAGAAGCACAAACCAAAGAGCTTGGGACATTTAGATTAGACATTGAGCAAAACTTCAATATAAACAAGAAGACACTGTAGCTTGGGGTAATGTGATCGTAACTTGGTCTTGGGACAGAAAGGTGGAGTTAATGACTTCTCCAGACCTCCTGCGGTGAAAGCCTGTCTTTCAGTGACTCTGTGACTGTCAACATTCATGTGGACTTGTATCAGAAGAAGTCCCCTACGGTGGGTTCCACACCTTAGAGCCAAACACAGGAACTGAACACAGGAAGCCTGTGCACAGCTCCAGGTCTCAGAGAAGTCTTCTCCAAGACTGCAGACCATCCTTGTCTCGCCCGGCTATAAGCCTTTCCTCCTCTCCTAATCATCTCTGTAGACTTTTATTGAGCCAGCCATATTCCATTTTTCCATCTAGATGTCAGTTTTCCATCTCATCTTCTTAGCATCATAACTTGCCTTCCCTCTTGAAAGCCCCTGAAAATTTGTTCATCACTTCTGCCTTCCAGTCAGGCAGTTCTTCAACCCCCGAAGACAACGGTTGTTTGGACAGTCCTGCTGCACTCAATTCCTGTGCTGCATGGCAGACCAGTCTGCAACCAGCAACCTCCTGCTCAGTCCTGTCAGGGTATGCTCACTGTCAACAGCACCTAAGCGCAAAACCCTTCCAAGTTTCTACTGAGCATGTTCAAAGTGTGATTGTCAAGAGCCAGAAGTGAACACTTTGAACCAGAATGGGGGAAAAAGGCATATCCCTGAGTCCAAGATACTGCTTCACTTAGGATTCAAGTCCTGGCTCCAGAGCACAGAGATACCAGAGGTTCTTCACAAAAAAAGAGCAGTAGTGAAAAGACAGTTAAGTCTTTTAAATGACGTGAATTCCTAGCCCTGTTTTCAGCAAATACCCAACTTCTTTTGTTGACACTGAGAATAGAGTGTAAGAGCATCCACTCTGAATCAAAACAAAGGTCCATCTAACCCAAGAGGTTGCTTCAAATAGTGTCCAAGAGCAGATGCTGCTGGAATAATAAACAGAGGAAGCATGGTGACATACTTCTCCCAAATACACACACAGGCTCCAGCTATTTGTAAGTCAGGGACTTGATTTCAACAACAACAAAACCAACTAAAGTCAGGAGCTCAGAAAGATCAAGGCTTAAATGTTAAAGTCTGCCAATATTACTAGCTAAAAACAGGATCTCATGAGACATGGGGCAACGTCCCATGGTCAATGGTACATGCTGGGTGGACCTCACTGTTGCCGTTGCAGCGCTATAACCTTCAGTACAAGCTAAGGGGATGATGCAGTGGGTAAGTAGTGATCCCAGGAGACCGGATTAATGGAGTGGTATAGCCCAACTATAGCATTTCCAGATGTCACATTCTTCTTACTTAAAGTGAGAGACACTGAAAATTGTCTAATGAATCTGTTTGCCTCTGGTTTTGGTCACACTTAAAGAGCTGTCTTTAAAAATGACCCAATTATGAGAAAGCCCTAAGCACATATTTTGAAACCAATATTCTTTAAGAATAGTGACCTTATGCCTCAGAACTTAATTTGTCATAAAATCAGAAATAAGCCACAAAACATATATGCTGAAAAATAATAGTGACTTAAGTCTTATCATGTGTGGCTTCCAGCCACCTGAGACTGACATATTGGCACAAATCATGGCAGGTATGACTTTTTTGACCCAGGAAAGAGCACTGGGATGAGGAGAATGAGATTTGAATACTGTTCCTTTGGGAGATGTTTCCAGGGAGGGTGCAGAAGGGACTGTAAAGCCACGCTGTCAGCTTCAGCATGGATTGCAGTGGGAGTCAGGAGACACGCAGGGGAGGATTTTACACAGCAGTACAAGCAGATAGGACTAGTCTCAGCGAAGGAACATGTCTGTTTAGGATACATGCAGAGTTGTTTAGAAACCTTACATATGCCACCATAAATTTATGAGCACGTTGGCACTGACTAGTTGTGTTAAGATCTCCAAAGAACACATACCACATATACGTACACACACTGAGGCAGGAACCACTTCCAGTAACCAAATAATTCTGTCACCAGACAGCCTAAAACTATCCAAAGGCACCACATATAGCCAAAACCAACAGATTTGAAATGTTTTTTGAATCTCTAGGCAAATGAATTTTCAGGATATGACAAGCCAAAAAGTCTTTAGGAAACTCTCCAAGCAGATGATTTCATTTTTTTTAATCCATCATCTCTCTTAAACACCTTGACCAGTTTCCTTCAACTCTTCCAAAAAATCTGTCCCAGAATAAGATTCTGCCTGTGAAGTTGTAGGTGTATAGGGCTAATTTTGGCAAAGTGAGGAATAGAAATAAAATCAAGTTTATAATGGAAACTGAAGGACATCTGCCATCTTCTGAATACTGTTCAGTGTGATCTATATAATACATGATCTTTCCACTGTAGCAAAAAAATAAAGTGCTTTTATTATCACCGAGGGAAAAGACCACTTCCTCCATGTGAAGTCCTACCTACGAGACAAAAAGACCTGGCAGGTCATGCAAGTATTTTTGCTTCCTCCCATTAAAGTATTTATAGGATCCAGATCCATTTCCTAAGGTCTGGCTTGAGGATTTGTGTGGAGTATTACACCACGTTGGCAGTGCAGAATGATGACAATTTCTGACTGCAGATGTGTTTCTACCACAGACCTTATTAAAATTGCAGCATGGCATTGACATACCCAACTAGCTTCAGATTAGCCAGCCAAGGTACTGCTAACACCGTGGCAATGCCATTACAGAATGCAGCACAACTGCAAAGCCCACTATAAAAGCAGAGTACAGTAAACGGTCAGATGTTTTTTGCAGGCCATCCTGAACACCGTCTTCCTGGGATAATGTTACTAATTGGACCCAAGCTGTCTAGTTTAATGGGAGTTCAGGTTTGTCAGAGCTCTGAATCATCTGAAGGTCCAGTAGAGGAGGTAGTTAAATGAAAATATTCTGGGTGGTTATAAAGTCTGCTTCTAGACAGTTCCCAGGCAATAGCTCCTATAATTCACATTGATGCTCAGTTTGGGAAAACGTAGCACACACAGAGTTCTTAGTGAGATCTGGAAATTTTCTGGGTTGAGCAATGGTTAAGGAAAAACTCCTTTAGGGACCTTACACAAGCCTTCTCAGATTCCTGTGGCAGTTAGATGTCCTTTCTAGAGGCTTGTAAAGCTCACTCTAATAAAAACATCTGTAGGGAAAGGGATATATAGGCTGCAGATCAGAGAGCACATCTCCACCCAATGTGCAATCGAGCTGTCATCTGCGCATACTACTCCCAGAAATAGCATATCATCCTCAAAGTTACTTTATGTCTGCTAAACACCATCCCACTCCTGGCCCACACCCATGCCACTTATTTCTGGTCGCCAAGTGGCCTCCCAACACAGCCACCTCACCTGGGGACAACTCAGTTCATCCTGAAAGCTCTTCCTCTTGACCTCTCCATTATTGTTTGGAAATGCAGAGAAAAAAAATTTATTCAGTGGACCAAATGAAAGTAATGCTAAAAGCTGCCAAACTAACTCAGCTCCAGGAGCTAGCAACTTCAGCCTGATACTCAGAACAGCAAAGAGATCTGAAAAACTGTTCCTGAACCTGTATGACAGGGAATGCTGGTCAGAAATATGACAAGTGACAGCAATGGAGAAGGTAAAGGGTGAGCAGAGGAGAGCTCATGAAGCCATCATCCATACCCAAACCTGAGATGTGCTCAATCATAAGCCACTAGATGCTATCTTCCCAAATTGTGCTCCCTGGTAGCATAATCTCAGTCAGCTTAAAACAATTTCTGTCAACAACATAGGCTACAGTATGGGACTAAGTATGTCAGTGAACCAATGTACAGCCTCAAAAGACATTGGTCATTTTGGAAAAGGTTAAAATTGTGGAGAATGCCTACCAAGTTGAGAGCTTTGGACAAGAAACCTCTTGCACTCAGGCTGTTTAGCTGTGACTCACACTTCAGTTTGAGCACTGACCACTGGGGAGCATCTAACTCCAGATGTTTTTCCTCCTCCCTCAAGAAAGGAGAAATATAGTTAGTCTTTGAAAATTTGCGTTCCAGCAAGTGACTTTTCAGTGATACAGGAGCTTGGAAATGCCATGACTATTCATCTAGGCCCTTCCACATACAAAACTTCAGTTTATGGTGCCATACGGCATGGGAAATTTCAGCTCAAGCAGCTGAAGCCTGGCAAAATTATAAACAATCAGAAACAAGGCCTTCTAATGGAAACTGTTAGACAGCATTAGCTATTGGACCACTGTCATCTTCACAGCCAGAGAGTGATTTAATCTGTCAGTTATGTGAGCACTGGGAGTGATGAATAGGCCCTTGTAAGTATATACCCAGAGTGACATACCATGTGGGGCTTTTTTTGTCTGATAGTCCACTGGATCTCTAAAGAGCCAGGATTTTGCACGACCCAGCTATCCAAAGCAGTGCCACATGTTAAGAAAGAGAGATTCCCAAGGTGGCTGACTAGTGTCCTTCCTCCCCAACTTAACTTGTCCATCGCTACATATGCAACTTAAAAGGCCCATGTCAACGGAGTTGCCCAGTTTTTCCCTCAGTTTTAGCCATTGCTTGTGGCTGCATTTATAATCCAGGTGGCCCAGGGGCAGGCATGCAGCTTGTCCATGGCTGCCAGCACGAGGTAGCACAACCACAGGGCTCCTCCGCAGAGTCGTGCAACTTAGACCTGCCAGTGCCACACTACCAGCCCAGAGTTTTTGGGTGACCACACTCGCAGGGGTGCTTGGCTGTGCTGGCAGCATGGGGAGCAGAGCAGGGGCACAGGGCTGTGCAGACCAAGCCCCTCTGTTCCAAATTTACTTCTCCATGCTTTATCAATGAGTGCACTTTTCTGACTCCTTTTGTTGCTGCAGCAGCACAAAAGGACTAGAGCAAGGCCAGCAACTCATATCATGTTTTTACCTGGTATAATTGAGAGCAGAGTATGGTCTATCATATGTTTAAAAAAAAAACAACAAAAGCCTTTAAATAAAGCTGGTTACAGCTCTGCCAAGCTCTGGTGGGCATAGCGGTCCACTCTTCCCCAGCAGCTGCCTGGGCTGGAATATAATCCCCTGTAGAATAGAACCACAGGGGGACAGGAGCGAGGTTTGCCATCTGGAGAAGGTCATTTATTAGCCTGGTCTTTCTAATCCTTGGGAAGCCAGTGGCAATTAGTCCTAAGCCAAACTCCTTCTTCATTGCCATAGATACAAATGCTAATGTACACCAATTCAAGCAAAATGAGATGATTGTAAAGCTTCCAAGCATATTTCCAAATGCCAGCCAAAAACTCCGAGAAGTCTCATTTTGGGATAGATTACTATATGCTATCCTACAACCTCTCCTCCCAGGACAGGTACAGCTTCTGAACTCATCTGGTAACTGGTTGTAAAAATAGGAGTCTATCACTGGTCACACTTCAACACACCCCATCGAATTTTGGCACCACCCCCAAAGATGATTTCTACTGTTCAGATGAATATGGCCTATTTTTTTTTCTCTTATTCTGTGATCAGTTATTTATTAACACTGAATCCCGGCGTGGACAAGGTGCTCAGACTTTCTTAGCTCAGTCAGACCCTAAACAACTTCTCTCTCTTTTCACTTCCTGAGCTGCCCTTGAACATACATACTCTTGACTCTTAAGGGTGAGCTGACCCTGGAAAAAGCAAGGCAGAGGAGAGATCTGTGTGGGTGACTAGGGATGGCGATATAGGATTTGGAAGGGATAGGGCACGGATGCCTCCACCAGATCTGTGCTGGGCAATTGAGATATTATGGCCACAGCATGAAGGCTTAGCTCCCTGCTGCCCTGCTGGGTTGTCCTCACCTGGCAAAGCGTGGTGTTACCAGTGGCCACAGCCAGAGAAAGTGGGGGAATCTTCCCCATTTTTCTGCAGGTCAGACTTAGGTTTCTGGAGAGCACCTTTCCTCCATCCTCAGTGAGCAGCTGGACTTAGGGCCCCCATCAATCTCTACTTTGGAATATCATAAAAGGTTTGAATGGTGTTGCCCATCACTACTCCTAAAACTTTTATCTTATCTGGCCACTGCAAAAGAAACTGTTGAACTGCTGGCAAGTCACAAACTATGAGTAGGCACTCAAATCCATCCCTATTCAATTAAATGACTATAATGATGTGCTTAAAGCTAAGTATGTGCTTAAGTGATTCACTGAAAGGCATAAACCTTGAGAGGCAGTTATCAGAGGACAGGAGATAAGGGGAGGAGGGAATGTTCATCTACAGCCATGGCTGCATTACATTCAGTTGCAGCACAGGAAGGGGTCTACTGTCCAAAGTGAGTGAAGCCAGCTGCATTTGGGAACCATCAGACCAGAAGTGAAATTAGACTGGGACACTACACAGAGGTAGCATTTGCCATTTAAATATTGTAGAGAAAGACCATGCAGAAGGGTACCTGTAAAGATACAAGTAACTTCATGCGGTTAATAGGTTCATTGAACAACCATCAACCTGGATAATTAGAGAGCAGGTACCAGCTTCTCAGTGTGTTCTCTCCTTTTGATAGAAAGCTCCCAGAAGTCAAGCATGATTTTCATAAGGCCAGATAATGAGCTGTCAGTCGTAGGAATCCTAGGGTGAACCACACAGAAAATCAACATGGTCTGAAAACAAGAAATATGTCAAACTGCAGAAAGAGTTTCTTTCTTTAAAAATAAAATCAGGGATTGATTTGAACAAGCAAGCTTTGACTTACAGGTAATATTCTAGTCACCAACAAAAAGGAGGAAAGTATCTATTTGTGGGATTCCAGAGTGAATTGGTCCTTGGTATGAGTTTGCCCAGAGTCATCCCTTGTTTTCCAGGCTGCATGACTTCATCCTCAGCTCCTCTTCTTCCCTGTAGACATTAAGTAAGAGAGAACAAGGAGGAGAAAGGGAGATCACAGGACAGTGAGGTGGGAGGAAACCATAGAGGAATAGTACATAATACTGCCACATGTTATATCCCATATGTCATATACATGTTTTGACTCTCAATAAATATTCTTGCTTACATATATACTTAAATAAGTGACGAAGAAGACTTAGATGGTCGTCTAGTCCCATGATGACAGGACATCATCTCAAACAGAAGACATGTGAGAAAACTCATGTAACCCATGGCCATTGGCACTGTGTGGACAGGATGAGATGTGGGCCCATGGGTACACCCCTCTCAGCGGGGACGATGGTCAGGCAGGGGTGTGGGACCTGGAGCACAGCCCTGCTGTGACATCACTGGGGCAGGGGTTGATGGGCCCAGGGGGCTGATGTGGGTTGGTCAGGGACATTAGTGCTCCTTATTGCCCCCAGGAACCTGGCAGCCATGGCCCAAATGCCAAAGATATCCCAGGACAATGTAAAGACACATGAGTTAGTCAGGTTGTGCAGATATAGCTACATATAGCTGTTTGGGGGCAAATCCAGCAGTGCTGGTAAAGGGAAGATATAAACTCCATTATCCTGATCCACATGGTGGAGTTGTCACAAGCAGGGCAGGCACTGTTAGGCACAAACTGCTCCAACACCTCCATTCCTAGCAGTGGGGAAGAACAGGTGTTTCATGGACAAGAAAGGACCAACTTGAATCAAGCACTGTCATCCTCCCTGCTCTGCTCTCATCCTGCTCTGGGACTGCCCATGATGGCACTTCCCAAGATGGGGAGAGGAGGAGGTTGGAAAAACTGAGGCTATCGCCACCTTCTCAGCACATTATTTGCCTTGCAGAGGACCAGATACCTGGGTTTGCTCAGGTGGAATACTCTGCATGAAGCCTTCATTTAATACTTCTTTTTTTCTTTTTTTCATCAGATGGAGTCAAAAATTGTCAGCAAGTGACAGTTTGTGTTGCTGGGCTTTAGTGGGTTTTATTTTTCTCCCCTTGGAGATTTCTGCCAACTGTTACTTCATGCATATGAAACACAATTTCCATCCCTTCCTCACTGGTGTGAAGTAAGAGTTTGGCACGTGTTGAAAACAACAAGCAGAAATTAACTTGCTCTCTCCCATGTTTAATGTCAATACCCGCCAGTAATTATTTGGAGAATTACACGCATAGCCATCTTGCCGTCACCTTAATTCTCCACATTAAAAAGGGATTATATAACAAATTAGCCTGATTTAGTCTATCTTTCAGGGACTTACCCAGTAGTTCTCTCTTCTTTATTAAATTAGCAGTCAAAGAAGCTTTTGGCTTTCAGACATGCTATGAAATCCTTCCCAAGTTCAGACCACCAGTGCTAGGAATTGCTGAAGTGCTTACTGCTCCGGAACCACCTCCTTGGTATTTGGAGAACCTGAACTCCAGCTAACCCACCACCCAGTGAAAACACAAAGGTAGACACTTGTAATCTCATCTTCCAGCATTCGCCTTCCAGGTTAGAAAATCTAAACCACCAATTCACTGGGATCATAGAGCCTTCAGACTCTTTTCTGTGCTCCTTTAAATATAACCTGGCGTTCGGATTTAGGGTATGTGAAAATGGGGTCTCTTGTAATTCTCCCTCTGGTGATGGTGTACTGGGAAGCAGCAGTCGCAAAGCATGGCTAGATGCCTTTTCCACCAGTTGTGCAAGAACACCCCCGTTGCCTTCAGTGATGGGTATGACTGCTGACCAGAAGGGTAAGTTGCAAAGACACAGAGTGTCTTATTTCTCCTCAGCTGACTGTACGTTGGAGAACTAACGCTTCTTTCATACAGAATTTCACAGAATGAAGTCTGCTGATTGCTAGTCATCTGAAGGCCTGATGCAATGCCCACTGAAGCCAAAGGCTGTTTTTCTTCTGCCTTTACAGGCTTTGGATCATTGTCTTGCTCGAAACACTAAACCTTTGAGTATTTCAAGCTTTAGGGTTAAACCCCCTTACTTTCTGCATTCTTTGCTTTTGACTGTAACAAGTCCATGTCACTCTACAGTCCTAGATTTGATAGAAATCAGATCTGTGAATCAGTACAGTGAATCAGTACAGAAATAATCATGTATTCCTGTTTTTTCCCTTTCCTTTCTTCAACTTCTCCTTTGAGGGTATATACCCAACTACTTCAGATAGGCCATTCTCATTGGAATTGCAACATTGTTTACTGTGCTTGATTGAGATAGCCATGTTAACATGGCCAACAGATAACTTCTACTGAAACTTACAAATACTAAATGTTATTGCTTGGTTTTAAGCAATAATTCCAAGGTTTCTTACAAAAAAAAATTCTCATTTATTTTAAAGAAAAAAGCCTGATTAAAGCAAACAAACAAACAAAATTATATTCTGATTTTTCAAAGACTAGACAGTAAGTCTCACCTCCTGTACACATCTTCTCGTTACCCTGGGTTGCATGCCTGTGCAGCTGATCCTGCAGTGCTTGTGAAAGATGTTGGCCTGAAATATGGGGTAACTGAGCTCACCCATGTATCTGCATTACTTTTACAGCATAGGCAGGGAAAGGGTGCCTGTCCTCATTGCTCTTGCAGCACTTGCCTGAAGAAGTCCTAAAGGATCGATTGCTGGTGACAGCTCTGAGTGCTGCCCACGGTCAGGGTTTTCACATCCCAGACATGCACTCCTGGATACCCCATGAAGAACTTCAGAAGGTGGTTGGGTGACCACAGTTTTTGGTCATTGCTGGTGGAGGTTACAGGTAAGCCAGGTGTGGAAGTACCAGTGTGCTGCTAATAATCCACTGCCCATTCAGTAGGAAAAACAGAATCTGAAGAAAGAAGAAAATATAATCTCTTGTTTTCAGAGTTACTGATTGCAACAAGTGTTCTGGTTAAATCTGGCATATACTACCACGAACGGTTCTTGTCTGGCAAGGTTTGGAGATGACCACAGCGGCTCTACAAAAACCCATCCTTCTTACTTTTGACTTCTGTCATTCTCTACTATATATACTTTTTGCCCACGCAGTCACCCCCTGATCTAAAAACCCACATTGCTTTAAGAAAGCTCGGTTAAGGAAAATTCAATATAAAACCACATTTTTTTCCAGTACCCTCATACTCTGTCTACAACAGTTGTAAAAGAATGCTGTTTATACAACGGCACAAATGATCAGTGATGTTCAACTGACATTGAAGTTGCCCTTTAAAAAGTCTTTAGGAGGGGTGCCTTTTTTATTTTATTATGAAAACCTGATTCTGTCAGATGCTTTGTTTTATTCCCAACAGCCTCTGACTTAAGAAAAGCTAAACATTCTTATGGGAGGAACATATTGTACTATGCCTTAATGTTCATCAAAGTAATTTAATTCACCCAAAGAGGAATTAATTGGTCCTAAAATTGCATACAATTATTGAACAATTAAGTAATACTTCATCTGAATTTTTTCATAGCAAGCAAAATCTACGGGCAAACATGCAATCCGAGATTGAAACTCTGTGTACTTGCCTAAGGAGTTATGGCTTAGAGCAGATAGGCTAGATAAATAAAATAAAAAATCCCAACCCTCAAGTGACAAACCACATGGGTACCAATAATGGTTCCCGCTGCCTTTGGGGATCTTCACACCCAGAAATGGAAGAATTTGCAGTAATTGTTCTTCCAACCATGCTGTTATGTGCAGTGAGAAAACAGTTTCTTTCAAAACCCCCTCCCACCAAAAACTAAAAGCCTCTGCATGCTCAGAGTGGATATATAAAATAAAGAGGATGACTTACAGAAATGGACAGGGAAAAAGAATCTACTTCTATAGAAAGGTTTTATACACATGTCAAAGTAACAACTCAATATATTTTGATAGTGTAATTTTTTTTCCTCAATTTTACGCTTTTTCAGGACTTTATAATACTGATTTAAACATCTCCAATTCTGCAACCAGGCTTAATGTGATCTATATGAACATGTGCCATTGACACACTCCCCCATGCCAATATGCACAGCTTTAGTTGAAAGTGCAGCAGCTTATACTTTTCCATCTAGTTCTTCTGCTTTGGTTCCCAGTGTCAGGCAATATTGTAATAGTGAAATGCAATATTGCAAATATTACATTAAAAATGTCTCTTGTTCTATAAAATGTGCTAGTCCTGTAAAAGTAAAACCCTGTTGGAATCCTGATAATTCATCACAACGCAAAACAGCCAGACATTGGCAGTTTCTGTAGAATATTTCTGACCTTCATTTTCAGTCCAGCAGCACGGACAGGGTGGAATTGCATTGGCAAGCTCACACATTTGTCTAAAAAGTTTCAGCCTCACCTGGTGCAGTTACACTGGATTCAAAACGTCAAAACAACTTCTGACCTCTCTAAGCAGTGATCACCCTCAACCATGGCATTCCGCAAACTGGAAAAATAAACAAAGAAACCCATACTAAAGTTTTTTTTTTTTCCACAAAACAACAGAAAAACAAACTGAAAATGTTTCAAAGGAAAAGACTGACCCAAGCAGCTATGCATTAGTTTATCTGTCTCGGAGAGATTTTCCAACCCCTCTCAAAAAACCCCCAAGCATACCATGCAATAATTATCCACTTGAATGTCTTTTCTGCAAATGTTTTTCTTTAAAAAAATCAGAGGAGAGAAGTTAGAGATAAAAAAAAAAAAGGAAGAGGAAAATCCCGTCCTAAACTGCTGAGGGACATATTGTTTGCTGAGGGATGTATTCAGAGAGGTTTCATGGAAGTTCCTCACATGTTGCAGGGCTTCTGGGCTTGGGTCTACAAGATTGCCACAAAACACCAGAGCAATGCCTGTAGCAAGAATAGAGAAACAACTCTAGAGTACATAGGAATGAAACTAAAGAGAATGACAAGCAAGTTTTAAGAGCAGTATATTTGGAAGACATAACATGTCTTCCCATGGAAGACAAAACAATGGAAGTAGGAAATCCTTTCAAAACCATAAAGTGTTAAAGGATTCATTCAGAAGTGCCTTCTCCAAAGTAAAATATTCCTGTTGTCTCACTTCATTGACAATGCCATTTCCATAGGGTCTAGAATCTGGTCTGGCACATCTAGTTTACAGAAGCTTATAAAATTTATTTACTATAACAGCACATGAACAATGATGTACTATGGATTTTACATGAGTATTTTATTTTTCCACAGAAGTCGATAAAGTTGTGCCAGCAGAAAACTTGGCTTTACATTCACATAAAATATTTTATCCCAAAGAACAATAGAAACTCTAATCAGACTGCATCACTTCATATTGTTACAAACTGCAATTAATCTGCTCAGACTGAAAAGCCATACTAGTTTTTGACTGAAAGGCATGTCATTAAGTTTCTGAGTTGTTTACATGTAATGCAACATGACAGGAATTTGTGCAGACATGAGAGAAAAATGAGCTATTTGAAATTAACTGTTTGGAATCCTAACAATGGCTGTTTGCAGTCTGCAGTGGATTGGCAGGTCTAATTAAATAGATTCGTGTGGGATTTGTAGGAGGATTTCTCATATTGAATTGTTCTTTAAGGAACACTTGGTAAAAACTCACCGTGCCTTCAGGCGTTCCGGTCTAGGGAGCAAGGAAGTCTGCATTAACATGCTCAGTTTCTATCGAGAGTAAATAATAAATCTAAAAAATGGAAATATGTGAATTATATTAAGCAGGACAGGTAAAAAGTAACATGATTCATACTTCATATGTGACGCATGGCAGTTATATCTCCCAGTCCTTTTACCGTGGGATGCTGAGACAGCCGATGGAGCCCTGCAGAGAAGTTGGGCAAAAAGCAGCATCTGGGCACAGATGGTCTCATGCGTGATCACAGGAGATGCTGTGCAGAAAGACAGGGAGGAGAAGATTTGCATTAGACAAGCACAGAAGAAGATTTGCCAACATGCCTGTGCAGCGACTTCTTGGTGTTAGTTCGGATGTAGAGAGTCAAGGTGTGTATTGGGTCTAGGCTCTGTGCTCGGGCCTGGGCTGCAGGCAGATAGATCCTATTTAGGAAAGTTCCTTCAGCTCTGCAATTATTTTTTTTTAACTCCTTAGGCTAGCTAGTTAGTTAGAAACAAACCAAGGCAGGAAGGAAGTCTTCTCTCTCCAGAAGCCAGAAAGAATTACATTGAAAACATGAACCATGAAAGTTCAGAAAACAGGAAGCAATTAAAAAGATTCTAGTATTTATTTATCTGTTTTAAACGTTTTACTTGGCAATTTTCAGCCAACCTTCTGATCTGGGGCAGAAGTTTGGGAATAAG
The DNA here is from genome assembly GCF_001431845.1 of Calidris pugnax. Lineage (NCBI taxonomy): Eukaryota > Metazoa > Chordata > Aves > Charadriiformes > Scolopacidae > Calidris > Calidris pugnax. Next base: position 12,667,272 of record NW_015090922.1, on the reverse strand, counting down.
ATTTTTGAATGTCTGAGATATGTTTTGGGTCAAAAATAAGTGGTGATCTTGTATGCCAATGTAGGATACCTCAAGTAAACAGCATCAGGGATCAGAGGGCAGATACCCAGCATTTGCTGTCACTTTACAATGTTTCCAACTTAGAACTTGAAACATTGAGAATGCCTAAATCACCAGGCACTTCTTAAATCTTAATTTAAAACTTCTTCTGCGTCAGAGAAGAATCTTTTTCCTCCAGAGAAGAACCTCCCCATCATTTGGGAAAGTGTATTAGATGATGTCAAGAGAAGGAGGAAAAATCATTACACTAATCAAGAAGGCAACTGGAAAAACTGAGCTCATTCTCAAAAAATTAATTTGCTCATGGAAAAACAGCTGAAAGTTAGGGCTTCAGATCAACCCATTTTAGAAGAGGAAGAAATTATATTGCTGGTGTTAAAAAGACAAGTCTTGAGACAGATGTCATCATTTCTTCCACTGGCAAAGAGCTGGTGCTGAGAAGTGATGAGAGCAGTCACCCTTGGTGGGTCCCACTCCCCTGGCAAGTATTGTGACTGGCGTCAGGCACAGAAGGATGGTGCAATGTCTCTGCCTCCCCCAGCACCCTGGCTACCTTTCACGCAGGTGCTGTGCTAACCTCCGAGTTGCTGGTGGCCTGTGTCCCCTTGCTTTGCTGTGAGACTGGACCAGCCACTGGCATGCTCAGGGGTTTGCTCAATGCACAAACGTTACCCACCTTCACCTGAGAACCATCCTGGGGCAGGGGCTGAAAGGTGACATGCTTTGCCTTATTTACTTCCATCGGGTGTTTTTGGAGAACTGCATTAGCTACTGGATTTTTCTCATGGATTTGCTTTTATTTACAACTATTGACACACAGCAGCTATTGCTCATCATCCTCAGCAAATGTGCTCCAAAGCACACAGACACCTTTCACTGGAGATGGATTCCCCCATACAGGAAAAATACAGAAATCTGAGAGGGAACCACAGAAAGAAAGGCAAACCAAAAGCAAAACACAGAGCAAAAGTCCTGTTCATCTCTAAACTATTTATCCCTCAATTAGGAAGAGAAGACTCCAGGAAGACCTTACAGCAGCCTTCCAGTACCTAAAGGGGGCCTACAGGAGAGATGAGGAGGGACTCTATCAGGGAATGTAGCAATAGGATGAGGGGTAATGGCTTTAAATTGGAAGAGGGGAGAATTAGATTAGGGATTAGGAAGAAATTCTTTACTGTGAGGGTGGTGAGGCACTGGAACAGGTTGCCCAGAGAAGCTGTGGATGCCCCATCCCTGGGAGTGTTCAAGGCCAGGCTTTATGGGGCATTGAGCAACTTGGTCCAGTGGTAGGTGTCCCTGCCCATGGCAGGGGGGCTGGAACTAGATGATCTTTAAGGTCCCTTCCAACCCAAAACATTCTATGATTCTACAATCTCTAAGAGACTGAAAGTACCTCTATAAAGATAGTGAGATAACTCACTTCACCATGTCTCAGGCACTGAAGGAAGACAAATTCAGTAAAGCCAGTGAAAAATTATTAATAAAGAGGTGCTTTATGCGGTACTCTTGTTTCTCTCTAGCTCATTCTTGCTGTTTGACTAATCTGACTTACAGCAACTGGATCTGTAAGTATAAATATTACATTTCTAGCTTACATGCTTGCTTTGAAGCTTGAGTCCAGTAAGTGGAGTGAATTTATAAGGCATATTTAAGCTAGTCCGTAGACACAGGTTTATGAGACTCTGAACCTCTGGCAAGCATCTGCATCTGTTCTATTTACTCAGATAACACAAGAGAGGCCACACTGCTAAAACACAGCATAAATGATTTACTAAATAAGGTCATTCATCCCCAGCATTAAGACTGGTACTGATTATATATTGATTTATTTTATTAATGTAGACAGTTACCTGTTTAATTGGACTCAAATGATGATGTTCCTGCTGGTAATGGGAAAAATAATCATCTTTTTTAGGGCTTACTGTCTCCTCCCTTCTCACTATGCATCTGAAGGGGCTGAAACCCGATGGATTCCGAAAATGTAACCTCTAAAATAATGTCTTCTTAAAAACAAAAAAAATGAAACAAAAGAATCCCCTGACCAACTGAAAAAACTCGGACCATACACAATACTGTGAAAAGCCTTCTCTCTAAATAGTTCCTCTGATGAGTACAATAATGGAAGGAAACAGGGTACACTGAATGAAATCTATCCCATCTTAATTATGTTGCTTTTGTCCCTTAGGAAGGAATGTTGGGTATATGGTAAAATACAAACTGCTGAAATTTAAAATGTGTTAGAGAACTGGAATCTTGTTAGTCTCTGCTTAATGTTTAGCCTTTCACTCGTGAACTGGGGGGAGATGGCAGTTCGTGTAGGAAACACCATGTCTCTGCCAGGCTACACATGACAGGAGTGATCAAACAGTCTGCACACAGGGCACACACATGCACTCGTTCATGCCAAGACAAGAAAATGTTTTTGGGGTGCAAACATATGAGCAGCTACTGCATCAATATGAGGAACTAATATGCCTCCAACCTCCTTTCTATGCTGTGGAAATGCAAAGGAAAACACACCTCCACAAAATTCTGTATTTTGAATATAACTTGAGTAAAGTGCCTCTGTTAGTGTCACTTGTTCGACTAGATAATGAGAAGTCCACTTCTTATTCTTCAGTTATAAAACTGTAACAAAACACATCTACAGCTCACCTTAATACTTGAAATTGTCGTTCTCAATTTTGAAATGCTGTGTGACATACCAGAGTCCCAGTCATACCATAGAATGAATTATGGGCATCAGTGACCGTGTTCCCACATAAAGCAGATAAAATACCAGAGCTGTTCCTTGAATTTTGCTTTCCAGCAGAGAATATTTATGTAAACAACAATCCATCATCTCATCCACTGCAACCTAGAGCATTACCATTGCAATGAAGAACCAATAGACAGCTTTGTCCCCAGAGCATTCCTCAAGACCGGGGTGTAGCCCAGAGAATTTGCTTTGATCCATTCAGCTGCCATTTGCTTGAAGCTTTTTTTCCTGAAGACCAAGTTTCATCTGGGGAACTGGAGACTTTAAAAGTTTGGGTGAGACCATGCATGGAAAAAACATTTTCAAAGGACCTAATTTCCTGCCCTGGTCCAAAGCATCATGAAGAGTTCAAAGGGATCAGCTGCCAGTGCTGGACAGGATAAATACCAGCATTTATTAGTGATATGAGTCAGCAAATATTTTCTTGCCTGGCAGAATCAAAAAGTTTGTAGCTGTCAGGCTCCCCATAAAATTTGACATACAGTCATGAAATGCACTGAATTAATCAGTGACTCCAGCTTAGTCATGAGTCAGACTCACACTGCCCCATCCTCAAGAATGATAGCCAAGGTTCTTCCACTGCCAGCTGTAGGATCTGACTCAGAATTACAGAATAATTCAGGCTGGAAGGGACCTCTGTAAGTTATTTGGGCCAACCACTTGCCCAGATTAGGGCCTTCTGAGGTCATGTTTGTTCAGGGCCTCATCCAGTCAAGATTTGGGTATCTCCAAAGTTGGAGATTCCAAAGACTCTCTGGGCATCAATTCCAGTGCTGTGCCACCCTCCCAGTCAGAAAAAAAAAAAATATCTAGTAGTGAATGAGAATTTCCCACATTGTAAGCTGTGCGTGGTGTCTCTTGTCCTGTCACTGCGTTCCTCTCAGAAGAATCTGGATTCAGCTTTATAAATGGGCTAGTTTCTCTTACTGTCTCCAAGTCTCCTCACATTCTCCATCCTCAAACTACTCTCTCTCTCTGAAAGACTCAGTGAAGGTGACCACGTTCCTCCTTGCTACCATCCTCATTCATGATTTGCAGTCTTCCTTCACGCCCTCATTGGAGCCACACTCACTTCACTACCTTGACCAGAAAAAGAGTTCAATGGTGAAACAGAGCCTTTTTCTTTTTTCAAAGAACCCAAGCAATCATCAGTGCTCTAGAGTTAGGCAAGCTTTTCTGAAAAAAAGGCACATGATTGGTCATTTGGGTCCAAAATTCCATGAGCCAGAAGGCTCAGACCAAACTTGATTAAGCTTACAGCAGAAGAGGGCATATTGTTTTCTTGATATTTTTTCTTCCAGGCATTTAAAATTCACTCTTTTCTCTCTTGTTCTCTCTGTAAACTTGTCTTCAGCCTGTGTTTTCTAGGCAGCTCATGCCAGTGGGAATCATTTCTGCAATGCCAATTTTCCTTTGTTGAGTGCCTCAGCTCAAGGCAAAAGAGTATGGCCCCATTCAAGACTGAAAGGCTATTCTGCACCACGTTATATCAAAAAGTACAAATAGTCTTGTGTCTTCTTGTCTTTCAACATAACGAGACTCTTACTTATTTCCTCCTCTTATAAAAGTGTACATAAATTCGGGGAAAGAGAAGCGTGCCCAGCAGTATGAAAGAATTACAAAACACTCTCTTATTCTGCTTATTGACTCTCCATTCATGATCAGGTTTTGATGTACACAAAAGGGAATTCATATGTATCATGAAAATTTATCTATGGTGAAGTTAGTAGGATGGAGTTTGTATGTCCTGAGGTAAAAAGCTACTGCAGTAATCTACTCTGAGATTGAAGTGTCATGTCTAACATGACAGGCGTAGTGGAGAAATCAATATACTGTGAGATAAACAATATCTACCCAAAGGGCTGCTGCTAGTCACTATATCATAGGCTTGTTCTGTATCTCTGAGCCACTGAGATTATGATCACTTATTCTATTAAATTTTACACAGTGGCTTCATATTTTTCTAAATAATTTTGCAGTACCTGAAAGTAGAAATTTCCACTATCTAGTTTTCAGGACTAGCCTAACCCATATTTTGGTCCCAGAATGGCAGGGCTTATTTATTTTCTATCCTGTCATTAGAAAAATAATTGAAATATTTTTATTTGTCATTTCCAGCAGCCAGGAATTGATGGCAGTAATCAATCAGCTCACGATTGTTAGAAATAACAATTTTGGCCATAAGCCAAAGCTTGCATTACAGCCTTGAGGATGCTTCCATGCAGCAAAAGCTCTGGAAAGCATTTGGGTGGCTTAGAAAGATTTCCACATGGCTCCAGAAAGTAGGTATTAAGGAAACTCTGCAACCTTTTGAAAGAACATTGCCTGTTCTCCTTCTTTGTCCTCACAGTTCCAGTCCTTTGAGGTTTCATGATCAAAGCCTCAGCTTACCCCAAATCATAAGGGAATCACCCACCACTCTACACTGACATCAAGATCCTGTTTCCCACAGAATTTTTGGCTGGTGGCAGGATGGAGGCACCAGGGTAAAGCAACGCTCATACAGCATTGCAGAAATCTAGTCTGAAGTTTTTCACACTTCAGCAAAGCCCAAGGCCATTTATGTGCTTCGCTGAACACTCTGAGTTTGGAGTCTTTAGACTGGAAAGTACATGGAAACCAGCAGGACCCAAAACATCAGCTCACCGTAACACAGGCTCTGCCTATGCTCTGCCTGCTAGAGTGCTCCCATGGGTGCTTTGAAGTTGAAGATCTCCAGTATCACACAGACAGATTTTCTCATCCTCATCTTGGGCTCTCCACCAGGACATGTCAGAGCCCTTTAGAAGGGCCCAAGATCCTTGCAATGTAGGATCTGGGTAATCCTTTCTGCCAGACATTGTTACCACAAGACCAAGCAGGATGGTGGGAAACTGCACCAAGTTCCAGGACCTCATCAAGCCACAGAGGACCTTTCATGTAACAGTGTGAGCAAGCTATGGAGTCCAGGCTCTATCAGAGGCACAGTGCCCAGAAAGATTTGGGATTATCTGCTCCAGCTCCTCTTTAAAACCAGGTAGCTTTCTTCTTCCAATTTCTCTTACTGGCTCTAGATTGTCACTGCTTTGACAATTAGAAACTTTCTAGTTGACAATGTGAATGTATTCCATTTGTTTGTATGCCCTTTGTTTAAATAGGCCTTTTTCCTTCCCACACATTATGCCTCTAACATTCTCTTAGAGACCATCTGACCTTGATTTGGGCAGCTAATCCCAATCTTCTCATTCTGCTGGAGGCGGACTAGAAATATCCCATTTCCCGTGCTTTCCTTGATCCCAGATATTGATTCTAGCTTTGAATGCTGCCTTCCCTAGTGCAGGCATCCCTCCAGGAAAAAAGAGATTTGAGGGAGAAGGATACACAGTGTTAGCAAAGGCCAAGGTCTTCTCGTTCCCCAACCCCATTAGGCTGAGATACTCATAGCAGTCCTATGATGTTGCACTGGTGACACTTCTCCCTGTCCCTGGGGAGCACTGTTCCTGCTTGGAATCTTCCTTCTTGCCTAAACATAAGACACATCACCAAGTGTTGTTGCTCATTCAGGGAAAATTGCTATTACTCCTTTTATGTGAAACAGATTGATACACCACAGACTTGGAGCAACTGGATTAGAAATTAATAGAAAAAAACTCTGGAAGATGAAGAGGAAAAATCCCCAAATCACAAATGAAACAACCCCTGCCCCCAATAATACATTTAAGCCAACAAATATATTAAAATTTGTTTTTAACTTGTAAGTATTGGCAAGCAAAGGCAATCCTAGAGCAATCACAGAGCAATAAAATAGCAGCCATAAAAACCAGATTGGATAGTGTGAGATAAACTCCTGCACATAAATTTACACAATTAATAACTGCCAGAATAATTGCAATTCATTTAGGTGTTGGAATCAAGTCATAAATCAGTCCTCAGCAATGTGTTAAACAACAAATACCAATTTTAATACAGAATTGCTGAGTGTGGCATTAGTAATTGTAAGGAACGTTATAAATACTGATGCTTACTCCTTGGGGTTGCTCACAGTACTATGTACACATTTTGCACTCACACTTTATCCCCAGTGGTGCCGCATACCATAGTATTTATCCCCAGGGCAGTGTATCACAACTTGCCGATTTCTACGAACCTGCTTGGCCTATCGCTCAAGGGACTTCTGCCATATCATTTGCCCAGCAATCATATACATGGTTAGCAGCCCTTACGTGAGTCTTAGCAGAAATTGAATGTTTTCCAGGCTGCAGCAGTGAGTTTCTGTCATAGTGGAACAGCTTCCGAGTGCCACTGATTATTATTATTATTGTTGTTGTTATTACGACAAAGAAAAACACACAATTCCTGTTTGTAAACTATTATTATAGGGCCTTAATATGCGTAGTTGTAAAGGTCAACCATCATTAAAGTTTTACTTACACTGCAATATATGTGCTCACAGCTTGTTCCAGAAGAGAGGGAACGTGTTGTGTCCATGACAGACACGGAGTCTGCTGACTGTCTGTGAGGGCTTGCTTCTCCTGAGCAGATGTGGTGAGGATGAGGCAAGGGGTCATGCCCGTTTCCCTTTATTCTTTCTCTGCTTGTTCGTGGCAGGTATGACGTAATGGCTCCCCACCTTCTTCATCTCTCACAACTTAACGCAGAGAGCCTTACTGACTTCTCTGTCCCGTTGGACATGACTCTGAGGAATGATCCAGAAATTAACTTTATCACCATATTCACCTTGAAAGGAAAAGCAGCTCCTTCCTCCCTCTTCTCCATCGTAACCCTCATGCAGAATAAGAGTGCAGTTTGGTAGAATTCGTGTGTCTCTGCATTTGAGATAATTGTTCTTAAAATAAAGAAATCCCCATAAGGCATGCAATATTCACAGGGGATTTTCTTCAGTTTCACTGAGCTTTGGATCAAGCTTCGTATCACTTGAAACTTCCCCACAGTCTGAGACCTCATTGTTACTGGCTTCTCTACAAGCTTGCAAGGGACCCAGCACACCTCCTCCATAAGCAGGATTTCAATTAGCTCCATCTCCATCTTAATCTATCAGTTGATCTAATGATGTTTTAAGTGAGGCCTGTTTTGTGTTTGCTCATCAACACTACATGTCACATCTCAGCCCCAGAGATTTCTATATTTATCTCACCTGGGATTACAGGAAGGACAGAAGGAGACTGTAAATAGTTTGCACAATTCTTCTTGACTTCTCAAGGGTTTCTGGTACAGAAAAGAGTGCTGGCTGTTTTGAAAGCAATTTGCAAAGCAAGCTTGCTTACAGACAGCCACACCAAGTTTCAATACAGTATAATAAATTATATATGATAAGATATGATATGATATGATATGAGATATGATATGATAGAAAAATGTTTTCCTTAGATTTGTTTACATGATAACTAATTGTAAGATTCCTGTCCATGGCAAAGCAGGAAGCATATTTCTGTAGCATTTTCCTGATGAAAACTGGTAGGTACATCTTCAGCACACATCTACTATGAGTAACACTTCATGCATACCATACAATAACCTGTATTTCAGGTGAAATCTATAGGGCACAGCTGAGGGCTTGAAGCACTTGTTCCATTTCTGTTTCCCTTGGGATCATTCTGGATTATGCTTTCTTGTTATTTTGCCTTTATATGATAAAATTTTTAAGCACTTACTTGGACAGCTATCAAGTATCCTTTAAGACTCCCACAGATGGAGAAGCAGATGCACTGTAACCATCTGGGGCCAGAACTATGATTAACTTTCAAGTCAATGTGCCTGTAAGAATGGACTGCGTGTTAGAAATGTTTCTTCCACTTCAATCAGAAAAAACAAAACAAGGTTTAAAAGTGGCCTCTGGATTTGGGTGTCCAGCATGAGAATTTTTTTCTGTTAGGGATGCAAAAATCAGTGATACTTCCAAAACTTTGGAAGCTGGTGGTCTCCTGTCCCAAAACCAACAGAGATAATCCTTTCCCTACACTGGCGACTGAGTTGCATTCACAACTCTTACAGAAATGCCTCTTGGTTGCCTTGCAGGAATTGTATCAAAACCCACAATACCCTTTTGTAATGCTATCAGCTACCTTTCCAGCAGGAGGGGAATGGCTATTTTTGGTACCATTAACCTGCAGTTTCTAGTTTCATTGATTTTGTCTGTTGTTTCAATTTACAAAGGAATGAAACCAAGAGAGGCACCTTGGCCAGCTGGAGAGATTGGGATGGGTAATTGCTCCTCATCTGCCTAGGAACTTCTCTAGCTGTTTCTATCACACTGTATGAATGCTGGAGACCTATAAGATGATGATCTATATCTGCAAGCTTTCCTGATCCCATAAGCTACCAACTCCCTGACTCCAACAAAATAGGATTTCTTCATTGCTGGGCAGAGAGTGTCTCCTACAGTGGTAGCCTGTATGCTTTTACCCCTGAACACCCCACTTGCTCGCAGCTCACACACATCCCTCTGAGCCTACTGGTACACCAATTACTCTCCATCAGCAACCATGTCCATTTTAGCTTTCAGCAATGCACCAAAGAAATCTCCTTCCCTACTTCCCCCTGCCTGATTATCAGGTTTGGTTACCTTTTGTTTTATAATCTTTAACTAATAAATCTGAATTATTTCTGTGAAACAGAAAGACCACATGGACATGGATCACTTAACCCCAGCCTTGAAGTGTAAGCAGCATAAGCACCACTGGAATAGAGAGCATCAGCTGTATAGCAATATGCAATGATATCTTCTCCAGTTCAAAAGGAAGTGAAGACTATCACCCCTTCTTCAATTTCATAAGGAGTGTGGGAGGCTGGGAAGTGTGTGTTAACACCCAGACTGGACCTGGTGAAGCTAAGATTTGCTTTGCAAAGCAGTTGTCGTTCTGTCACCATAATATTGCTCAGGACTGACAGTGCGTGATACCGGGCAGCAAGGCAGGCCAGAGTCCACACATTGCAAGAGCTTGGGTTTCTCTGTCAATAGTTGGATCAGCCTGGACACAAATCTTAAGGAAAAATGCTCAGCACCCTGCCAGGCTGCTGGCAGCCCACATGGGACCAAGCAGCACTTGTTTGCACTGTGCTCCTTCCCCATCAGCACAACTCTGCACACTCTCAGGGTCAGAGTGATCTCTGGTCAGTCCTTACCTATTTAGGGCAATATTTAAGCCTGTGCTTACCTGAAAGCCATTTCCAATGATTGTTCCAGTGCTTCCTCCTCTTGGGTCAATAATTTCTGTAACAGCAATAGATGAAGACACACAATGAGATTAATGAAATCAGCACTCCCTCACATGACTGATAATGATTCCTGTTCAACAGTCAGCCGTTGAAGAAACCCAGCAGTAAGATTCTTCTGCACATACAGACTCAGGATACAACAACTCCTGCCTTAGCAAGAGAGCAAATGTATTGAAGCCATTCATTTTAGTGAAGGGGAAGGCAGAAGGGAAAGTGTTAATTATTCTTTGTGGGATGAATGAAATGCATTGTACAATTAGCACCTTCTGTGCTCCCGCCTAATGACAGGCTTAACTTAAGAGATTTCCCCGTACTGTCCTACGTATCACCTTTCCTCTGACATTATCTTCCTTTTCTTGGCTCTCTACATAGAATTTTAATGAGATCTTAATTGTTTTTCCATCAGCTGCAAGGATTTCAAACCCAAGTCATATGTTGGTTGTCATTCTGGAGAAGGTGGTATGGGGAGCTGTAGAGATGTTCTCTTGCTAAAAAGGAGCAGGAGGCAGCCCCCACACCTCCCACTGCATCCCAGGGAAGGGCTGTCTCTGTATTTCCAGTGCAGGCCTGGAGACTAGAGCTTGATGTTTCTGCAGTTACACAATGGGGACTGGAAAAAACAGTCACGCAAATGACTGTCACCACCTGCCTGCAGCTCCTCTGGCTGCAAGGAGGTTTTTCTGCACCTGCCTTGATAGGGTTCACAGGGCTTAATGAGCTGGACAAGCACTTCACTCAATGCAGCCGGAGGACTCGCAAGCACTGAATGAGCTTTACGTCAGTCTCTTTTTTTTTGTCCTTCACCATCTACTAGTCACCTGCACACTCTCTTCTTTTGCTTCATTGTTCAAGTCATCTTCGGTAATTTAAAGTATAGATTTACTTACTTCTCTTCAACCTTTTCAAGGGCACTTCTGAAGATGCCGCAGAATCCCTGAAGCGTCACCGGGAAAACAGGATGCTGGAAGAGCAACTGGGCAGAGCCCACCATATGTACTGACCACAGGGAGCACGAAGGGTTCCTGAGATACAGGCTCCTGTGGTGCTGTGCTGCTCTGAAGAGAGATGCTACACGTTAGGATTACTCTTTATGGCCATCAGGCTTCATGAAGATTAATTTATTACAGAGTGTCTGCCCTGGAGTTCATTACCAAGCTATTTCAACAGCTGATGCTGCCGGCGGGAGCCTGGCACTAGGCATGAGTGCGCCGGCAGGAGCCCTTGCCTGGGAGTGGTGGGTAGTAGCCAAGGTGGCACCACAGTGGGAAGGCAAGCCCGGGGCACCAGGGTTTGCCTGAGGCTGGGGGGAGAAGGCCCAGGCACAGAAATGGAAGCCCGGTCTCTATACAGGGCTCTTAGGTGGCTGCAAAGTCTGCCATAATGCAGTGAAGGGCCAGGAGCCTAAAAAACAATGCTGATTAACTAATATCTCAGACTTTCCATAGTTATTCGCTCCACAATCCTAATATAATTTATAATCTGACAGTGGTCTGGAGGTTATATTATCAAGCAACAGTGTTTTAGAGATGAGAAACTGAGGCACATGTTGCTGGTCCGAAGTATACGAAATCAGTGGAAAATATGACTTGTTGAGCTTTTAGAGAAAACTAGTGTCAGGACCAGAAGGAAAACCTCAGCTGCCCATGCTGAATCCTGTATTCCTCAACCGGACAACGCTGCGCAAGCTAGCCAGCCATGTTTAATTAATGCTTACATATTTTTGTTATTCATCCATTAACTTAATATTTATTAAAATATTTCTAACAGTCTTGTTTCTGCACACTACTCTGTTTCAGTGCGTGGAGCATTCAATGACAGTTTCCATGTTGCCATGTAGCTGTCTCCTGTAATCACATCTTCTGCCCTCCCAAAATATCTATCTCCCTTATGAGAAGCAGGATAGAAGCAGTAGCATCTTTTATGTCATAGCTGCTGTGTGACAACTGTGTGGTTTCCATCCACACCTTATGCTCATTATAGACATCCACTTTTTGACAGCTAGATTCTTCCCTTTTGGGCTTTGGTGCCAATCCAAATCTCAGTAAAGTATAAGAAAACAAATTAATTAACAGGCACTGGAGAGCCTGAATGATGCCCAAAGGTATACATTGTGAACTCAATATGAGAAGCCTATAACGCTTATTATGTGATTTGAGCCTGCCTGGTTTTTATTTGCAGCAGCACAGCTCCTGCACCGGGGAACCGTGGGCAGTTCTGCAGCTGGAAGCACGGCCAGAGCTCTGCCCTGCCTCCTCCTGCAGGATGGGCACGTCTCCTGCTCCACTTAAGGATGACGTCAGGAAACTGCCTCAGCACAGAATCAGAGCATTCAAGGTAGGCACTTTACATTTTATCAGTTGCTATGAGCAGGATAGGCCAGACTCTCTGCATTAACATCCAAGGCTGCTAGATAACTGCATGATGTGAAATCCTCTTAGTGTTGGACTTCTACCCATTTTGCCATCCATACAGCATCATAGCTGTTCATACAGGGCTGTATTTTTGACCACAAATAGGAAGAAGACACAAATAAACTGATGGGACCTGGGAAACTTGCTTTGCTTCCTCTTTCTCAGGCTATCTTTCATTAACCATGACAAATATTTAAATTAAAGCAAACATTGCAGACATGAGGAATTTTTAATTCACTGACAAGACACGCTGCCTTCAGGACCTCTTTCATGTCCATTATAAATAGAAAGCCATTGCACTGCAAAACTAAAATCAGTGCTGACAGTCCAGTTCTTGCCTTCTTTAAGGAAGTTGCCAAAATGTGCAAAATTTTAAACATTCAGAGAGATAACACACTGCTTTCTCAGTGTACCTCATCTGTAACTTACAGATTGTTATTGCTGGCATCACTTGAACACTCCATACTTGCTTAAAAAATGTGTCCCTTGCCTAAAGCTTTAGACAGATCATCTAATTTCCTAATGAGCCAGTAACACTCAACCGAGTGCTGTTACTGGAGCAGAACAAAATATGTTCCTGTTGTACCATAAATGGGGGGCTGCTGAGTCCAGAACTGAGATGTAAAGGTGCAGGCAGGGGCTGATTCTTTTGTCATCACTTACATTTCTGGTGAACTCCTCTTTCAATGCATAATTGTACTTCTGAGCACAGGAGATATGCAAAACCAAGAAAAAAGGTAGCTACATCAGCTCTGGCCCCCACTGCCAGATACTTTCCTCCTTCCTTCCACTAGGAAAAAATATCATACTTCATGCAAAAAGCAAAATCCAAAATATTTCAATTTGGAAATTCCTCTATCTCACGGCAACTTTGACTCAGCCCTTCATGCTCCCCATTGTCCTTTGCAAACCTTTCTCCCTCTGCCCGTTACATTTTCCTGGGCCATCTACCTTTTAACCAGATGGAGGAATGTTCAATTTTTCTAGACCAAAGAACTCTCAACAACCTTTTGAAAGCAGACACCTTTCACAAACAACCCCAAATTATATTGGAAAAGAGCTCTACTTAAAAAGCAAACAAAAAATCCATAAAAGTCCCCAAACAAGCCCTATCTTGAGAGAGAATGACCCGGCAGTGGATTGAGGGTGTGATTAAGCAACAATATCCCCAGGGACTGGAAAGCTTCCCAAGGGATTAAAAGATCTTTAAACATAATTCCCTCTATGACCGAAACCAAAATTTGAACTTAGTTCTTTGGAAGTGAAACTCCAGTCTATTTACCCCGGCAACCTCGTGCTGAGGCACCACGTGAAGTGCCTAGCTTTTGAGGCTAGGACTTTCCACGCCTGTGGATGGAGAGCTGCAACGCAGACGGTACCCGTGTGGAGAAGCTGGGAGGTCTCTGAAGGAGGCAATTAGCAGCAGGCTGATGCCTGCTGATACCTGCACGGTGTGTGAGGGTGAAAACGCGGGTAAGGCGAGTAGAGAGCTTTACCTGGCCTTATGCTGCATAGGTCAGTTTGGGAAAGTGCTTGGGATCCTCAACTTCAAAGGAAGGAAGGGAGAAAATCTCCAACAGATCCAAGGTTCTGGAAAGCTGCGAGGCCAATCTGAAGTAAAGCACAGAAAGCACACCTTGAAACACTGAACAGAGTACTTTTCTTCCATTATTTCTGAAAAGGGTAATTAATGTCTTTGCCTGTGCTGCAGAAAACTCTGAGACAAATGTATCCTTCAGGTCACAGGAAGTGGTGACATACAAGTTAAAAAAATCAGCTTTCCATTCCATTCACATCTGTGTGGTTCCCACTGCTAGAGCCAAGATAGTTTTCATTTTCTGCATGCATGATTAAAATTAAAGGGAAAAAAAATATGTAGCAGACTCCCTCCAAGCCAGAGTGACAGGCACCCTGTCTTCTCTTCCCTACCAACAGCCTTTTGGGGCCACACCATGCCTGACCATTCAAGAACACAGCTTTACTCACAGTGTACACAACTTGACAAGTAACAAGTACGAGATGGCAAAGGAATTTTCTTCTCTCTCCTTTCCCTCCTCCCCTGCCCACTTTAGTTGCACTGAATCTATATAAACAAATTATATCACTGACTTTGCCAGTAGATGAGTTTTTCCATCTGGGAATAATATTCCATTTAAACTAAGGGATTGGAAATACTTTGCAAGAAACAGGCAAAACTAATATGGACACATTGTTCTCAAATATACTATTTTAAAAAAGAAAAAAGGGAGAGAGAAGAAGAGGAGAGGGAGACTAAGGGACTGACAAGGGCTTTTCCAATTCTAGCTGCTATAGACTTTCTGTAAGAGAAACCAGTTGCCATCTCCTAGAAGTCATGGAAACCCTGGTTACCCCTTGTCCTGTCACTACGTTTCCTGACAAAGAGTCCCTTGTCAGCTCTCCTGTATGCTTCAAAATGTAACAACTTGTATGACTTCTGACAAGTTTCCATAAATGTTTTCTTTTACTAATGCTTAAACCTACTGCAGAGTCCTTATGCATCCATGTAGGTGCAGTAGTCCCTGAGGGATTTCATGGGGTACCACAAAGTCCCCAAAACAGACATGGGCCACTTTGAGCTGACCATGGAATGAGTAATACAGAAAGTTACAAGGTCATTTACAAGCCAATACAAGCCTTTTTTTTTTTTTTTTTCCTGTTTTCCAAGATATGCTGACTAAATAGTCTCATCTTGTTAGAATTACCTTGATACAAACATCTACTACAAAATTGTCTGTTGAGATAAACTTCCAGAAAAGTTCAGCAAAAAAAAAATCATGTGAATGCTCTGGAGGATGGCGGGGGGGAAGGGGAATTCATTTTTTCCTACCAGTACTTTGTATAAATTCAGTAAAGCAACCACACTTTATTTTCAGTCAATATACAAGTTCTTTGTATGGTTTTGTTTGGGGGTGGAAAAGAGAGACTGAGACTTAAATTTCCTGATTTCACTGATTCAATGCATCTTCTTCCAGCCAACAAGAGCTTTCAGCCTAGACAAAGACTAAAATAAAGCATACCAAATAAAAACCATGGACATATAATTGTCATTTCCCAAAAGCTTCTTTCAGTCCCAGCTTCTCAGAAAACTACCCAGGCATTAAAGCTGCTGCCTCTCAGGGAAACTAATTATAACTCAAAAAAAAAAAAAAAAAAAAGGGAAAAAACCAACCCACATGTCTAACTGAATATATAAAGGATAATTATGTCATTAAAACTAACAACATTTCAGATGGCAAAAGAATCACAAGGCAAGAATGGATGCATTGGACACCATCAGGCTCCCATCAGATTATTCACAATAAAAATGCAGCCGTCACCAAAAGAATCTAATCCTTGTGTGTTTCTACTGATATGGCTCAGATGTGCACACTGGTATTTTTGAGCCCCAGCAGAGCTGAAAGTGTCAGCAATTCATTGTTTACTGTCTGGACTGAATTGACTCTTCGAGCTCCTTAATGATACACAGACGGCCAATGCTTCATCTACCAAGGCACATTGATTGCCATCCAAGTAAGTATAAGCTTTCACATAGCTGTAAAGAAGGATCCTCCTCACATAGTCCAAGGAACTGCTCACAAAGGCCCTATTTAATCAGCGCAGCTCCATCTTAGTGGCGTAGGCACAGCAAAACAATCATCCTTTTAAGAAAAATTAAGTTCTGGAATCAAAGAAACCCAGTGGGTGCCGCGAGGAACGCAGGCAACAGAGGGTAGGTATACTTTCTGGCCATAATTTATCATGAAAAATAGTTGCTATCTCTCTCAGTACAATTGCACAGCCCCAAAGAAATCACAAGCATTTTCTGAATAACTTCAGTCATTCCCTGGTGTAATCTTGCCAACAAAGAGCTCGATAAAACAAGTTCTGCTGTGAGCAGCTGAACTAATGAAACTCAGTTTCCTATGGATTTCTGATACGTACACCCACACCGCTGCTGAAATTAGCCTACTGCAGCCCAGTGTACCCTCCCTGTTACACCTTTGGGTTTACTTTGCACCCCTCAGCTCTCCTCCCTGCCATAATATTCTCAGGCTTTCTGATGTTTGCTCGTCCTTCAAAAATAGTCACATCCCTGAAAAAGCTGTCTGTGCATGATACTTTCTAGGCGTCCCTCCCTTTGTTGCTATCTATTCACCACACCTATTCACCACAGTGGTCTCACTTATTTGTTTCCCATCTGACACCTTGCAGGTCCCCTCCAATCCCTTGCAAGTCTCCAGTGACATAGAATCATAGAATGGTTTGAGTTCGAAGGGACCTTAAAGATCATTGAGTTCCAACTCCCTGCAATGGCCAGGAACACCTTCCACGAGACCAGGTTACTCAAAGCCCCATCCAGCCTGGCCTTGAACACTTCCAGGGATGGGAAGCTTCTCTGGGCAACCTGTTCCAGTGTCTCACCACCCACACAGTAAAGAATTTCTTCCTAATACCTAATCTAAAACATCTCTGACTCCCACAAAACCTTTACTTTCTCATTGCTTTTGGGTGAGCAAGAAATAGCAAGGTGCTGTAGCTGGTTTAAAGCCACTCACACAACAAGAGGACAGTTGAGTTTCGTACATCAGGGCAAACAGAAAGGGCAATGGCTGAACTTTACTTTGAGGGGATATTAATTAAGCCTTTGGAAAATTTTCACCAGTCTCCATGAAATTCATAAAAATGGTAACGTCTTTGAGATGCTTTTCTTTCTTTACAGATTGGCTGAAATTTGCTGACAGTTTGAAAGTTACTGAGAGGAACGGGGGGACCAATAGATGGACAGACAGCCACTGCAATTGTATAAGCCTCATTTTCTTAGGAAACCAGACTAGAAATAGAAGAAAAATACAGCAGCTGACAGATTTAATTAACATAAACATACAAGGGTTTTAGTCCATTAAACCTCTTACTGGTCTAACTATCGCACAAGAGGTTCAGTTACCTTTTCTGACAGAAAATAACTCAGCGGCACAACGTTCTGGTTGCAAAGAGTCCTGCAGACTCTGACTTCCTAGGCAAAAGGCACCCTTTCCCACTGCTTCTTGGCATTAGTGAGGAGTTGCCTCTAACAGACACACAGAAATCTCTTAAACTTGTTTTGTGGTTTTTTTTTTCCTTCTCTCTCTGTTTATTCATATTTAACTTGGAAGAGTGGCAGACTGGATAAGGACATTAAGACTCACATTTGAAACAATGAGTTATGTATTAAGGGTATAAATCAAAGCCATGATGTCAGTGGAAAGATTCTCATTAAATTCAATCAGTTTGGAGTGTCAATTAATACAGCTTCAAAACTCTTGGTGAGAAAGTGTCTCATATGACTAAGTCTTCCAGACAGCTCAGCTGGGCCACCTTTTGTGTGCTGGAGCCAAGCAGAGTAAACTCCATGCAGCACAATGCAGTGAATTGCAGGTATACTCACCTGAAGGACACCTTCCAGTAATGTAGCTGTTAGGGCTGTTTCTAGCATGAATGCAGACTGCGGTACCTCTGCTTTCAAGGGATACAGTCTCAAAAGGGTATATGCCCTGACACCACAAAAATTAATGAAAAACCTCATTTGCTCTATCCCTGCTTTTGGGATTAAAGTTCCTAGGTTTATCCATTTAGCATAGGTGGTAGCTGGGATGTCTGTCTGAATGCTGTCTTAGATTTTTAACACCTTGACTATAGGTTAGATACATTTTTCTTTAGTAATTTAACACAACCTTTAAGACACTCCCCTTGTCTATTCAATGACCCGCTAGAGGAACCAATTCAAACGAAGTGGAATTTACCCAATGGAAAAAGCCAGTACAAGTCCCATCTAAAATTCATGTTGAAATTGATATTTCCAGGGATGGGGCATCTGCCACCTCTGGGCAACCTGTGTCAGTGTCTCACCACACTCAGGATAAAAAAATTCTTCCTTATATCTATTTTAAATCTACCTTCTTTTAATTTAAAATCATTACCCCTTGTCCTATTGCAACAAGTCCTGCTAAAAAGTTTGTCCCTGTCTTTCTTATAAGCCCCCTTTAAGTACTGAAAGGCTGCAATAAGGTGTCTTTGGAGCCTTCTCTTCTCCAGGCTGAACAACGCCAACTCTCTCAGCCTGTCTTCATAGGAGAGATGTTCCAGCCCTCTGATCATCTTTGTGGCCCCCCTCTGGACCTGCTCCAACAGATCCATGTCCTTCCTGTGCAGAGGGCTCCAGAGCCGGACATGGTACTCCAGGTGGGATCTCCTCCCTTGACCTGCTGGCCACACTTCTTTTGGTGCAGCTCAGGATACAGTTGGCTTTCTGGGATGCAAGTGCACATTGCTGGCTCACGTCCAGCTTTTCATCCACGAATACACCCAAGCTCTTGGCAAGGCTGATCTCAATCCCTTCATCCCCCACCCTGCATTGATACACAGGTTGCCCCAACCTTGGACTTGTTGAATCTCATGAGGTTCACACGTGCCCACTTCTCGAAGCTTGTCCAGGTCCCCTGGATGGTATCCTGTCCCTCAGGTGTGCCAACCACACCACTCAGCTTAATGTCATCTGGAAACTTGCTGAGGGTGCACTCAATCCCACTGTCTATGTCATTGATGAAGACATTAAACAGTACTGATCCCAATACGGACCCCTGAGGGACACCACTTGTTGCCAACCTCCATCTGGACATTGAGTCATCGACCACTACCCTCTGGATGTGACAATTCCTCACCTACTGAACAGTCCACTTATCAAATCCATATCTCTCCAATTTAGACAGAAGGTTGTGGTGGGGGACTGCATTAAACACCTTACAGAAGTCTAGATAGACAACATCCATAGCTCTTCCTTTGCCCTCTGATGTAATCACTCTACCATGGAAGGCCACTAGGCTGGTCAGGCAGGACTTGCCCTTGGTGAAGCCCTGCTGGCCGTCTTGAACCACCTCTCTGTCCTTCATGTGTCTTAGCATAGCTTCTAGGAGGATCTGTTCCATGATTCTCTGATGAGCAGACCTTGTTTGGGCAGGACGATTAAAATAATTCCATCTAAGTATCAGGGGTGTTCATTCAATGGGATACTGACATATCATACATGTACACAGATCTAGCAATTTTTGGTTGAATGGTGATTAACCTTTTTGGTTCTGTGATGGCAGCAGAGCAACTGAGAGACGGCACTGATAATTGCAGCAATATGCAAGGACAGCAGAAACTAAAATCACTATAATTCATCTAAAAGTGTTTAATCTTCTGCCCAAGGAAATTAATGGCATAGAAAAAGATTATCTGAGATAGGATACTGCTGGGAGAGCTCAAATGTTTTTTGATCTGCTGCTCTGTTCCAGGTAATTTTTCAACCCGTGTGGTGCAATCATACTGAGGGGTTCTTGCACTTTCTGTGACCCTAAAGATTGTTCCATTATTTGTTTTTGCAGATGCAATTACCTTACAAGGGCCCTAACCTTCCCTAGGAGCCTGGGCAGGACCCATAGTCCCACAGAGACTCACCTGTACAGCCTCACAGGTTTGGGTTAGTGCCTTGTCAAATGCTCCAGAAGCAAACAGTCACCTCCTGCTCTTCTGCACCAACACCTCCATCCATTCCCAACACACTGGGGCACTGGCTCATAGCCCTCAAAGCAGCCTTCCTCAAAGCTACTTCTCTTGCAAAACATTGTCTACAGGGAAGGAATGGACAGATGTTAATGTCAGCCCATGACTGACAGTCAACAGCTTTAATCTCTCCTCCCTTGCTGCCTTTTTCTCTCTTACAGTCAGTCTATTCTTTCCACAGCTGCTAGTTCCATTGACTGCTACACACTGTCACGTAGTCAGACTGCGAACTGTTGAAGGCAGACCTGCCTTCTTGTTGGCTATTTGCAGACCTTCGGTGCACACAGACATCACAATGACATGAATACAGGTCAGAGCCAAGTCAGCAACAGGGACTAGTTGGGAACGGAGCTCATGTGAAATATATAAGAAATTCAAGTTCTTGCAGAGATTTCTGCGATGAATAACTCAACTTCAGCAAAGCCACCTTCTGCTGTGAGTATTTCAATGGCACAATATCTCCAGAAAGGACTTTTTTTTTCCTTTATCTTTTGATATTTTTCCCACTAATCTGATACAAAAACTCGCACTTTATTTCTACAAACTTGATGCAGGCAGGAAGAAAACACAAACAACTTAACTACTTGTGAGACCTACCTGAGGGATGAGATGGAGGAAAATCAAGAGCTAAACTTAGCTATGGAAAAGGAAACAGGCTACAAAAAATGTTGTCAGGTGCAGAGGAACCTCTTGGGAGCTGCAAGGGTTTGGTCTTTCTAAAAGCAGAAGTGAAAAAGAAGTCTTTCTAAAAGGAGAAGTGAATTAGAAAAATAGCCATAATATTATTTATGTTAGGGGAATGCACAAATTCTCAATTTTCCAGGTTGCAATGACCTGGGAAGAAGACAGTTGTATGTTTTCTGAACTTGGGTTTGGGTAGTTATGCATCAGAGAAAGTTGGGGTTTTATGATACCACGAGTATACCATAAACGCTCCTTTTCCACAGACATCAATTACACGTATCTTCTGACGTCTTCTTTCTCAGCACATTCCCTGGGTTGTAAATAGTGAGGACAACTATTCAAAAACATAGAGACATGTGCAGTAGCAGCTGGAAATTTTCTGGTTGTTAAAAAGGAACCTAAATCTACCTGGAAGGCACCCAGATGCTGGAAAGGAAAGCAAGACATGTTAGTGGGCTAGAAGGGAGCCTGGTGCTCCCAGAGGTGTGCCAGCCCAAATGCACCCCAACAAACCTCCCGAATGATTCAGCAGCCAGAAAATGCCACAGCTGACTGAAAAGCCGAGGGAGAAGGCAGCAAAGGGGGAGGAGACATTTACAGAGTGGGCAAGTGGACACTGGATAAATGTTTCGCCAGAAAGCTCACCACTTTTCTGCTTGATGAATGCTCAGACCAGCTCTACAGGAAATGCTGTAAGATGAGGCAGCCTCCAACTTTAAATGACATTATATCAAAATCCCAGGTGATGCGGGCAGCACTACAAAGCCCCTTTGAGAGCCCTTGCCAAGGCAGAAATTTTCACCTCACAGAAGAGCCAGGAGCAGGAGTTCCTGAAGAACCAGGCCATGAGCAGTTTTCTTGTAAAGAGCAGTAATATCAGAAAGTCTCCTGGACCTCAAAGAGAAACCAGTGGGCCAAGGACCTGGTCACTGGGCTGCATCAGTCCAGGGGATGCTGCTCAGGATATATGAATCATGGAAGCAGGGCGGACACATCCTGTTATGAGAGCACTGTTTATTTTTCCTGCTCCTTCAGCCCTGGACCTCTCTGCTGTGCCTGCCACCAAGGCTGCCAGCTGCAGAGGTTGTAAGGTGGATGCCTGTCAACAGGAACTGAACTATAATCACCAATTCATTTCACAGCAGCTCCTGAAGCAGCCATCAGCTGGAAACCATTTAGGAGACCAGCCAGGAACCTGCGGGGCAAAAATTTTTCCCAATACTGACTTTTTTTCTGATGATGGGAATACAAAGCATAGGAAGCTACTACTCTGATTTGGTAACCTCTCCATAGCCACTGGCCTTATCTAGAGGTAAATGGCTGGCCAAAAACAGCAGCTGAGGAAAACCAGGCTCCCTGCCTGGTACACACCAGCTCTGGGGTCGTTTGGGTACATAAAATCATTTAATAGAGAAGACTATTTCTGCCTCCACATCAGTCTTTAAGATTATGTGATAGATTCTGGAGCTACAAACATATTAATTTTATGCCCAGGAACTTTGTAGGTGATTTGCTGGTTGAAGACACCAGGACAGTAACAAGCACAGTATTGAAATAGCATGATGCAAGGGAAAAACTCTAGCCCCCACTTGTGATCTTCCTCACATACTCCTCACCAAAAAAAACTAAACGAGGAAGCCCTGGCTAACTTAAGCACAGTAGGAACTTTACCAGCACCTCCCGTGGGAGCAAAGTTCCATTGCACAACCACACTAACACCTTCCCAGCCACCGCAGTTTTACAAGATGCCAGCAGACCTAACATGGATGATACTATTTTTCCAGCGAGTGCCCTTATGAACAGTGACACCGTGGCGTGTTCAGACAACACAACTGTGCAAAGGTCACCTTGAAAGGAAC
This sequence comes from Calidris pugnax, assembly GCF_001431845.1. Taxonomy (NCBI): domain Eukaryota; kingdom Metazoa; phylum Chordata; class Aves; order Charadriiformes; family Scolopacidae; genus Calidris; species Calidris pugnax. Next base: position 12,644,704 of record NW_015090922.1, on the reverse strand, counting down.
TGTACTGAAGATCCCAGAGCCTTTCAGCTAAAAGATGCAATTAAAAATATATAACTTTGAGTAACACCCAAGGTTGTGTCCTCATTGCTGCAGGATACTGGGAAGGCAGATATTTAAGGGACTCCTCTTTCTTTGTCAAGATCTTAAAAATTGCTATTAATGTTTAAAAAGCTCTCCTTTGTGAAATTAGCCATTTAGAACAGAAAGGTAGTAGGACTTGTACAAGCAAGCATGCCCTGTCAAAGCAAGCCTTAGGTTAATTGGCACACACAGCAGAGCGCAGAATAAGGCTAGAGTTCCCATAAGGAAATAATTGTACAAGGTACCCCCTCTGAAACACATCAAGATCCAGTCTTTCTGCCACAGGCATAATTTCCCCTCAGCTCAGCAGGACTGAGCCCAGAGGGTGCACACCTTGCAAAGCCCTTCTGCTTCCCTTGCTCCACAGAACAGAATCAGCCCTGGGTTCAGGCATTCAGGGACCTCCTGTAATGGCTGTGGCTTCCCATGAGATCCGTGGAGCCAGCAGGCAGAGAAGTGGCACAGCAAAATTAGCAAAATATTACATTTGTAGCAAGAATCACCTTGCCCCGTCCTGACAATTTCACAAGTGTTTTATGGAGTGTCTTTTTGATTTTTGTCACTCTCGCTAAGTATCACTCTAATGTTTTTTACTTGAAGCCCAATTCAGCACAAACTGCACAAGGCTGAAAATTAGCACCTGAAGATCTTTTCAAGGAGGAGAAGCTATGATGGCTGGATGCCATCACTTGCCCAAAATCCTCCTTTGGGAGGTACAAATATACCAGTCCTCTGGGGATACTCTGCCTTTCCCAGGGGGAGACCATAACACAAGAACAGCTGGTAAACTAGTAAATTGAAAAAGTGTTGTTTATCTTACATGCTCCAGAGAATGCTCTTGGCCACAAGTAGGGGTTGAGTAGCAGTTTCTAAAATTGAAGGGCCACCTACACCAGGAGCAGCACCTTCACACACACTGTCTGCTTCCTCAGGGCAGCTGAGGTTTGTAAAACTGTGCAGAGCAGCAAAAGGTTTTCTAGCCCTGTCTGTATGACAACAAAAAACCCCAGTGACTTTTGCTGGGTCACCCTTAAGTCACTGGAAGGGCTGGCCCAGGGTGGCTTGAGGCACTTCCATTCCCCAGCCACTGAGCCAAATGGCCAGCCATTTCCAAAATCAGGGTCACAACCCCACGGGGGCTACAGGAGTTATGAGACTATTTACAATGCTGACAAAAGTACAGTTTCATCCAATATCTCTGCTCGCGCTGCAGACCCAGAGTTATCCCCACCCACAGGAAAACTTCTGCTTCCCATCCCACTGGAAGCAGCGTTCTGTCGTCTTACGGTCTTCTTGCTGACTTTTAAGAAAGGTGATGTAGCAGGCAGAGTGATGTTGCATTTCTAGCATCCATTTCTCAAGATTTGTGTTACTATAAAAAAAGTCACCAGTCACTCCAGATTCATATCAGTATTTCCTTTATCTCAGCAAGTGCTCTACTTAAGAGTGAGAGAAAATTTGGCCTCCTTCATACTATTATTATAGTTGAAGAATTTGGCAGGTGAAAAAACAGTATCTGTGTAAGCAGCCTTACAGGTAAAACAACTTCCCTCAAACAGATCACAAGGAGCATAGATGTTATTAGAAACAAATAAATACAATCTCCCTATCAAGGAGCTGTAGAACTCTACGAAGCAACTGTCTGAGGCCATATGACAGCAATCTACTAACATACCAGCAATATGCTCTGGTAGGGAGCAGCTACAACAAACATTAGATAAAGGATCAACATCTCCCTGCAGGAATTTACAGATTCAGCCAGAAATTCTTTATATACCAGGCCTGTTAGAAAAACACTCTTATTTAAAAACATACCCTGATTAACATACCGCTTAACGCTAAATAATCCCAACGCCTGTAGAGATGCCTTTCACTCTCTGGTTTGCCTTGATAAAGCCTCATTACTCAGTTTGCAAAATGTAAGTGGATGGTATAGAGAAATGAGGAAATGGGGGGAAAAAATAGAAAAAAAACAGGATGAGAATTTTATTTATGCCAGCTGGCTCTGCCATTCCCTAGGAATAAGGACGCAGCAGCACTCCAGGAACAGCAACAACAACAAGATCGATCCCAAATCCTTCTTACTTTTGCTATGAGCTTCAAAAAGTTGTCACTGTCTTTAACAAACACGGCTCCAAAATGTTCAAATAAAATCTGCCACAAAACAATTCACCCACTTTTTTACATCAGCTACGTAGCTATATGGTATAACTATGCTATAGTTAGTTCTTTCTGCAGGAGGATCTCCCTGGAAGCCAGGCAAACATGACTACACTTGTTTCATGGATGCCTGAAACCACCAGGATGCTTCCACGTGAACCTGCTAAAAGGACTTCTCTGCCATGCTCCATGGAAGGGAAGCGAAAAGGGATCATTGGTGTAGCACAGTACCTTGTCTTTATGAAGGGATTTGTCCATGAAATTCAAACAGACATATAGTGACCACGCTGCTACTACAGCCTAGAGTTCTCATTCTTCACTTTCTTCTCTAATTTAAATAATGCACAGCAAATTATGCATTCTGGACAGTTTCCACTGTGCTTTTCATTTTAAATCATTTCAGGCATGTAAATAGCTGATACAGATTCAGAAAAGGGCTGAATGGTGCAGTGAAAGAAAGGCTCATGCCACTCAAAGAGGCGAGAATCATCCTCACCGGTACCACTAACTCAAAACAACCCAAGTTCAGTGCCTCATCTGCTACAAATACAAATTCAACTGAAGTTTAGGAAGAGAGCATGGGGCTCAACATGTGCCTCAGCACAAGGTCCAGGCACAACTGTAATATCCTTCCAGGTTTTAAAACTCACTTATAACAGGGCAAGTCAGAAGGAGGGCTGCAGCTTTTTCTAGATGGTGTGGGACAAGCCATCCTGGAATTATCCTGGAGGCAGGCTGCTGCATACTGAGCCAAGACAGGCAAGAGCTTGATGGTACTAACTGGTCCAAAAAGGAAAATACAGAAAATATAAATCAAAGAGTAGTGACAGCTTTGGAAATCAGTGAGCCCATTGCATCCTGCCAGCCTGAAAATCTGTATCTTCTCAAACCCAGAGGAACTGTCAAAGTCATTATTGAATAACTAAGGAGAACACAATATTGACTTCAAGTCCTTTGTGCTCATAAATCGCAGGTTTAATTTTCCAAGCTGCCACAGTTTCCTTGCTTATGTGTATGAAATACTTCAGGAAGTCTTTCCCCACCAGTTTTTCCATAGCAGTAGTGATTCTGGTGGCCATACAAAGTACTCCTGTTATATAAACGCCCTTTGGCAAAAAATATTGTGTCCACCTTAAAAAAAAAAAATCAACCAAAACAATTATCTTCCCATTAATTTTGTTCATTCTGATCTTTGTACATATTTCTGGCACAAGTACAAAATGAACAGATGATAACAAAGCACTTGAAATCCAGGGTCATAAGAACACTGGTGCAAATCTTGGGCCCAAAGGCTGAAGTATTGCTCCAACAGAAACCTCCTGGGGTTCTATTGCTAATTTGAACCACAATCTGCATCATGAAGATGACAACATGAGTTGTGGAGACTTGGACAAAATTTATCTATGAGGAAGCACAGATGTAATCTTGCTAATGCAAACAGATCTTCTTGTATTGATGGTAAATTTAATCCATGATACTTATTTCATTCCCCTTGGAGGTCCAGATAACCATCTGGTATAAATCAGTCTGATTCCTTTGACTTCAGTAGGATTACAATGCTCAAAGCCAGTAAAAGATCTCACCCAATGACTAAGGAATATTTACTCATTTTCACTTAAAGCTGGCAAATACTGTCAACTGTAAGTTTCCAACTGAAGACAGAGGGGAGCTGAACTAAAATACTTTTCCAAACAATGCAAAAAAGAAAATTAGATATTTCAGCTCAGCCTGAAACATTCAGTTCAAATTAAAATGAAAAGGGTTAGACTTACAAATGCTTTTAACTTTTCTTCAAAAAAACCCAACAAATGGGGAGAGGGGGAGTATGAATCTCTATGCTTAACAGTCCTGTGTCATAATGGAAAGGCAAAAGGGAACAACAAATAAAAGTTTTTTTAAAAGATCAACAGGGCAAGTTCTACTCTATGTGATGTGTAATTCTTAAAAACTCACTTTTTTCAGGCTCAATATGACCTGACCAGGGGGGCAGAAATGCGCCTTTTCAAGCAGTAGCTAGTTTGTACTTTTTGTGACAGCAGCAGCAGCAGGGGACCTTCACAGTCTCATTCATCTCAGCAGCTCTGCTTTCAGTCTGTCCCATACCTTTGTAGCATGAAAGAATCTTGTGGCAAACTAACATTAGCAGACCTAGGAACTTGGGGAGACCTGAGCTGTGGCTGATAGAGACACAAGGGATAGACCCGTTCACATGCAACTCCACAGGAGTGTGTGTGCTTAGCTGTAGCACACACCTCTCCAAATGCCACCACAGTCTGGAGACTGAGCTACATCTTAAGTCACCTCAAAGTATGGGTCCAACTTGCACCAAAACACAGACTCCTTATGGCTCAGCAGCACCGAATAGATTGTTAAGTCCACCGTGAGCTAAAGGTTATCCAAAATCCTTTATTAGCTGAGAGAGAGCCGCATGCCTGGCTCTTTCATCTGTTTCTGATGCCTGATGGCCAGAGATAAGGTGTTGCTTCTGAGTGAGGAGGTCCTTGAAAAGTTCAGCTGTTGAAATTGCAGCCATTCCCAGACCAACCTCCCAGTGTCTGTCTCCTCTCCCCTCTGCCACAACCAACATGGTCCACTGCATCCATCCTCTCCCTCCCTCCCCATGCACCTCCTCAAGCCACGGCCAGATGTTTCTGCAAAAACAGCTCCTGCCTGCTCCCCAATTCCCCCACTTCCCATCTCCTTGCCTCCATAAATTAAAATCCGAAGGATAGGATGTCCCTGTACAACAAGGTCAATACAATTTGTCAATATTAAAAAAAAAAAAAAAGCAGCAACTGCAGTTGTTTACAATGAGGCGAAATTTGTATAAAACAATCTCTCACCTTGTGGAGGCTGCCGTGGATTCTCCTGAAGTGTTGTGAGCCCTTGCTGCCTGGGAAAACATATCCAGTGCCCCAATGACTTATGGCTACTCCTTGGTATTGCTTGATAAGGGTTTCATTCCTACCAAAATAACATTCATAAAATAAATAACATTTATTTTGGTACATGCTACATCTTCTTGTGGCAATCAGAAGGAGGATACTCATACCAGCGCCTGTACAGACCCTGGATGTGTGTGGCCCCTAAAACCAGCTGAATTCAGCAGACACAAAACCCCCAAGTGCAGCAATAACAGCTTGGCACTGCCTATGTCTTTTTAAAAGCAGAGTTTATTACCTTCTCACAGCTGGTGCCTGGGTAGTATCAGCCATCTGGAATGTGAGCTTCTTTCTAGGAACTTACTTTTACCAGTTAGTTACATTTTCATTTATTTTTCAGAGTCAGAAAGCAAATGAAAATCAAGCGAAGTCTGTTCCAGGATCCTCCAAATGGTGCTTCCCATTTGACTGCTATCCTCTCTAATTTTGTTGCCAGGTGTTTATCTTTATAATGGTTGGATTTGATACTGCCTTTCTAGAGCTGTTTTCTGACAACGAATTTTAATTTGATGTGACTTGTGCAGAGTCCTGGCAGGGCTGGCCCTGAGAAGTGCTCAGCAGGGGTGCAGTCAGCTCTCCTGGAAGAACAAGACCATCATTTTTAATATATGAGGTGAGCAAAGACAAAGGCACCAGCCACTTGGCCCTAGGAGACTGATTTTCAGTAGAAAATAAGTAAAACTTGGCACCGGCTTTGAGATATAAAAGTAACATTTATTCCTTCACTAACTACATTTCCCATGAAACCCAGTGGCAATCACCTGATTCAAGGAGAAAAGATGTGTGTTAACTGGAGAGTCACAAGACACCCTAAAGGTGTCTTCCTTTTCTTTGGATTTGGTTTGCTGGTTTATTTTGCTTTACAACAAACTTCAGAGAATGGCTCAGCTGTGTGGCCCAAACCATTTTATTATTATTTTCCAATATAAAGAGATATTCCAAGTCCCAAACATGGTGACTGGAAAGGAAAACAAATTAATTGGACAGCTTTTGGAGAGCACTAGAACAAAAGAAACAAGAGGGTGGTCACCCTCCAAAGTTTTCAGATCGATAAACAAACCTCAAAACCAATATAAACTCAGTGTCTGTCCTGGCTCCATAAAATGCACCTTGGTTGGGAGCATTAGTTTTACTACCCAGCTTTCAGGCATGGGTGGCTATTCCAGCAGAGCGCAAAGGTTGCCTGGCAAACCTCTGCCCGCCTGGGGAATGGCATCCCCAAACACATCTGGTCTCCGAGCGTATCAGACACTGAAAACAGCAGAATTGATCGTTTTCCAAATGGCTGAAGCAATGAAATTCACTGTATAGTTGTCATATCTTCACAAATCTCATGCCTGTAGTATTTCTGGTCTTTTTTTTTTTTTTTTTTTTTTTAACATTTTTTTTTTAGCAGAAAGTTTCTAGCCCTGCTGCTTCCAAGGGGGAAAAAAAGGAAGGAGGAAAAAAAAATATAGAAAGAGCTTAAATACATGACCGTGATTTGTCTTGAAGACTCAAAAAACCCAAGAATGCAAACCAAAAGAGGTACATGGATATTACTGTTTGCTTGTTTCTTTTTAATCTTGTTGTTGTTTTTTAAAACCAACCTCATGCCCAACTCATGATTTCTGAATGCTTGGGATTGGCAACACTATTTTGATGGACTTAATACGTATGTGTAGCACTGGAAGTCCTGTTGTGGCATTTATTTTTAGAAAAGCTATTTTAGCTCATTTGGCACATTCTTTATAGCTCCATCTACCTTGTGTAGTTAGACTCATGGGGCCAGATCCTTCGCTGGAGCAAATTAGAGCAAGACCAGTGATTTAAACCATCTGGAGACTTAGCCCATGGTGCAGTCATCTGGCTTTACTGGAAAAGGGGTACAAAATATAGTCCCAATAACATTTTTTAAAACTCCATAAAATGTGCCTAAAATAGTCTTCGTCGTTCTGAAGCAGATGTGGTATATAGAGAGAACACAGGATGGAAAGCTTCTTGTTTTTTTTTTTTTTTTTTTTTTTTTTAACCATAGTCTTACACTTTGCTTTTCCTGTGAAGGTTGCCTTGTGCTCTTACCACCCGTTTATGCAAAGGGAAGCAAATGACATTTCCTTGTGGCTTGCATAATCTCATCCGTATTTACATTTCATTTATATGAATTTTGATGGAAATCTTTCCCTATCCCTTTCCTTTTCCCAATACAAAGATCCAAGGAAAATCTGAATATTTGCTCTAGTGAATCACATTTATTATGCCCCATCCAGACCTTTCTTATGTAAGGCTGAGCCACTCAGCTGAATCTTTGCAAAATAAAGAAGAAAAAGAGGGGTTTTTTTCAACAAATGTTCAGGTCTCTCTGCTCTGTAATAGCAACATGGGTTAGGGATTTTGATTTAATTCCCCGTGACTTCCCTATTTTTTTAGTATTTCATTTATCCAGCCGCATATTTTGGGTCAGCATTTGCCTTTTCACTTTGACTCATTTAAAATAGAAAAAGTTACATACCCAGAAATTCCTGAACATCTTGTTCCATTTCACATGCTCTGGGCACTTCGTATTTATTTTCCAAAGCCCCAATAACACATATGTCACCGAGACGCATTTGTCTCCCTGTGCACATAAATTCTGTTGTTTGAGAGGTTGCTGCTAGTTTAGACCTCTAGCTTGTATTGCCTTATACGAGCCATTACCCCACCAGCTGCCCAGCCTGCCTGATTTGGGGAAACAGAGCAGATCTGTGCACCTCCTAATTTGCTGTGAACCTGAACAAGACTCCTGAGGTCTGTGATTCCTGCAAAACTCCTCCCCAGATCTTTTCTGCCAGGCTCTGTGAATACAACGTTTTTGAAACAAAATGCTAGGGCCCTTCTGTTTCTGATGAAATCTTATTGTGGTCAATCACTTTATGTGGAGTCAGATGAAATTGTCATCTTCACAGTACCCTTAATATGTTTTCTTTCATCTTTTAGGTTCAAAACACACATGTTTTCCCAGGAAAAAAGAAAGTTCTTGTCCACTTCATAGTTGCCTAGGCTTCACCAGCAAATCTTGACTATGTTGTTGATGAGTACTGTCTAGATGGCAAAAACTAAAGTAGATTTACCAGACTTCCACGAGAATAGGATTTTAGGAACTCATGTGACTTCAGCTACCTATTGAAAGATCATCTAGAAAAATAACCTGCCTTGGCCTTTTAAAATAATATAGTAAAAATCAATGCAGTGCCTTTGTCCAGAGGGAAAAAAAAGCAGGTATTTAAAGGTGTGATACTTAGGTGACTGGCAATTGAATTGTATGTGGTGTGGTGAAGTGTAATTTATATTTTGCAAGGATTTGATGCCTGTGTTTGTACATACACTGCTCAGCAGACAGCAGTATAACTCTGTGCAAGCTTCAGCATGTGGCAGCTGCCAGTGAGCTTCACATTTATTTGGAGAGGAAGGTCTCTGGGGTTAAGCAGAGAGTTCAAGCCACACATTTAGTTTGAACCTCACCCTGCAGCTGGCTCCCACATCTCTGAGATTTCCATCCATCATATCATATCCATCTTTCCCCAGATGAGAAGCTGTCCCAAAGATGCTAATCACTGTCACGTCTGCTCTCAGTCAAGAGCTAGTCAGGGATTACACACATCTAACTCATTTAGACAATTGTATCAAGTGTCTCTGTTGATGGATAGACACCAAATATTTGGCTCCAAACAAGGAGATGCTTCAGGCAGAAACACTCACAGTGAGGCCACTATTTCAGAGAAATGTTAAGCCAGAATGCACCAGTGGTCCCCTCCCTAGCCCAGCGGCCACCTCTCATTCCTGCTCCTTACCTGCCCTTTTGCTGGTGTCGAGCCAAGTATTCCCGCAGCCTCACAGTCCACAGGGTGAAGGAAGTGATCCAGTGAAAGATAACCTGTCAACAAAAAATAAAAGTAATTCTCAGCATGGTGAGTCTAACCCCTGCCACTGCACAACCCCACCAGCACATCCAGGAACACGGTGGAAGATGTGGCAGGGCAGGACTCTGTGGGAAGGGGCAGGAAGGTGGTAGGTTTGCTCTTTGTGGTGGCAGCTAATACCAGGGGAAATTGTTGGAGAGCCGTGTGGCCACAGCCGGGGGAGATGGGCAAAGTCCCCAGCAAGAGGTGAGTCAGGAGAGCACCAGCCAGGCAGCACATCAAGATGAATTCTCAAAGGTCCAAGCAAGTATATGTTTTTTTCTGTTTAAGTCTCACATTCGTATTTGTGACTTCTTTTCCTACTGCGCATGCTGTAGATAAATACTTCTGCTTGTGTTTTACTTGTACTTTTTACTGTTTACTTGTTTCACTTTAACAACACTTCTGCTTGTGTTTCACTGAAATAACAGTGATTTCACCAAAGCTTGCAGACATTTCTCGTCCAAAGGGTGTAGTGAAGTCTAATGAATCTGCAAGCTCTAGATCACCTTCAGAAGTGCCCAAGCCCTGCAGTTTTCTAGAGTATTCAAAGGGTACAGGAATGTGCCCCAAAGAAGTTGCATGAGGTGGTTTGAGACATGACTTGTAGGTCAGAAGAAGAAACGTGTGCAGTGCCTATCTAAACCCTGAGCATCCCAGAGAATTTGACATGTCAACAATGTCTTACAAAGAGGAAAGCTGCAGCAGGAGGGATTTCAGCCTCTTAGCACCAACATCTCGAGCTGAGCTGAAAGCAGAAAGAATATATCAAATGTTTATTTTGAAAATAAAATTTGATCTACCCAGAGCCAGTTTTGCACTTGCTTTTCTGTTGACACAAGAGGGTCAATATTTGCTATTCTCTGGCTCCAGTGGGCTTGCCACAAATACATATTTGCGTGAAGCTCAGCACTACCAAGGTTTCTTGACAGTAAGCCAGAAGAGCAAAAATGTACTCAGAGGTTTTATAAATGAGTGGGAAACCCCTCCCCAAACTACTAATTCTCATGGACAATTGTTTTCAGGTACTTGCCTCACTTAAGTACTCTGTAAATGTGACTTCTGAGAAAAAAAAGGCTGTGTTTTATCTGTAGATCAGTCTGAGCCACACCATAGCTTGAGTGTCGAAGTGAACTTTTGAAAAGATCCCCGTGAATACAATTCCGTCAAGAAGCATTGGTGCTGCAAGCCAGGATCAGCTGAAGAAATGTGGATTACGTCTGCCTCATTGAATCCTGTTATTATCATTATTACTTCTCAGTTCATTTTTCCTTCCCAGCACGAGGCTCTCCAAGCGCAGGAATTGGCCGAGCTGCTGGTAACTTGCCACGCACACTAACAAAGCTGGCATTTATCACGGTTTGTTGGAGCGACATTGCTGCCGCTGTGCTCACAGCCCCTGCTCCAGCATCCTCCGCTCAGGCGAGCACGGCGGAGCCACACGTTGAACATCACCACACTGCTCATTTCCCCCTTCCCCAAAACCCCATCTCCTGCGCCTCCGCCTCTTTTCACTCGCCCACCTGCTTTGGTGAGACGTGCCTGCCTAAGACCACCCTCTCCGCAGCAAAGCCAGTGGGCTGCTCTCCCCTCCTGCTGCCCAATTTCCACCAGCATAGCTCCAGGGTTGGGCTTTTCCACCCATTCCCTCACCCTGTGGTGGCAAACACCAGCGCTGTGACTGGACTGGCTGCCGGCAGTTGGGGCTGGCACTGAAGGCAATGTAATCCTGTAAAAAGCAATTTTGACAAGCACCGGAAAAATCTATTCATCGTGTCTTACAGTGGGCATCCCCACAGCTACCAGCTTTTCTGCAGGTTTATATAAAAAGGAAACCGTGTAGCCCCTGCCAGCATTGTCTCCTGGCTCAGCTGACAAAGTTTGTGCGACGCTAATGTGTAGTTCAGCAGTTCGGCTTCTTGAAAACTTCACCAGCAGCCTCTTTAGTTCATTTTTCCATTTATGAAACGTATGTTTTCTAAAGGTCATATTATCACAAGCTGTTGGTGTTTGCAGCACATCTAATCCCACAGAGGCGGTATTTAGTTTGGCTGTGGCTGCCCATCACAGAGTTTGCTAATTCTTTCATTTTCTCCTGGTGGTATTAATGAGCTAATGGCTCGCCTTCCTATTTCTGGTGCCTTTGCTTTAGCACACTTTGGAAGGAACTAAAGCTCCTAAAAAGTGCTAGAGAGACCTAAACTAGTCATGAAAGAGACTACACACTCAAAATCAACTTATTCTTTCTTTGCCTTCTTAAATGCTTCTTGACAGTTTCTGAAGACAAGGCAACTCCTCCCACTAACTTGCAACATGTTGAGTTTCTTTTTTTGGCATCCAGAATTGGAGAATGAACACTCAAAACTATTGTGTCCTGCTGCCCAGCTTCTCTACTCATTTCTTCTGTAGAGTGAAGCGTAGGCAAAGAAAATAATTATTCATATATGCCATTTTATACGAGAAGTAGTATGATTTAGTAGGATTGAGAACTGCTTTTAGGCTTCCAGCCTTCATAGACTGCCATGGTTTGTCTTTTCATCATGAACTTAACTTTCTTATTAGTCCCTTGTATTTCTGAAGTATCTGTTGGAGAACCCAGAGGAAGTTAGGTTGCTGACTACCTGTGCCAAGCAATCAATACCTAGCATGCCTGTGATATTTAAAAAACTCCACTAACTTTAATAGGGCTGTAAATTCTTGGAGGGGTTTGCCCATGGTTTGTGGACTTATACAAGCAACATTGTGGTAGCTTAAAGAATTTCAGGCTGAGGAGTTTTACGAAAGGCTATGTCCATTCTGACATATTTAAGAAATGTTTAACTTAAGAGCTTACCAATAACTTCAGATGCACGTTGTACATCTTGGGAATAACCAGCCACATCTCACACCCATCCCTGCCTTTGTCCAGTGAGCAGAAAAGATGAAGTTACACCAAACCTTCTGCTGGAAAGGCAAAAGATGAAATTTGACTTAGGAGGTGGAATTTAACACAATACTTTTTGCTCTGACCGTCCTTACGTAAGGCTGAAGCTGAGAAACAGTGTTCTCAGCTCTCTGATGTTCAGCTTCATCTCTCTGCTAAAAGGGATTAATAGTACTTACCTATCCCACAGACATGTTGAGACAATTTGTCTACCACATTTTGAAGTCCGCATGTGAGAGATGCTTTACAAAAGCAGGCTATTATAAAAAGCCCAGTCCTTTTGAAAAAGCAGTTAAAAATAGTAAGTTGAGTATTCAAGTATATTCTGTAGTGTTTTCTTTTTTCCACTGCTGGTCTTCGTTGTATATTTCATGTGTATTTTAAGAACGACATGGCTGCAAAACAAATAACATCTGCCCAAGAAATCTTCTTTCAAACAATAGCAAAAAATTGGGCAGATGAAACAGGAGGAGGTCTTTGCCATCTCTTGGGTCTTTCCTTTTTCATCAGGTAAAAGCCTAAAAGACAATAAAATGGAGCATCATAAATCATAAATCACAGAAATCTGTGTGGCACTGTCTCATCTGAAGTTTACTGCAGAGAACATGCATTTTACATTTTTTTGTCATCATCTTTGTGTGAGTAATGATCCATTTTGTTACTAAGGATCTCTATTGGTGGCAAACTAAAGTATGTGGATTCATTAAGCATGTTTTCCTTTCAATGTGTGATTGTTTCGCTTCTCTCTCCTCAGAATTCAAACAACTGCTGCTGTGCATCACCCCAGTGTGAATCAGTAGGCTTCTTCCAATATTACAGGCACTACCAGAAAACAAAAAGTGACACCAATTTTTTAAAATACAAGTTAAAAATATCTCAAAACAAACTTCTTTGTCACATGGGGCTGGATTCTGATCTTAGTAGAAACATGGAGGAGTAGTTCTATAGAAGACAAAGAAATTATTCTGTATATCCCCAAGCAAAAGTGAGTATTTTGGTCTTCTGAAGAGATTAAATATGTATGAACCTCCCTCCACTTCCATCTCTTTCCTGCACTGTCCCACTGCCCAGGCCCCACTGGCTCCCAGTTGATCCTTTTCCAAACCAACAGTGGCCTCTCAGCTACCACCTCTTCTCTGGCATATTTTCCCTGGCCAGACACAAACTCTCAATTTGGGAGATCTTTACTTAATGTTATATAACTACAGGATCTCTCTCCTCCAAAGGACAGCTAGAAAACATAATCGGTACATTCGCCCCTGCTTCCCAAATTAATACTGAAAACATCTCTCAAATAACCTCATGGTACAACCTAAAGAGACTCCTCCCATGCAATTTTAAGTTACTGTATGCCTGATATGGTTTTTACTTTTTTAAGGAGAAAGATGAACCATGACAAAGAGCTGATAATGCAGTTTCAAGCATAGTTCTGAACTTCCTGGCCGAACTGTTGGTAGCTTGTGTCAGAAATTCAGTAGTTATGTAACCAAAAAGGGAAAAAAAGAAAAAAAAGCCTTCCAGCACATTTCCTACAGATCTTGTAGTACTTACCCTGAAGATCAAAACAGTTCCTTGGGTGAGTTTGTAATTAGAAAGTTTTACAAGTGCATTTCATTTATTTCAGAGAGAAGAGTAACTCCACTGGAGCCCTACTGGTCTGTCAACTACATAAATATCTGCAATTAGATTTTTTTTCTTTATACTAGACAAGACATGTTATGAATCCCCTGGAAAAGAGCAGTTCCAGCCCTAGTCAATATATTCACTTGATGCTTATGTAGCATGCCATTAATATTTTGAAATGATTGGATCTCAGATCTTTTTATGAACAAAAGACAAATGACATCTCCCATCAGCATGTTCATGAGACATCAGGCTTTTCAAATACAATAATAACAATTTTCAAATGTTATTCCCCCATCCTCTGTTTCTTAGAAGATCTTAACAGCAACTGTACTGATGCATTTAAAATTACTAGGGAAAATCATTTCTTGGCTGTCACTTTGCCAAGTTTCACTGTGAAATGTCTTTTTACAACTCCATTATGAAGCTCTGGAAGCTGGGATCAAAGAGCAAAACTAAATTGGGAGGGATATTGAGCTGCAGTCACAGTCCAGCGAAGCAGTTCACTGTGGTTATAGTTCATCTGATTCTTCTCGTTTGGGGCCGAGACAAATGTATTAGCTGAAAGACCAGGCAAGAAGCAATAAGGAAGCTTTCCTGGGAGAGCGGAGCATCCAAGTGCCTGCCTGTGCTTTGCGGCTGCCTGCGAGCTGAGGTGAGGGTTTTGAAGAGCAGCAATTGCAATTTTGTGATAGTGCTCTATGGCACAGCCATTTTCTTTCGTGTTAAATTCAATCTGAAGTAAGACGCTGACGAGTCAACAACTGTGATACTGAGTGTTAAGTCCTACATGTGGTTTTAAGAACGTCACTGTCACTTGTTTTTTCAGGAAGGCTTATACACATTAGCAAGAACAAAACTGTTTCATGATGAAAAATATCTAAGCCATTGTTGTCCTAGACTGTATTAAACTTTAAACTCCCCAAAAAGTTTGTTGTCTTAGAATGTGATTGGCACGTTACAATGAGATGCAGAAGCAATTATGAAAAATTTACTGTTTCTTGCTATATATCATTGCTTCATTATTTCTAGCTGTTGAACTTGGACCAACCTGGTGGAGAGAACAGATTTTCCAACAGGTAATTGACTTCAAGAGAAAGCCTGGAATAATTCTAGCTGGCTGCTACACTGGCAATGAGTCTCCTTCCATTAATTAATCACTTTGCAGAGAATTTCTCTTTCTGAATAAACTCATTATTTTTAAACATATGACATTTAGTTGTATAAACAAGCTCTAGAACTGTGATTTAAAATGTGTGCTAACTGCAGGCACAGCGTGCCACGGATTGCAGAGCCTCCTCAGCATTTTCTGGAGTGACTTCATCTTCTGATTACAAAGAAAGGGGGGCATGGAAATGAACTGACTTGTGATTTCACCCACTTATTAGCAGGATTTATTTACTTGCATGACTGTTGCATTTAAAGGCGCACACAAGGTGACATCAGCTTTGTACCCAGAGAGGACCAAAGTGTATACAAAGAAAAGAGGAGCACACTCAAAGAGGAAAAAAATCAAATCCAAAACAAGATGCAACAAAGTAATTTTGCTAACACAGAGATGCTCCCTCAGGTTCAACAGGACTAGCCCAATGAAAGTCATTCAAAGCTAATTTCATTTTAAAAGCTGGTTTTCACAGTATGAGGCTTGGGCAGATGTTCTCTTCCAATTCTGGTTTTACCATCTAAGAATATTACTACCCACATTGCTAACAAGAGGTTACAATCTCCCAGCTAATTTTATCTCAAGTGAATTGAGATTTCTCATCAGCAGAGCTGGGTGGAAGTCTGCCTCCAATGGAGAAGCTGATTTTTAAAAAAATCATCCTGCTAGTAAAACAAACACTGAGTGTCTGATAACACTTTCTGGCTGCAAGTCTAAAAATAAAGCCAAAGAAAATATTTTTTCATACAATGAACTATTAAATGTGTAACTCATTCCTGTATCTGACTAAGGGAATGGGATTAGCCCTAGTGCTCATTGCCACAAAATGTTGTGGTGAGGAGGTTATGTTGAGTTCTAGAGATTAAATACATTGACGGAGGGTAGACCCATTGTTAGCTGGACCATGATGGTCCAGATGTTGAAGTTAGAGCCTCTGACTGCTGAAAGGATGCACCTTCTTTAAGCATTTGCTACTAGCCACAGTCACCTACAGGGCATTACCCTGACCCAGCAGATACATTTTTGTCCTGACAGAGTTGCTCTGCATTATTATTCAGAAGCACCAGTGAGTACTGGCTCAGGACTGAGTCTGGACCACTTGGCTTTGGTCTTTTCTTTCTCTCTGTTTTTTTCTAGTCTTCTTACAAAGCAAGACTTCATACCCAAACAGTCCCCCACACCTAACCATGCTGAGTTTGACTCAAGGCAACTCTGCTCCAAAAAACAGTCCCTGCCACTTCTACCAAACAAGAAACACCATCAGTCACAGCACTATTATTACTTCATTAGAAGCCACACAAGTACTTTCCATGCCTGGTACACTAGCCCACAACTGGCAGTAGTGCACGTGGTTGGCAGTGTGTCCAGGTCCTTTATGGACCAGCAGAAAGGCAAAGCACTTGATCCATTCGTTCTAAGTAGGCATGAAGCCATTAAAAATAAAAAGTCTTAGCCTCCTCAGGTATTAACGTGATGATCCATAGTGTGCAATTAGAACAAACATTAACATAATTATGTTTTTTCAGGGGTCCCATTTTAAAGCAGCATTTTTCTAGTAACACCACTTCAACATCTCTCCTACATTCAGCTCCACACGAGGTATTAAACTGGGCCCAAGCCAGTAACAACAGCGGAGCCGTCCTGCCTGGCAGTCCCAGCAGCCTGCTCCATCAGGTCCCACAAGCCTATTGAACAACACATATAGGAAGAGAGCTGCAGCTGTAGCTCTGGCTGCACTTCACTCAGAAGGTATGCATCCACCATTCCAAAACACCCAGTGCTTTATTAAAGCACTAACTTAAAAAAAAAAAAAAAATAAGGAAAGGAAAGAAGAGAAAGAACCCAAAATTCATTAAATTCATTTAAACTTTTTTCAGTCACTGGGGAAGCTTTAGTCTGCATGATGACTACAAAGGCAATGCATCTAACAGCCTTGCCAAGCAATTTGAATGTGTCTGTACAAGACGAAAATTCAAGCCTTTCCTACTTGAGCTATCAATCAAAGTGAAGCTAAAATTACAGCTTAACAAGCAGGTATACATGTTTTAGTTAGCAAATGAGGCAAGCAGGGCACATTATTTTTAGCTGCAGTGATGAGGAAAAGAGTGAAAAATAGAAGGAGGAAGGAAGGAAAAATTGTGTCTCTCAGTTTGGCTCAGCTTCTGAAGCTTTAGCTAACATTGGCAGCATTTGGATACGGTACGTCTCCTAATGGCATTCAAGGACTTTCTTGGACTGAAGTATTGCTGGATGTGTAATTATATCGTAACTTTTTAAAGAGTGAGCTAGAAAAGAATGATTGAACTGCCCCCAAGCTTGCAAATTAATTGTGAACTGCTTTATTAGGTGAGCCCACAGGACCAGGATGATTGTAAAACACTGCTTTCTCACCAAAATCAACGTCAACATGCATTTTCTCCTTGACTCCAAATGCCTTTCAGCTGAACCCACAGAGGACTTTCAAATTACTTATGACAAAATCTGGATCAACAATGAGCTGATTTTCTCTCTCCTAAATTATGGGAACAATCTGCCCAAACACAGCCATCATTCATCTTCCCTAATACCATACAATAACATGCCACTTGCAAGACCACTAATAGGACTCTTTAGTCTGGGCCCTCGGACCCAAAGTTAGCCAAGTTTCCATTCTCTGTGTTGTATCAGCAAAACAGCTTCCTGTAACACTGGATGATGGAGGAAGACATCTAATTTATCTTGCAGGTACACTGAACTCACTGCTGAACATATAAGTGGAAGTCACAAATACATTCCTGCCTACCAAAAAACATTAATTCCAGCAGGGTTATAGTTGCTTTAACTCTGCCCTCAATATATGTACAACACCACAAACACAGTCACAATAGTGTTAAAAACAAACAAGTTCCTCCCAGCACTCCTTGCAATGTAGAAGACGATGTCTGTGGATGCCAGAACTCCAAAATCTCAGACCTTTGCCTTGGTTAAGGCATATCCATCCACGACAGCACTGAATTCAGGTCACAGAAGCTGGACATTTTTGCTACAATTTGATTTAAACTAGATTTGTCCTGGTAAACTGCTTATCATAAATAATGCAAGCCTGCCTTCACAAAAAGATGTGGCAAAAACCTTTTTGCCAAAGACAAAAGGTCACCTGTGAAATCTAAGCTGTTTTCCATAGTAAAACAATTTTTTTTTTCCTAACGTTCAGTGGGAAAGGAAGAAAATGGCTCAAGGGCACTGCTCGATCCATTTCCAGGATAATCAGCCAAACAAAATTGGAAGCAACGGCTAGCCTGTCTCATGATATCAGAATTTTCTGCATGCTATTCTCATTGGTTTGCTGAATGGGGTGGGGGGGGTCTCTTTTCCTTTTCATAATTCTTTCCCCAAAAGGAATATTTTCCCAAAGGAATTATTCCATCATAAATTACAGTAACTCACTGAAGAGGGAAAAGAAAGCAGTCAGTAGTGAAGAATCAACTTTCTGGCCCCAGCAGAGAACTGAAACAAGAAGCTTTTTTCTTGTACTATTTAGCCCATCCTGGGGTGTGACTCATTAGTGCCTTCATGCCTCATTTGGATGTTTTGGTCACTCTTTTAATATTAAGAACAGTCTGATCCGTTTTTCTGTTGCTTTCAGGGTGCACACTGCATTTTCTTGCTGCTTCAAGCACTCTCCAAAGCGCTGGAGGTGCTTTGGGTTCAGGACTGCTCTTAGAGGAGGAAAAACGTCCCTGAAGCAAAATGAATAGCTTTAGTGAGCTTCTGTTCCCCACCAGGAATCAACTCAAAGTTTTCATTAAAGCAGAAGTTTGAGTTTCTGAGCAGCTGCCATCCCAGGGGTGCCAGCAGATTCAGCAGGAGGGTCCTGCTGGAGAGGGTCTGGAGTACATGCAGGCTGTGGCCCTGAGCGCGGAAAAAGGCCCCAGGCTGCGGTTGCAGAGCAGAAACATGGGTTCTGACAAGAGACAGTTTCACTGGAGTGCTGTGTGTGCAGAAGAGTCTGGGGGTGGGATAAGGCCATTGTGTTTACCAGCTTCGAAGGGCTTTTGATGGGTTTTCAGCTCAGGGGTTGAGAGATTTCAGCCACAACTGGCAAGTCTCCCGGAAAAACCAAACTTGTCCGATGAGTGTTAGTATAAACAGGTCCTCTCCCCGGCCAAAGCAACCCAGCAAGCAAACAGCATGGGTGAAATATGAAGGTTTGAGAATGAAGTCAGAGGTAGGAGTTGCTGAGGAACGGAAAAGTGACAGCTGAGAGCCAAGTAAACTACCTGAAATAAAGTCAAAGGCCTCCATTATGCAAGGCCTCACTCCTGATCTATCCAAGCAACATATTTAAAGTCTTTCATTATCTTCTGAAACCTATTGAATTCACAACTCTGACAGTGATTCCCACAGCTTCATGGGTCTTTTGTCCTGTGTTGTCTTTCTCTGTGTGGGAACAAAGCAAGTGTAAACAGCATCTGGGTACAAAAAGAACAAAGAGGGGAAAGTCAAATGCAGATTTTTTGATAGCTTGGAGACAAGCAAGAAACATGATGGACAGTGAAAAGAAAGCTTTGGTGTGGAAGACAAAAGAAGGCAGGCTGTTGGACACAACAAGGCTACCCTGAGGCATGCCCTTGCAAGATTACCAGGTGCTGTTTTGGGGTCCTGACAGCTGAGAACCATGCTGGTGAACACACTTTTGGAGGTGGATCAACCCAGGACACGCCAGTGCCAGAGAGGATGATTCCTCCCAGCAGGTCTGTGCTGACTCAAAGGCCAGTGCAGGGGCTGCCTTGGGATTTTCTGACTGAATGGAGTCCTTTTGGTTGCAGGAAAACTCTGTTGCTAAGCTGCTCCAGCCACAAACCTTAATTGTAATTGTTGCGTGCGACTCCTTTACCACATTTATCAGCCTGGAAAATTAAGAGACAAGAAAAACAAGCAATGCCATGCTATGCTTCACTGGGTCTTCCCCCTTAACATGGAACGTCACCAATGCCAGCTGCAATGAACACAGGAAAAAAAATTTGGGCAGCTGCTGTTTCCACTGCAACCAGGCTCATTTGTGCCCACTAAAAATGCTACCTCTGATACCACAAAAGCAGTTTACTTGAACTCAGCATAGTTGGAAATAGATCTGTCCCTTGGGAAACAAAACTACTACAGAAGAGTAGAGGGTTTTGCCTCTCTGCCCTAGCTGGATTCGTACTGTTGGGTGTTTTCAGGCACTCCAGGATAAGCATTGCTGTAACCAATTTATCATGGAGCCGGGTACCCAGCGCTTACCGCTCTCATCTTATTCCTTTTGCCGGGCTGTAACCACTCGGTTTGAATCAATCCCGATGGGTCTATTCAGCCTGAATTATTTTTTAAAATTTTTTTCAGCAAAATAGTTGGTCTGTTTCCAAATCAGAAGCTGTTGTTTGCAATTTTGTGCATATAAGATGCTTGCACAAGTAACCCCGAACCATATGCTCTGGAGCAAGGACTTTATATTTGTCACTGACACGGCCTTTGCATCTAAAGAGTAAAAACTCATGTAAAAAATTCCCCTAACTATGAGTCTTCAGGGTGGAAGAAGAAGAACCTGCAAAACCAAAACCCTCCTTTAATAGTTCACACATGCTCCATCAAAGCTTCTAGCACAAGTTCACATCCCAAAACTTCACCCACGTTTGGCATGTTCCTGCTTTTTCTAATGCTCTGGTGAAAAACCAAAGAGGACCCTGGGGAAAGGTCTGTGGCCAACAGACAGTTGGGTAGAAAAGAGGGAAATAGAGGGGGAGAGACTTTGTTTATCAGAACGTAACACTGTGCTACACGCACACGCCGCAGAAATGCACTGGATCTGTATTCACTGGCTTTTACCAAACACAGGCAAAGCCAGTACCAGGATTATGACATGAAACAATTAACAGTGTTTAACTCTCCCCAGTTCCACAACATACTTCCAGCAACACAGGAGTTAAACAGGCTGAGCTGAAAAGAGGGATCAGTTGTTCAGACTTAAGACAATAGGCTACAGAAGGAGTTATGTGTGCCTGGATCTGGTCTTGGAGAGAATATCAGGAAGAAAACAAAAGAAATAATAAGAAATTGTAGTACTTCAGGCTTTTCAAACTTGGTATGAACATTAGCTGATGAGATTAACTTGAAGGCAAATTCCAGAGGATGACAGTGTAGGTAAAGAAATGAGAGCAGAGGAACATTCAGCCAGCGAAAGGAGAAAGGAATTTGCTCTGGAGAAGGACTTTGTTGTCCATGAAGGGCCAACCCGCTCTGGCGCACACCTTTAGACAGATACTTCTGGGAATCTGCTGAGAAGCTGAGCACAGAAGAGGAAGGTTACAGGGGCCATAGGTCAGGCTCTTTTGCCAGCCACAGGAACAAGCAGATTTCATATTTTGCTTTTAGAGTAAACAAAAGGTCCTGGATAAGGAGGCTGAAGAACCTTTGAACCACCATACTGGTACAGACAAATGTCTGTTCGGTCTGCTCTCCTGGGAACATCTATCCTGAACTCATAACTTTATGTGTTAAGGGAATTTGACATCATTAATCCTGGATTAACTTTTTTTTTTCCCCCCTCATGGCTGCAGAAGGGAAGTTCTGACCTTGGTATGCCGATGGAGTGGAAAGCATCACTGCCCTTGACTCCCCATCACCAGTGGGCTCCTGTATAATGCTGGTATTTCTTCCCACAGTAAATCTCTCTTTCTCCTCCCCTCTCCCTGACTTAACAGTGACCTATCTATTAGATCAACAGTACTTCAGTGGAGTGTGACTAATCGGTTTGCACACTATGTTGTCAAGAGAGGCATGTGCAAGTCAGAAGAAGGGAAGAACAGTACCAATGGGCTGATAATCTCAACACAAACAGGAAGGAATGACACAGGAGATTCACCTGTAAAAGTACAATATGTTTGGAGCTGAACTCAGTAAAAAAATTCTACATTGGTTTACTCTCACTTCTATGGTCTTACAGCTAAAAGTCCACATTTTTGCAGAGACATCTGCAAAAAATACTTTGATTCCATGTCTGTTTTACGATGGCTATGAAAGAAGGTGGTGTGATGGAGAACAATCTGGTAGGAACTATAGATTTATACAAAGCATAATAGATAGAGCTGCGTAATAACTGATTTTTCAGGCTGACAACTGTCCTAGAAAAACAGAATAAGGGAAAGATTTATTTCAGGTTGGCCTAAACTTATTTTCAGTTTTTCCTGCCAAAATCAAAAAAAAAAAAAAAAAAAAAAAAAAAAAAAAAAAGCTGTTGCCAAACAACATTTGATGATACAAGTGAAGAAAGTAATTAATCCTGCAGGGACAACAGAGGACTAATTAGGAGAAGAGCACAAA
>NW_015090922.1:12543512-12622290 GCF_001431845.1 Calidris pugnax | reverse complement strand
GGGTTTAATATTTTTCCTAGAACTTTTTTTTTTTTTTTTTTTTTTTTTTTTTTTTTTTTTTTTTTTTTTTAAAAAAAAAAAAAAAAAAAAAAAAAAAAGAAATCTGAAAAACATGAAAATTTCAGTCCAGAATAGAAGCCTGGAGCTGGCTTCCAAACTGCGGCTGCTGAGCAGAGCTGTCGCGCTGCCAGTTTTTGGCTTCCTGCCTAATGGACACAAGAAAGAATTTATATGGAAACCCATCGCTAATACAAGTCATATTTTAAACATTTGATCAGCAATTAAATTTTTACTTCTCAAGAACTGACAACTAATTCACGCTCTGTCCCAACAAACTCAGTGTTATTGAAAACATTCTAGGCCAACAATACCAATAATGTCACCAGCACGGTTTCTGTTGTGCCAAGACTTATATTAAAAAGAAACTCGTGCATAACTGGGAACAAGAAACATATGTAGGTGATTTAGACACACACAATTGTTTGGGGGAGGTTTGTTTTGTTCTGTGATGTCTTCAATTATGAATCCACAGGAGATCAGTGCAAGTATCAAAATCATCATAATGAAATATTTAACTTCCTAGCAAGTTCAGGCAACAATCGTGACAACAAGATGCTGCCACATCCAATCTCTGTGAAGAAACCAAATGGTAAGCAGTAATTGCTTTGCTCGTCAGGCTGCAACCTTCTACTCTGAAACGAATCATGGGTAGAGACAAGTGAGAATGACTTGGCTGTTATGATCATATATATAAAAGAACTGAACATTAAAATGATAAATTAATTTGCCTCACTATTTGCAGTCAATTGTCCTTCTACTGGACTTTTCACCTGAAGATCAAAACCTTATAAAAAAACATTAGTAAATGAAGTCCCAGAGCACTCCTATGTGAAAGACATCATGAAATCCCTTTCCTTACTTCTGATGTCACGAAACTCAAGCTCTCAGATGAATTTGTTTCAACTTCTGTGACCTGTGGTCTACTTCAGAGGGCTCCAACAAAAAGTGCATTGTGTGATTTTGGATTATTTTGGCCCAATTAATTTCTAAGACCATGGAAGAGATGACAACATGTGCAATTTGGAGCTGGAAAGTGAAAGCATCTACCATTACATTGAGTGACCCGCCCTTACTGGAATCTGCTTGCATCTCCCAAGTCCTGTCAAGGTCTAAGCCCTGGACAAGGGATTGCTCATATACTGTGTATTCCCTCCCATCCCCATTTCTTCCACTTGTGTCCACCTGCCTGTACTGCAAACAGTTGTCCAGGCTGGTCTAGAAAAAATTAGACTGTAGGACTGCAAATGGCTATGCGACAAAATGAAAGTTTGCACTTGTGTTTGGTACTATAAAATCCAAAATGGAGCAAATGGAGTCTTAATGAATTAAGCAGTTTTAGGAATGTGAATTACTAAATAAAGCTGCATTTATATCAAACAATACTTCTAATCACTTCCTACTAATAAAGACTTTCAATATTGATTCTGAAGCGTGACCTGCCCCTTAAAGGATGCTCTGCACCACATGAGCACACAGGTGGCACTCATGCACATACACCTGTCTGTACCTATGTATGTCTTTTGGCACACAGACTTTCATGGGAAAGAATGATGATGAGACAGGAGCAACCTGATGACAACGTGCAAACCAGCAATCACCCCAACGGGGTGACAGCTTCATATCTGCACACAGATAACAGTCCAGGGGTATCACCCTCCCTGACAGCCTGCAAAGTGACAGCTTCAACCAGGCAAGGGACTGCATACAAATAGTCATGGTTGCACACATACACCAAAAGGCATTTTTGCTTTGGTAACAAAATCTGGTTTTGGTGCTCCTCGTTCTTGTCAAGCCTGTGGGGCATAACTGCATCCAGGCTCAGCTTTCAGAACCTAAGTCTCTCCTCTCAAAGCCTAGACCAAATTACAGATGGCCCTTTAAAAGTGCAACAGCTTTTCCCTTTGCACACAGGACATTAAATATGTCCAGAGACAAATCAGGGAGGGCCCAGGACACCCTGCTTGAAAGTCTCTCTGAGATCAGCTGACAAATATCTGCCCTTGCTCCCTCCCCTGAAAAGACAGCATGTTCCTGAAAGTTATGGCAAAGACAGCATCCCTGACCAGACACCATCAGTATTATTTGTGACAGAGGCAGACCCCCAGGTGTGATTACCCCCTGCCCAGTGCCAAGGAGAAGATGATAGCATCCCTTGCCCAGGGTGCATACGGCACTGGCTTGGTCCTGCTGTGCGCCCTTAGCTGTCATTAACTTCACAGTGGACTGGAGGTATACTGTCAGCCCATTTTAGTCTGAACATACATGTGTTTTAAAGTCTTTGGCCCTGTTCTGCTGCTCCTGAACTTTTCCTTATTGTAGGAGCAGCTTTAGGAGCCTCCTGTTCTGCAGGGCAACACCTGGACATCCTCTACTGCCTTCTCCTCCTCCTCTGCACCATGGGCTTTCCCCTTCTTCTCAGTAAAACCCAGTGCTTTGTTCCAGTGAAATCAGAGGTTTCTTCATGTCCTCTTACCTTGCTCTTTATGCAGCAGACTCCTCGTGAGAAAAAGCAGAAGAGAGAGTGGAGCAGCACAGGTACAATAAGGGCACCCAGTACCCTGTGGCCTCCCATTTGACACCATTTCTTCCTCTGTGCATCACTGTCCTGCTTCTGTCCCCATCGGATGCTTCTCCCAACCACTCTCTCCCCTGCCACAGCAAGGGTGGAGGCTGCCTTTAAGACAGGAGAGCTCTGCCCTGGCATCCCAGGAAAGCGAGAGGAAACAAGACAGAAAATAGCAACAGGTATCTAGGAATCTGCTAAATACCAAAGGAAACAAACAACAAATGGCAGAGGTTTTATAAAGAGCAATGTAACTGGACAGGCTTGTCTGCTTTGTCAGTGTTAGTGGTAAAGAAACCCTGGAAAAGATGACTGTAGGTTTGCAGACTAGTTGCTGGCCAAATTCAGAAAGGAGTTAGAGAATATTTGGTGACCAATCTCTCTTCCCTTTCTCTAAACATGGCCTAAAGCCCAATATTTAAGGACTTACTTAAAATGAAGATTACAAACTGATTAACTTTTTTGAAATTCAAAAGAAGCACACAGAAAACTAGAGAACAAATTGTATGTTGTGTACAGGTGACAGTGAGTAAGACTCAAAGGTAACAAGCCCCCAGCTGTTGACCAGAGGGAAGCAAAGCCCCACATGGTCCTGGGGAGATAACAGGGAAAGGGCACAGAAGACTGATCAGATAATGCTGCAGTCCAACACAGAGAGAAACTTTTGGAAGGGCTGGAAACACAGCACAGAAAACTTATCCCAGTACCCTTCTCCTGTGCTTCCCACTCCCTTGGCTGTGGCCAGACCTCTGCTTCTACTGAGTTGAAGGGCCCGAGCTGCCATCTGAACTGTTTCCAGCAGAATGTGCAGATGCTGGAGGACATGTCTTAATAAATAAATAATTCATTAACTTTGACTAATGCAACCAGATAGGTGGTGCAGCAAGCCTTTTGTTTGCAATTAATATGACGTGGCACCTGTTTAAACGACTTTACGTCAGGATTCCAGTCCCCATGTAATGCTAAACCAATTGCACTCTAAATGCAATGCTTTGGGCCAAATTTTCCACAGTAGATAAAATTAAGAGTGGGAAAAAAATTCTGCATTGTTCCCATGAGCAACTGCATGTTTATGTCCTCTGCAAAGGAGATATCTGTTTGTGGCTGGAGGGGCACAGCCCAAAGCTCACTTTAGCCCAACTACAAAATGGGCCTTTCAGTAACCAGAAGCACCAGGAGTGTTCATAGGCTGCTTTTTGGAAAAAAAAAAAAAAAAAAAAAAAAACCAAACAAAAAACAAAACCCAAAACCCTTCTGTGAACATTGACACCTACCTTTATTTTGATCTCTTCAGGTCCTTATTCCTGAGCTTATCTGTTCACTCTGAATTCACCTGTTGCCTGCAAAAAGAGAAAATACATTCCCAGTTTGTCCAATGTAACAGAAGTAGTGGGATCCAGTGCAGAAGCATGCTGTTAGTACCCAGTACCAAATCAGTGCTAAAATTTCTGCAGCTGAACTATGCCATCATTTAGAAAAGGGAGGAGAGCATGATTTTATCATTTCCAGGATCCACGTAAATACACAGCACACAAACTTCTCAATGAATAATAACTTTAAAGTCCTTTCCTAACACTCGCTCATCAAGGGTGAAAAATATCTCTCATGTACATCTCTATGTCTGTTCTGCTTTTGCACAAGATTAAAAAAGGTCTGTCCAGTTTCTTGTACATGTTGTATGACAGGTGTTTGCAGTGAAATCCAAAATGACCTCATATGTGCCAGTCCTTCCAGTGAGCACTTACGTTGTGTCAGCTTCAGGTGGTCTTGAGTTACATATTCTGCCAAGCCACAGATGGACAGAGCACACCTACAGTCTTTAAGGGGCTTGCTGCTTGAATATCTTAGGACAGCTTTGGTTCACCTGTGTCTAGTGCTTATGTGTAGGGTAATCTCAGAATCTTAAGCAAACACCTATCAAACCATCTCTTACTGGAGCAGCTGATGAGTGCCAATGTACAGTGGCTCATGAGTTATTACATCTCAAAAATTTACATATACGCTCTGGACTTGTGTTATATTTTATTGCAGCAGTCATTAGAGTCATGCACAATCTTCCTGCATGACCTACCTGAAAGGCCAAGGTAAAATTTGACATTCAGAATCCTAATTAGTTAACTTTCCACATTTTACCTTAATGGCAAGTTTGAAAAGGTCAAGGCAAGGTAGGATTTTAGGAAAAAAAATGTTTAAAGTAGTCTCTGGGTTATTGTGTTTCATTTGTGTAAGATGGCTGGACAAAAAGCCAGATTTTTACCTTATATTCATATCAATATTTTAATCTGATTATCTTCCAATCTGCTGCTGTATGTATTATGTACACACTTACACATACGCTTTGTTCCAACAAAAATTACTCCATCATTGTGAGGCCATTTTTAAATCATTCTTATTGATGTTCTGATCTGAAGCCTGTAAATCAATGTCCCAGGAAAAGATCCAATTCACATTCTCTGTGTTGATGCTGCTCCCATTTCTGCTCCTGACAGGATGTCAATTACTTTAAGTCTTCAAACACTCAGTATTTGCACTAGGATTTTGAATGGATACTGTGATACACGGTTCACTGCACATTACGTTGCATTGACTTTGTCAGCAGTTATTTCTAAAGCCAGGCAAAAACCTGACTGCCATATCTGAGCTCCATTTCACAGAAACTTGAGGCCCCTTTCTACTCTTGGGTTTGAATAGATGAATTCTACCTCTGGAACAGCCTGGCACACCTTGCGTGTCTCCAGATTCTTTCAGTTCTGTACTACAAATGATGCAGCCTTCTTTTCCCCTCAGGACTCATCATCACAGTGTGGGACAGAATTATTTACTTTGATGATTATCTTTTGGGAAATTTCCAGCCATTGGAAAGTAAAACAACATCATATCAACAGAAGCAAGCCAGTGAAAGTATAACTACATTCACCTTTTGCCAAATAACCTCTAGACACAAAATAATAAGGAATTCTCAGTTGAAGATCCCCTGGTACTGCAAAAAGGAAGTCAATAAATGAGGGCCATTCAGAGTATCAATAGCAATGTATAGGGAAGGCAATGGTGCTAGTCATCACTTTGTTGAAATGTTGGTATGCGTCTAAGGCTTCTAAGACACATCTGTTTTTATGGTACTGAAGACCATGCAGAAGACATCTGCATTATGAAAGACTTTACAACAAGAAACCTGAAAAATCTCTTCTCATCACTCGTCACAGGCAGGAAACATCTTAACTCCAGGAAAATCCATAGGGTAGAAACATTTGCGTATTTCATCACATCTATCAGCTGTATATTGCTCTATAAGGGAGGCTGCCCTTGCCTCTGGTCTGTCACTAATGTTCAATTTATCCAGAATAGGGTCACTTTAGCTCACTGCCTTGGTTTTCATCATCTTTCCCTACTTGATGAAACTAAAGCAAAGTGACAGGTACATAGATACTAAACAGCACAACTGAGCTGGACCTCCAAAAGACTCAGACCTTCTGATAATGCTCTTTTCATTTAGTTGGCTTGTTTGAAGATGCAGCCACCTGAGAAGAAGCCCCTGCGTTTCATTATGTGTGTCCTTGGACGTGGCCCAGCCTTTGCTTTTGTGCAGTCTGAAGTGAGAATCCATACAAAGTGATGCTACAGGAAATGACGTTTACAGTTCACAGCTTTCTCACAGTACCCGCAAGACCTGGCCAGCCTGGTGACCCCAACTGTCTGAGGCACCCAGCCTGCCTGGGGAGGACCTCTCTGGGTGACCCAGAGGCCAGGCACAATGCCAGGTGACTAATGGGGAGCCCATGTCTCATTCTGAATTAAGGGGCCCTCCCACTTCAGTACCTGTAAGATTCAAGGGTTAGTATTAAAAACCTCACTGCTCTTTGTCCTTGCTACTGGGAAATTTTTTAGAACAGCGTTTTGGCCAAATTCCATGAGATGAATCCTATAATGGCTTCAGCTACTTGAGGTAGAAAAGGAACATCTCTGTGGTTACACACAGCTTCCTAAATTCCCCCAGACTGTGGCTGGCAGGAACTGGACAGGCGTCCATTTGTCCCTAACACAGTTCTCACCTGCAATTATACACCATTTTTAGAAGTTTTCTATACAAAGGCAAATAAAAAAAACTCAAAAAAAACCCCATAAAATCACCCTACTTAGCTGTGCTTAGCTGAGCTTCTCTAAATCTCTTGACCCCTGCAGGAGGAGGCAAGCCACGAGTGAGTTTGGTACATCCCTGGAGATTTCATAAGGTGAAAACATGGAGAAGATGAAAAAGTGTCATTTCTCAAGTAGATCCAAGCAAGACCAGACACTTGAGGTAGAGCCATTGATTTCAGTCAGTAGCTCTTGGCCAACAGACACAGGGTAAACGCGTTGCCGCTGGTGTCTGGTCCGTGAGCCATCTGCCATTATCCCTCAGGCCTGCACTGAGCTGAAAATAGATATAACAAGATGGAGAAAGCAATACGGGAAGAGAAGCAGAAAAATATGACATACAATCATTTGCATTGCATTTCACACACTCATGCTGACTTCAGGGCCCCTTAGTGAAGCTTTGCCTGAGTAGTGCTCTGACCCCAGAAACAGTCCTCCTTCAGTATTTAGCATAATGCAGAATCCATTACTCTGCAGACTCGTGCATACGTATATAATCGTCCTAAGTTGAATAGGCCCCCAAAAGACATTAAAAAGCACTTGATAATTAAAGTGCATATGATGGTCCACAGCCCACCATCTCCCAGTCATCCATTGCCCATCCTGCCAGCCATAAGCTTAGTCCCAGTCTTCACTTATGTGTCCCATGCCTCTACATTTTTCAGCATACTGCTCACATTAATTTTACAAGAGCTCTGCATAGGGCTGAAAGTTGGCCTATGTTGAATCACTTACATTAATAGGGCCAACAGTACAGGCCGTTCAATTTTTTTGTAAGCTCGAAAGTGTGTTTCTGTGTCTGTTTGCCCTCTTACCCTCTTCATTTCTTTATTTGCTACAATTAAATTAATGAGAGAGACCTCCTGAGTCCCAGCTCTGCAGTTTTCACTGCAGAACTGGGCTACACTGACTTCACCAGCTTGCTCCATTGTCTAGCCTTGAAGTTCTGCTTGTCTGCTCAGGGATCCAGCCTGCAACCTTGATACTTCGCTCCTTGCCAGTTTCACTTATATGATCTATAAAATCACAAATGGGAATTAAAAAAAAAAAAAAAAACCACACAAAAAAAAACAACAAAAAAGTTGTTTTGAGGTCTTTGAAGTACCTGAAATATCTTCCAAGGGACACAGTTTTGCAGGAAGGAAAATCAAGAAATTTGAACAGACATTTCGCAGTCTTTTGTCAACTAACCAGGCTCGGTGCAACATGTATGAAGAATACCCATCTGAGCTGAATTTCATTTATTGGTGAGCTTTGTTTTCACTAAAGAGGAAAAAGGGAATCTGAGAAAGAGTTAAGAATTTCCTCTTGTCTGATTACTGCTTGCCTTCCATTAGTCACCAAAAATGAAACGGCTTGTAATGGGATCTTGTGGTTTCTATGGCTCTAGAAAAGCCATTTTTATGAGGTCGCAGCTTGATGACTCTGATGAGTCACACCTCATGAAAAAAACCGATATGCAGATTTGAGAGCAGCCAGTTCCAGCGGGTGGAGGGATGTGAAGGGTCCCCTGGGGCCTCCCTCATGGAGGAGGGCTGCCAAGGTCTGGGGAGCGTGTCCACCCCGGTCTCAGAAGGCCAGCCCAGAGCTGCTGGAGATGCCGCCAGCTCATTCACAGCTGGTGTCGGGGAGGGCACGGGAGCCACATTCAGGGGTGCCTTATTCCTGGAGGATGATTTTCCTATTTAAGACTAAGGAAGGAAGGCATTAAGACCTCGGCCTTTTCCATGTCATTTGTCACCAGTTCCCTTGCGCCGTTCAGCAGCAGGCCCACTTGTTCCCTACTCCTCTTTTTGCTGTTTGCGTACTTGGAAAAATCCTTTCTTGTTGCCCTTCACATGCCCCACCAGATTCCACTTCAGGTCAGCTTTGACTTTCCTAGACCCCATCTCTGAAAGAATGGACATTACCTCTACTCACCTCCTGGTCACCTGCTCCTGCTTCAATGCCATACGCTTCCTTTGTACGTCTGAATTCAGTTTGGCACTCCTTACTCATCCATACAGGCCTCCTGCCACTTTTGCACTTTGGGGTGGTACTTTCCTGAGCACCCTTCTCTCTTGTACCCATCTTCTCTCGGGCTGTATTGCATAGGATTCTTCTGAGCAGATCTCAGAAGAAGAGGCTGCGTTTTGCCTTCCTGAAATCCAAGGCTCTGCTCCTGCTTTTTGCACTGCTCCTTCCTCTTAGGCCCTTCAACTCCACAATCTCATGGTCACTGCAGCCACGGTTCCCTCCAACTTGACGTGCTGTCTCCAACCAGCTCTTCCTTGTTCATCGTATCAGATCCAGCAAAGCACCTTTTCTTGTTCACTCCTCGATTGCTTGTTTGTACAGGATCACACCTTTACTCAATACTGCTCTGCGTCAGTGGATATCTCCTTGTCAATGTTGTTCTGAGTTTGCAGCACTGATGGTGAAAGCTGTTCTCACTGGGTACGAATGCCAGGAAGCCACATGCTGCATTGTTTTGTTTCCTGACTGTACCAGCATAATTCTTAAAATGAGACTTTTGGCACAAATAACCACGATTGCACTGACAGGATATTCTATCATTACTGTTTAAAATGTGATGTTCAGTAAAACCTCTGCCTGATAGATCTTTATAATTATTCACAAAAAAAAATCAAATAAAAAATAAGTGTTAAGGCCCTGATTGAGAAAAGCACTGCATATTCCCTTTAAAGCTCTTTTTTATACCGATCTGAGTTTAGCAAAATATTAAAGTTAGCATGCTCAAGCCCTTCACCTAATGTAAGGTTAATTCTCATAGAATTTAAGATTAATTTTCGCAAATACAATTTTACAGCCCTCATTCATCTCTACAGTTAGAGACTAAATACTCTTTAAACTATCAGCTCTGCAACACTATCAACAGAAAGCAATAATTTTGACTGCCCAATCTGATATAGCCTTCATTTCCAAGGATGAGTCCTCCAAAGTCTTCGGACATGAGACTTTTTTTAAAGGTGTCTGAACACAAGATCCAAAAAAATAAAAGCAAAGAAAATCACTAAGTAGCTTTGAAAAGCAGTCTGTAACTTCAGTGTTGCCTGGTTTTTAACTGTTGAAAATTTGAACCTTAATGTTATACTAACACATGTTTTTACATTTTCCCTAGAAACAGATGGAATAATGTTGCTCATGCTATGCCAACACCATGTTGTTACATAGTCTTTATTAAAATTGCTTCAAGGCAAAAAGCTGCATGCACAAAGGCAAGGGGTGGGGAAAGTTGGCAGCTCCTTTAGACTTTCAGACTTGAGTCCTTTAACTCCCAGCCAGCTCTGAGCATCATCGAGAAATACCCAGAGCTCCACAAAGGATAGGGAAGGTGGGTGCAGTGCTGCTTTTTGGGTGAACTTTGTCCACAGGACCCTTGGGCTGCCAAAGGTAGCCGAGGCACCCAAAGAAAAAGGGAGGAGAGGAGAAGGGGGAACATGTACAAAATTAAGAAAACCAAGCTTCACAAATTAAAGAAACAGAGAGAAGTACAAAAGGAATGAGATTTAAAGGAAATAATATAATTGGGGAATTAACATCAGCTTTTCTTTAAATCCAGAAAAAAAAATCCCAAATTTTCCTTCCCTATCTTGCTCAGAGATTAATCTCATTATGACAAATGGCATGTGGAGCACATAGTCGTCTGTGCATGTGTATACATATATAAATATGTCTTGAATATGTGTTTCTAAAGCATGATCCAAAGCCACTGAATTAGATGGAATGATTCCCATTTGGCTTCCGTCAGTTTTGGACCAGGTCCCCAAACTTTGCAGATTCAGCTTTGAAAAAAGAAAGGGACAATAAAATGCCAGATTAATTCTCCTTCTGAAAAATTTGAGCTGATTTACAAGAGGGAAAAAAAAAACAGCAGGGGAAAAAAAAATGAAAAAAACAAAACCAAAAAAAACCCCACCCCAAAACCAAAACCCCCACAACTTTTAATCTTCCAGCCATGTAAATGCCTTCAATTAACTAACATTGATTTCCCTTTGCCAATATTGAGACTTTTTATGTTCCAAAAGGAAGCAGTAAAAACATTTCCATGATAACCATAAAAATCACTGGAGAGAAAATAAAGTTTTCTGTTTCATTACCTTTTCTGTGTGGTAATCAATTACAAAGGAAGAACAGTGCAGGTTCAATTAAGTAACTAAATAAAAAGGAATTAATAGCCACAGTGGATCTTTATTTTACTTATGTTAAAGTAGGGTCCGACTCCAGGCCTCATTGACTTGTTTGTACCATATAATGGGGTTTAATTTCTGTGAACCAGTCTGTCAGCATTAGCTGATCATAATTAGGAAAATGGGGTTACAAAAAACAGAGCTACTGAAAATAGCTTTTCCCAAGTGTAGCCTTCTCTCCTCTCTGCTTCTCTCCAAATGGGATTATCCTGAGCTCCCAGCACATAGCAAAATAGAAATGAACCGTTTGGCAAAACAAAGGTCCTTCCTTTAAAACACAAGATACAACTCAGGAGAACACTGAATGCTCTGTCTCAAATCAGCAAGCACCTGAACACACGCTCACCTTAAGCCACTTGCTTAGATCTTCCACTGACTTCAGATTTAGCATCTGGTGAAAAAAGCTCTTTGTGTCCTGCAGAACTGCAAGTTCATACTAAGTGGTGAGAGATTCATTTAAAAAGGAAATACAATTATTTTTTTTAGAACTTGAAAAAAAAATAGCTGTGGGTTTGGTTTTGGGTTTCTTATTTTGAATTCTGAGTTCTTATTTTAGTCAAATAACTCATGACTTCATTATAGACAGTTAGCTTCACATGGGCAAAAACAAGACTCCTGGAGACATACGCAGTATTAAATTTGTGTGGATAGCTGAATGGAAATTTTCAGAGGAACTGGGACCTACGGGATGCTTTGCCAATGGAAAGCAGTTTTGTGTGGCTCTTGGATTCACATATACACGTATGCCAGTGCATACATGCATGCAAAAAATCGGCACAGGAAAATTAGACATTCTGCTGAAAGCAATAGCAGAAGTCTTAGAGACTCCGATAAAGCCGTGGTTTCATCCACAACTGTTACATTGGCTGGGACTTGTCACCTTGACCAGTCTTACTATCACTTGTCCCAGGCTACGCCAGCCACATGTGTGTGACTGGGGGTGGCACCTAGAAGGGGAGCCACCTCATCAGTCACTGTGGAGTGGACTGTCCCTCTGGCAGATCATGACATAGCAAAGGGATCAAAATGCCTTTTGATCTCCTCAGTCTGGTCTTGAACTTGCAAGGTGCCCATTCAGCCTCAACAGGGACCTCTGGCTTCTATGTCCCCCGCCCCGTGATTCACCATCCCTCTTCTGCAGCAGGGACCCCAGGGCTTTGTGCCCCTGCAGCCAACCCTCCTTCCCATCCTCCACAGCCACCAGCCAAGGAAGGCTCAAGGGTAAGAAAGAACCAGCACCCCTGTTATGGCAGCTGACCATCCACCACACATTTCACCTAGTCATATAGAAAAAAAGAGAGCCTGTCCTACCACGTTTTATGGGCAATCGGGACATACATCTCACCAAGAGCTGCCCCTCCAATGGGCATGGATTGAAAAACCACTCTCAGAAATCTGTTTGCAGAAAGATAACTCAGTATTGCTCATAAATCAGGCCACTCAATTTCACTGCCAAGATATTCAACAAATTTCTTTTTTGGGCTGCTCATTTTTCATTCCTTCAGGCTACGTTTAACCAAGTAATCTCCCCATAAATCCCGGCTCCTGCTGCCATTCGCAATGCAGTGGGTCTTGTTTAGAAATTCTTAGAATCGGTGCATTCCTGCTGCATGACAACCCTCCAACCTCTTCCCTTTCGAAAGGAGCAAAATGGAAATCGGTCCTTCTCCAAGTTTATCAGAAGGGCAGCCAAACACTGATGTTATACAGTAAGATCTTGAACTGGAAACTAGGCAGCTATTTTAATCAGCGGGCTTATTTCATGTCTGTCAAGGACAGTATGTTTAGAACTGGACAAGCTGTTTCTTCACTGCACCCCTGATCTAAAAAAAATGACCCAAGCATAGCATTTCTCAGATGGACTCTTATGCACTTTGGCAAACCCCCGTGAAAGAGAGTTTAGATAACACACCAGCTATCAACAGGGCCAGGATTTAAAAAGTGCAAAGAAATGTCCATGCGATGTATTGCTGGAGCCATCATTGCTGTTTAATCAATCATAGCTATTTAATCACGCCTTCTAGGCGCCATCAGATTCTTTGAGTGAATCACTCGGGTCAAGGCACCAAAATAAAACAAGCTCTTTTATCACTTCTTATCTGCCCAGAGTAAAGTGTACGTGAAAGTGAAGTAAGTGATGATCTCCGAGCCACTGACAGTAAACAGAGGAGGAAAGCTCTCCTGCTGCACCAAGACAGAGCGTGAGCCAGAAAGAAGGAAGAGTTTTGTTAAGGAAGCACTTCCCAGCCACACCACCATGCAGTAGTGCAGTGGGCATCAGTGTTTTCAGAAGAGCAATGTCCCCCTATTTGGGCATCAAAAACAAGCAGAAGGATTTTGGAAAGAGCTTGCCTCCATACTAGCTGTCCTTACCACAGTGCAAAGGTGACAACATTTTGGTGGGGACTGCTCTGCTTAAAATCAGACTTTTGTTTAGCTGTTGAAATAGGAATGGAGCAGATGTGAAAACAGGATCCTTAGTGAGTGTTGGCAGCGTTAAGGGTCTGCAGAGATCACAGAATCACAGAATCTTCTAGGTTGGAAGGGACCTTAAAGATCATCTTGTCCAACCGTCAACCTAACTGACAAAAATAGACACCCGCACAACAAACAAAAAGCAACACCATCACTAAACCATATCTCCCAGCACTACATCAACCCATCTTTTGAACACCTTCAGGGACGGTGCCTCAACCACCTCCCTGGGCAGCCCATTCCAATGTATGATAACCCTTTTGGTGAAAAAGTTTTTCCTAATATTCAGCCTGAACCTCCCCTGGTGTAACTTGAGGCCATATGACTGAGGTTTGTCGAGTTCTATCCATTGCAGTAAGAAAAGTCATCCCATGCCTCACTGCTTGGCTAGTAACACTAAAAAAGTGGATTTAGCCACTACAAAAAAAAAAAACAAAACAACAAAAAAACAAAAAAAAACAAAAAACAAAAAACCAGCTCCTACAACACTTAATTGAAAGCATTCTCTTTCTTTTTGATCAGCCATTTGTATAACAAAGGGATTCAAAGATGAAGGCATTACTGTCCAGCATGTTCCAACCTTCTAAGTCAAAGATACCAGCAAAGTCACCCCATCAATCTCACCCAATATACCATATGCCTTGTATCACCAGTTGGATGCTGTAGGCTACAGCAGGAAGAAAAGACGCCTGGGCTATGAACACCAAAGATCTTAGCAGCTCCTGCACTACCTGCAGGGACTACAGCCTATCCACTGCAGCTCTGGTCACGGAGCTGGCTTGAAATGTCAAGGTAAAATGCAGGTACTTAGAACTATGTTCTCTTCTTCATCCCCTCACTAATAGTCAGAGAGCTTGGACTGGGGACTTACTGTAGTCACACTCTAGAGTCTATGGGCCTTTTGGACTTGCATCCTAATGACAGCAAAGCAGTGGGAGGAAGAACCACCCTCTGCACTCATGTCAGCAGATTCTCTGTCCCTTAGAGGACTTCTCAGCATGGCTTTACAAGTTTATGAGTAATAAGGAAACACTGAAGCACAATGAAATCTGGACCAGTCTCCGCCAGAGAGGAATTTGCAAGGACTTCAGTATGCTACCTACTTCTCCATTCTTCTACGTTTCTAAGTTTTAAAGTAAGAAAAAAAATAAGGAGTTTGGGTCTCAGATACACCAGTGAACCAACTGCTTAGAAAGGCTGAAATGAAATTACCTGTTTGCTTGTCGCACAGACACCACAGACCAGGGACTGCTCCGGACTCACCCAGCACAGCCCTTCAGGGTACCCCACGGACCACTGTGGAGGGACCATCACAGGTAACCACTGGACATAAAAGGCAGGAGAAAAGAACAAACAAACCAACCCCCTAACCCTGACCCTGTGTGTCCCACTCTCATCACAAGCCACCACACGCTCTTTAACAGCTCTTAGCAAGCCTCATGGGAAAATGCTCCAATCCTCTCACTGTGCATTTCATACTTTGCAGCGCTGTCTTTTCTGTATCTCCCTTCCCATACCCCGTCTGGCTTTTTGCCCTCTTTGCCTACATGGGTCACAGTTTGGTAGTCACAGGAGTCACCCTTCGCTGCCGGGTCCTCTCCATACAAAAGCGCAACATGAAGTGACACCTACATTTCAATCACATGTTTTTACTGCAGCTGCAAACTGCAGTCTCAAGATTAAGAACTGGGGTCCTAACCGCTTCCTCCAACAGCCACCAAACCTGGAGTTATTTTTAAAATAGTGTTTTACTGGAAAGAGGTATAACGCAAGATAGCAAAATCCCATTTCCTCCATTAAAGCCTGTAGAGTTATAACATTCTTGCCATAATCTGCCTGCAGATGTACCATAGGTATTCAGAAAGAGCTCAGAGACTCAAAAGAATCAGGAAATGACCACTTTCTGGGGTACAGAGTCAGCTTGTTTTGTACAAACTGTCTGTTTTCCTA
Organism: Calidris pugnax; assembly: GCF_001431845.1. Classification (NCBI taxonomy): domain Eukaryota; kingdom Metazoa; phylum Chordata; class Aves; order Charadriiformes; family Scolopacidae; genus Calidris; species Calidris pugnax. The sequence continues at coordinate 12,606,918 of NW_015090922.1, read as the reverse complement.
AGACAGACTTGTCTTAGACTTGCCAGCCAAGCGATATGAGCTACTGATCTATGTCTGGAAAATATTTATGATAAAAATTATGGCTGCAGAAAGAATAGCAAGTAAGTAGCTGATCCAGCTGGCATGCAAATTGGGCACAATGTTTATCAGCACAAATATGTTCATCAGCACTACCACCTAGTCCTTCTGGAGAACAGTAGGTACTCTGGGATCTTCATGACCATTAAGCAGTTGAGTTTCCTGCAGCCTCAATAACAAATATTATTCCTGTTTTGCAGAAAACAGGAAAAGGTCTTTAACCATCTATCATACCGCTTGACACAGCGACATCAGGGCTTTTGTTTTTGCCCTGATATACTCTGAGATGGGAAGTGAGACACTTAAAAGCCTTTGAATTCCACTGGTGTTTCATTAGGCAGCGCAATCCCTCAGGACTCCATCAAGCCCCTGGCACCAGGCAGAAAAATGTGCAGCAAAATTGACCTTAGTGTAAAACAGAGCAACTGGGCAGCATTATAAAGGCAGGGTGCAGGCTCTCCAGCATCCTTCCTCTGCTTCAGTAAGCTCTGCAGGTTATTGGAGACGAGCCCTTCATGGGGCTCCCCACAGCGCCCTTTCTGGGGTGATTCCTCTGCTGCCCACCAGTGCCGCTGAGCGTGAGCTCTGCAGGACAAGGTCTCTCCCTTCTAGGCAGCCACCCGTTTTCACAAAATTCAAAGAATTAAATATTTTCCTCTTGCTTTAAGTGTGGTCAAAAGACAGCCTGGCACAGCATAATCAAATAATCTTTTGTTTCCTTTGGAAACCAGGCTAATAACAGCCGGGTAAGGACCCATAGTCTTCCCTGGATATTGAATAAAATAGTTAATCTAGAAATCCCTGTATTGGAGCACACCTTAATGTTGATGAGGGAGAAGAAAGCAGCTCCCAGCCATCTTCCACATTACCATGTAAAGGTTGAAGGCAACATTTGATGAGATCTAAAACAATCAGGATCTGCTTCAGCATCTGCCCTCTCCAGAATGTCCCGAGACCCGCTTTGCCAGCAAAGCTCAGCAGAGCATCCACACTTGCTCACTAGCCCAGTAGACCCCAGTCACACTAGTTTTCCACTGAAGTTTTTCCAGCTCTGTGATAATCCTACATTAGACTGTTTTAAAATGGTCAGATAACTACTCACCATATTGCCAAAAAGCATGATTTGGCTCTAAACCCATAAATGCTGTGTTCAGTTCCTCAACAGGCAAGGTCTGTTAGCGTGACCTGGTTGCTCATATTCCCCCATTATTCCTGTAACATAACAGAAAGAAAATCTCCCTGGTCATCTGATTTCATAAAAACATTACTTCTTTGTCTCAACACAGCTTGGTCAGCTTTGGGATCCACAACCAGCTTTGTGCTCACCCTGCTCAGGCTTTCTAGAAATGACTTTGTTCCAGTGTGGGTCACTCAGACTGTGGGATAACTGGAAACTTCAATGTTTATTAGTTTTCATTTTCAGTGCTGAGTGCTTTTTCAATGTTGACTCACAGAGTGATTTTTAAAGGAATAATTGCTTCCAGATGTCATGCATATTTTGCTCTGAAGGAATACTGCAATCTTTGTTAGGGTTACCGAGCTAGAAAGACTGTTTTCCCCTATCTGAGTGGCTCTAATGAGAGGATTTGGGAACACTACATGTCCCATATGGATCCTACAAATGCAGGTAAGAGTTGGACCCAAGGTCTTGGAAAACCACACTTGGTTGGCATGACACACTTTGTCAAGCTGAAATGTTGAGCGTGCATCCATGACACAAGTATCGGTTTGCTCTGTAGTGAGAGCATGGTGTTGGGGTGTTGCAGTAAGCCCCAGTCAAAACCAGGCATTCCTGGAAGACCTAGATCTCAAATTTTACAGGAACATTGTCAGAGTAGATGCAAACACACTTCTGATGATATCAAGTCCTCTTTGACTTCAACGTGTGAAGGCTGGAAAAGATAGAAGTTCTTGAAAAAGAAGCACAAGCAAAAAAATAAAACTTTGCAACTAGGGACATGCTCAGTCTTGACTGGTTTTAATCGTTTTTCTTCTTTAGTCAGGTAATTTCTGGGCTTTCTCTCTCACTCTTAAAATATGTGCACACATATCAGGGTAAGGTAAAGAATTAATATAAAATGATTCAAAGATAAGGTCAGAGTACGGAAGAAATATAATTTAATCCCTTCTGGGAACCAGTAGTTATATTATCCAAACTTTGAGACCATACTCTAAATTATTCCTGAGCAGTTTCAAAGTCGCATCTGTTTGGGTGCTGTGCTTACAAGAGCTGTGCTCTGTTGTACTATGTATTACTTAGTGAAGGCTCCTGAATCCGTTATCCTACATTTCCAGTTCCAGAAGGCATTATTTCCATAAACATAGCTGCTTGTTGAAAGGCAGATGTGTTTTAGACATCTGGCACAACACAAGCGTGAGCAGGATTTCATGCGAGGCCTGTTAAGTGGAAAGAAGGATAGGAAGAGATCCCCTGCTCCAGGACACATTGAGAAAGTGCCTTTTGTACACAGATAGATCAGCTAAAACACTCAGACAAAAGTGACTGATTAAGACAGAATAGTTGCAGTTTGTTGACTGTTAAGTCCTGCAGACTTGCTTATTTGCAAGGAAACTTTGTATGGTACCCAAAAAAGGTAGTTGCAAGTTGCTAGAAAATGCTGAGAAGTTGAATGTGAAACATGGCAGCTTTCAGGAAAAAGTCAGTTTATAAACTGGTAACACAGAGAGCTTTACTAAGATTTAAATGCACTGTTTCAACCTTTCTGCAATGGAACAATCCATTCTCTATTTTGAAAACATTTTAATTCTATGAAATACAGCATCATTTGATTAGCAAGATTTATGAATTTTTGTGAGTTTTTTTCCATTCTGTATCAACAAAAAATGCAAAGTTACAAACCTTCCCACAAAATGAAAAATTAAATTATCTCATTGCTCTACAACTAAGAGTGGGTGGTGTTGAAAACTACTGTCCTAATAAAAGACTGACAGCACTAAAAAAAGGGCTAGAAAAAAATTACAGCTAGAAATAAACTGTCCTCTGCATCTGAGCACTCCATAATAGGTAGGAAAATATGTTCCTTTTCCTACAGAAATAGATTATACAGAACACCATCATTTTGTGTACACCACCTATTTCAAAACGGCCCAAGAAGCTGTAATATCTAAAATAAGAAAACAACTAAACTGGTGTCCATCCATATTCAGCAAAACTGCAAATTTCATTCTAATACTATAGCATGTGAATACTTAGTAAGTACATGCTAAAATATGTTGAAGAATGCAAGGAAACACAGGTTTAGCTTAAAGGCTTAACTGGGTAAGTCCCTAAGACACTCAGGAGAGTTTAAGTCTGTGTTTAAGAGATTTCTTGAATAGGGTCAATTAATTTTACTCAAAGGCACGCAAAGCTGAAGTGCTGCAAAACTTGTAATACTGATGGGAGCAGGCAGTAACTGCCAAATCTGCACTCCTAAATGCACTTAGTATTTGGGCTTCTGAGCACTAAGCAACTTGTTAATGTTGTTTATGTTAATAGAGTTTGGGAGATGATATACTAAGCATTCATCCAGTTGATCGTATCAAAGAATTATTGCAGACAATGGTAGGGCCACCAGTTATGACAAGCTGCCTGGTATGTCCCGTCACATTCTTCTTTTTCCAGCTGTTTATAACTTCATCAAGATATAGCCAAATCTTTTGATACCATGTCTGATGCAATTAGATATTTCTTTGCAATCAATCAAGGCCTCTCAGTCATCACTAAGCAGGAATTCTGAAATATACTGTTCTGCCCAGGTTGAAGTTGTCCACAACTTTACCCATTTCGTTGAAAAGTCCTACTGCTTCCAAAATGCAAAAGCCCAGGACCAGGTTTTGGCACAGGCTACCACAGCGAGGATTGTTCTTTTTGGCATCCCCACAAACATTACAGAATCACACAATCACAGAAGGATATGGGATTGGAAGGGAACTCTGAAGATCATCTACTCCAACAGCCCTGCCATGGCAGGTCCACCTAGAGCCCCAAACCTGATCAGGCCATGAGCCTGGTGAAAAGCAATCACCAATTCACACAGGTCCAAGAGGCCCTTGTGTTAAGGTACAGGGCTAAATCTTCTGACACCCAGCTGCATGGCACATTGCACAGCTCTTCTCAGAGTACAGCAGAGCCACGGGCTTTGTTGTAATGCACAATACATGGGTCTGAATTTACACAGGTCATAATTTAATCTGATTCCTTTCATTCTGATATTTCCTCGTGCTTCAGTGCTTAACTTCATAATCTTCAAGTACTTTAAATTAGATTAGGACATGTGACGAAGGACATCAAACCACTCACAAAGCTTTCATACAGAAGTATTTAAACGAAACAAAAAAATCACCATGACACCAAAATGCTCCTCTAAATATTTGCATTTTAACTAAAAACAATATAAAATAGGTGTAACAAATAATCTGCAAAGAGAAAAATTATTTTCCTTTTCCTTAACAGCCACAGGAGCTATATGTCAGGACAGCCCATGCTGACCACCGTTCACACTTGTGTAACAGGCGCTTGCTCCGCTCCAGAGATGCTTCCACAGGTCCTGTAAGCACCAGCAGAGCCAGGAGAGGGTATTGCTGTGGCTCAGTGCTGGGGAAATTCGTTGTCTTTGCGTTTTTTAAACAATACTTGGTACTATTTATTTATAGTTGCACTAACAGGTGTTACTGCAGCAGCTGGAAGAGGTGCTGTGTGAAGACCCAATTCAAATTAATGGTTAGGCTAATTTTAAAAGTAAGTCTTCACTTCAAAACAGGACTAAGCCTTGACAGTGCCCAGACCTCACAACATGACTAATTTCAAGCAGCAGAAACCCTATGAGATCTGGTATTTTGCAAGATTTCCCATCCACATGCCTTCCAGCTTGAGAAGCAATTCAGAACCACAGCTACAGGCATGTATCCAGCTTCAAAGATATGACGTGGACTAACCTTCATTTTAATCCTCCCTTCTCTTCTACTGGGCATTACGAAACACAAGTTTTTGGCTTTGAGGCTTCTGACTTTATCAGCTGATACTTCTTGGTTCAGTTGAGAATGAAACACTTAACAACCTTACCTGGCAATTAGCTTTCCCTGCTCTTCTGACTTCTGTGAAGAACGAGGCATTGCCTGGGTGGATCAGCAGTGCTGGCAGCTGGTGGAGAGCAGAGATGACTGTCCCTCAGGGGTGATGTCCCCCTGGGGTCTCTCTCTCTCCAGCTGCGACCTCGGTGCTCTTTTCTCACCACAACAGAACGTCTCAAACGCTCTAAACCCGCATTTGCTAAGGTGGAAGCAGCGGTTTGAGCACTGCAAGACCGCCAGGTCGAACCATTGACACCATCAACATTCAGAGACCTGTTAAAATGAACAATACTGAGTTCTGTATGCTGGCACTCCATATTCCAGCTCAAGGCAGATGAACAAACTAAAGTATCCTTCTATACAATACAATAGCAGCTTGTTAGATTGAGTTCATTTGCAGTGGTCATTTAATCTTTTATATATGATGCAGGACACAACAGGACTTCAAAAGTCTGTTGAAGCCTCTAAGATTTTCTGCAACACAGTAGATTAAGTTGTGGAGGAGCATACCAGTCCCAAGGATGTGTCAGTGACTCAGTGCACCATGCTCTGAGCAAACCTGCCTGGGGGATGATGCTTATCAGTGGTCTGACAACACCCCCACCTGAGCAGCACCGCTGCCACAAGGCTCCTTTCCCTGAGGACGTGGGAAATGACATTTCATGCAAGTCTCTTTGGATTCTCTGCTGGGCAGGGCCCTCTTCTTCTACCACATCTCATACAGCAGAAGTTTCTCACCCCAAGAAGGAGCCCTGGTTTGGCTTCCCTGACTTATTCAGCAGCCCCCTGGAAACCTGTGGCAGGGAGAGAAACCTGCTTTTTCTGACACCATCCAGCTGCCAAAACCAGTATCCACTCCACTGCAGTGCTCCTGCAGCCCTGCCTGGCCCTGAGGTCACTGGGCAGGGACTCCCTGGGCAGCAGCCTGCCCCCGATTCCTTCCCTGAGCAACATCTGCTGCAGCAAATGGTGATGGGAGCAACTGGGGCAGAGATACAAGGCAAATCTGTGGTCCTGCAGGAGAAGGAGACTTCAGTTGGAAGGGACCTACAGTGATCATCTAGTCCAACTGCCTGACCAAGCAAACTAACTGAAATACAAAATATTAAGCAGCAGCCTTATATCTGCTACTTCCTCACTTTTAAGTCTTGGAGCTTGCAAACAAACCTACTCAAAGTGTAAATTTGCATGCGTAATTTATTAGATTATTTGCAGTCTCTCTCACCACTGGAGGATGAATGCGATGCCCTGCTGCCTATAACTAATTAAGGACACAGCATAACTCTTCACCAACAACTACTGCAGCCGTTTCCAGAACTGATTTCTAACCCTTTCCGGGACAAGTTAATATAAAAAATTTAAAAAGTTATGTGGATCCCTATTTTGTAACTGCCTGCCAGGGCAGCGGGATGTGTGGTGCCAGCAGGGAGGGCAGAGCCTCAGTGCCAGCCTGCCTGGAGGACCCAGGTCTGCTCAATGCCATTGCTCACAGCAGTAGCTTGGGAAGGACCCTTTCCCAGCTCAACCAAAAGTAGACAGGCACTCACCGGTCTGGCCACTGGGAGGAGGCAGGTGGTGCAAACGGGATGCTCCGACCCTCGAGTTTGTGGAAGGGAAGGCAGGCACAGAGAGGCTGAGCTGGAGGTGCTGATTGCCTTGGCCACCTCTGCCCCTCTCATTACTTTAGGGTTCTGCACCTTCCCCTCCCCTGTAGGTGACAGGAGATCTAACTACAGGCACCTGGGGGGCACAGCTGGCTGTGCTCAAAGGAGCAAGATGGGGGCTGCAGTTTTTATAAGCTGCCTTACCACAAAAACCCTAGAAAGGGCCACTAGTGACACTCCAGTGCCAAAAAAGCCAGCTCCCCCTCTAACGGTGCAGCTACTCACACACTTTTTCTCCTCTTGCTTTATCATTTGTCCTGTAGATCAGTCCATCACCTCCATCTGCTTAAAACCACATGTGCCAAGCAAATATGAAGATCATTAGAAAACTTCCTGCCGCCCCTAGAGCAAATGAGACAGCTGGAGGTTACGTTGATAAGCCATTACCAGGCATAATGTGAAGCAGTTGGCTGCACACAGAGCCACGCAGTGCTTCTCTGGGCTGACACAGCAAAATCAAGGAACTTGTGCTGCCTTGCACCCAGCTGCAAATGCCAAGGAGGCTTCCCAATGCCACCAATTTTACAGCAACTGTCACACCAGAAGAGCTGATCCTCCCAGACAGTGGAAGTGCACAATTAGGTCACATTAAACATTGAGAAAATACCACAGCGGTTCCACGTGCCAACTAAAAGTGAGCAACACTGGAAAACAGCTCGTAGCTGGCAAAAGCCATCCCAGCACTGGTACCTATTTTCTGCTAAGAGTTTACAGACAAAGTCTGTGGGTGCAGAAGTGTGAGCAGCCGTCCAAGCAGAGGGAGTCATAACATTTTCCCACGAGGGGGTGAAGAAGGCAGCCAAACACGGCTCGCAGGTGGGTTTATTCCCCCTGGAATCCACAGGAGCAGGGGCTGGGTACCCCTCTCCTTCACTGCTCATTTTGACACATCCCCCAGGTCCTTCAGGAGGGTCTCCTTTAGGATCAAAATGAACAAACTGATGCTCGCAGCTGTGGCTTCAGACTTGGGTAGGGTTTTCTGATACATACAGCTCCAAGCGTAGCAACTGGAGCTCCAAGCCCCACCACAGGAGGAAAAGTGTTTGCAATATCTTTATCATTGCACCCACACACTCCAAAACCTGTCCTTGGCCAGAGGTGGACTAGTGAGAAAAGCACAGCCCACTATGCTTACAGAGAGCCTTTTGCGTCCTCTCAGCATCACCCAACTATGCTCAGTTGACTTCAGTCTTGTAAAGATTAAATGAAAGATAGTCGTCATTTGGCCATCAGCTCCATCACGGGTAACAGACGCTGTTGCACGACATTTGGTGCTCGCCACAAAGTAATTGCACAGAAGGACTTTTATGCCATTGCTATGCCGGTGGTAATTACTTAAAATGTTAATAAAAAGGCTCTGTGCAGAACCTCAAAAAGAGGGCAACACTGAGTGGGGAGAGAACACACCCAAACCTACAAACTTCAACACTGTGGGAAGTGTTGGCCTGTTCTAATTTACTCCCATGTACTACAAAGTTACTTTTGGAGCCTGCTGATTACAAAAACATTTTTAATTTTGCCTGTGAACATGCCCATGATGCAGCATCAAGCAGCACACCTCAGGGAAATATCACAGATTTTGGGATGGTGAGTGGGCAGCAGAGCTCTCTCAGCAGATGAATTAACACCACAATTCTTTAGAAATATCCATTTTTTCATTTCTTCACCATGCTTTTTCAGTAGAAACACTAGTTGTCACAATCAGCACTTCTGTTGCAACGTCTCCTGGTGTGCATCCTCACAGAGCATCCCCATGGTTCACTCCCAAACATAAGGGCAGGACTGTTCTTAACACTTTTAAGTTAGCAGCTGAAAAGTGCCCTTTAGCCCAAGCCAAAAGCAACCTCTCATCCCAAAAAGCAGCCACCAGAAAGGTGCAGCCAGAGGTGTGTGCAGGAAGCACCCTCCTGAGGTTTTGCTGCTGCCGTGGTACCCATGACCAGGGTCTGAACGCAGAGCCACGCACCAGCACGCACTGAAAACCAAGCAGAAGATCTTAACCATCTTTTCCAACCAAAACAATTCCATGATTCTAAGCTGACCACTTAGAGGAAACAACCAATCTCCAAAATATTTTGCATTGGGAAACTTAATTTAAGCTCCAGCTCAGAGCAAATTAAAGTCGGTCAAGTTGCGACACCCTCATAGATCAGAGTTGAGGCAGCCTGTCACGGCAGAAGACCCCTTGCAGGCGAAACGCAGCATCGCGGAGTAGGTGCTGGTAGACGGAGTCCCCACAGTAACCTTCCTACTGCCTGCTGCAGCAGCGCCCTCGAGCAAAACGCAGGGAAAGTGTCCAGGGGGGAGCAGGGAGCGGGTCTGCAGGCGGGGAGGATGCGGGAGCGGGTCCCGGGCCGGGGGGATGCGGGAGTGGCTGCCGGAGCCGTGCAGGCTCCCCCTGGCGGCCGTTCCGCGCTCTGCCGGAAGGCGCGGGGGATTCCCAGGGCGAGCATCTCTGCCCTCCCAACGGGGAAACCCCAAAATTCCTGGCCCTGGGGGGTTCGCAGGGACCCCCTGCTGCCGGAGCTCCCGCCGGCTGGTTCTGCCTCCTGGAGAAACAGCCAGGCTCTGGACTATCCCCCTGCCCCCCATTACAGCAAATTAAGGCGATAACTGACAGCAGGCTTTTGACAGGTTCAGTGAAGAGACCACGCTGGAAAAAGAAAATCCATCAGAAAACTCTCTTGCAAGTTGTAGGCTCGTCTATTGAGAGCAACGCCTTACCAAAACGTTTCAGAAAACAGCTTGGGACAATTTAAAAGGCCGATCTTAACCTTGGGGGAGACTTGGGATGGAGGAGCCTGAATATCTAATACCTGGCAAAAGCAGACAAAAAGCAGGTGAAGCAGTTCTCTTCTTTTTAGAGTAACTTTTAATTTCTGACTCACCATGCCATCCTCGCAGTCTCAGCCTGCTCGGGGTTTTGTGCAGTAATTTAATTTGTGTGTCCTGGGTTTCTGATCAGATCTCATCTACTGTAAGCACTGTGATATGTTAGCATAGTGCAGCAAGTTAAGCCTGGAGTGCCTCCAGCCCACAGACACCCAAGAAAATCTAAGATTTCTTTGCTGTTCATGCATTTTCTCAGACTGTTTGACAAAAATTATTGGTGGCTATTTTTTAAACGAAAGGAGTAGTGAGAAAATAACTTGTGGCATATTGGGCTAGCAGATTGTTCAGACATTGTACAGTGACAATAAAGCCTTTAGGATCCTTTGATTGACATATATAATGAATGTAGCTGTCAAACTTTTGTGCAGCAATTTTGTTTTGCATTGACAAGCTATTTCTCTGGCCAGGGTTTTGCATAAAAGGAGTAATTCATATTGTTGTGGTGCTGCTATTTACAGAGCCTGGAGGACAGTGGCATAGCTACAATATAAATATTAATACCCAAATTTCTTTTGAAATACATAATTTTGCATGCAACATATACTACGTGCACATGTTGATAGAGGGAAAGAGGCATTGTTCTGCAGAGAGAAGGGGGCCTGGAGCTTCTGGGGGTTGTTGTTCATTCACTGATTCATTACGTGGCCTTTGAAAAGGCACTTAGTCATTCTGCAGTTTAGTGTTCTTCTCTGTAGAGTGGAGAACAAAGCCCCAACACAAACTGCATTGCCTGTTATCAGTCAGAGTCACAGCAGGGTCAAGGGGCTCCTCTGAGCAGTCCTTGTGCTCACCAAGCCCAGAGGTGCCCAGGATGGCTGTGCTCTTCTGAAACTGCTTCTCTCTCCTGCCAAAGCAGGGGCAGGGTCAGCCCAGGCTGCCCAGCACAGCAGCTACCTTACTTCAGTTATAATCAATGACTTGCCACAGATAGACAGACCATCACACTGAATTCAGGCAGCAAACAGGCAGAAAATGACCCAGCAGGCAAAGCAGAAGACAAAGGAGGGGGAAAAGAAGAGCATAAGGCAGGATGACTCTCACACTGCACTCGCTGTGCAGTCAAGCCCACGAGCAGGTTGTGCATCTAAAGGTAGGAAATCACAACGATGTCCTTTTCCCTGGGGAAAGGTAAGCAACTTCTGAAATTGTCTTAGAGGCTATTATTATCCCCACACTAGCACTGACGTACCCTGTGCCCAGTGCCAGAGCATGTGAGCACTGTATACATAAAGAAAGATATTCACCACTCTGCAGCTAAAAAAACGCTGGGCCCGAGCTATGGTACCAGTATCATTTGAGAAAACTGCTGAGTAGCAAGAGAGGTCATGGAGAGGACTCGCACAGCACAAGCTTGGAAAAGGCACAATAATCCAGACTGGGGTGCTGAGGTCAGCAGGCACACCATTTTTTCCAGAGCGTAACTGGTTTTGTTTGTTTAGTCATGTATTTCTTCATTTTCATTTTAAAGTGAAATTTTAAAGAAATTTTATAACTTAATATGAAACATCAAAAAATATCTTGCTTTCTGTGATGAAGCAAATTTGGTAAAGGATGCCAGAGCATTTTATAATCCATTTATGTACCAAAGCATTATATGTAGCCAGGAAGGAGAATGGGAGCTGTATGTCACTGTGCCTCGGGTCCTAAAAAGAGGAAGGAGCCTTGGCCTTGTTCACATCACAGCCCTGTAAAGGCTTTAACCCAAAATACACATGGGGGACATTCTTGTTTGGCACTGAGGGGTTCTGCAGATGCCCTTCCCGGGGGGGGACACGGGCACCAAGGTGGCGATGCAGATTACTTCAGGCCAAACTCCAACGCACATCTATAGATTCCACATATATATCCAGCCTTAAATCCAGGAGTGACAATCCTGGTGGAGAGGTGGAGCCAGGATGGTTTAAAGGGCAGATTTTAGCAGTTCAAGGAAGCTGGAAGCAGCACTAATGTTTGTGGGTTGCCATGTTCGCTATTTCTGATGGAGGTAACAACCACATGGAGCATTGGGTGCACACGAACAAGGATGCTCCTTGCTGGCTTCAGACTGATAATTTCTTAAGAGCAACGCTTGTTTGGAGTTGGTTTTCCGACCAGCAGTACCACCTCCTCTTCCTCCTTCCCCAGTGTGAACAACAGAAAATGGCTCACTACTCGATTTTGCCAAACCTTAGCTCTGAGAATTTGATTCCAAGCAGGTTGGCATCAGCTTTAGCCAAAACAGTTCAGCCATTTCCAGGAATATTATTATGGGAGAAATATACTGCTTGGCACATGTTAAATAAATCCAGGCAACCTTTATTATGAGGATCTCTAGCTTCAGAAGGGGAATTTTGAGATTTGGCAGAGAGGCAGTCTTTGTGGTAGAAATGTGTCTATCCCTATTAAAATCTACCAAACTTTGGCCGGCCAGATTACAGAACAAGTTAAAAAACTGCAGTTAAGGGCTCAGTAAAGGCTTTTAAGACCAACAGTTACCTGCTATTTCTGCTGCGGGCAAGAAGTCCCTTATCTCCTGCAGGGCCACAGGGCCACAGCTCGCTTTGGGCTGCGCAGGAGGTTGGACACAGCAAGAGGAGCAACTGAAAACTGGGAAAGACTGGCAGAGAGCAAAAGAGAGATTTGTTTCAAAATGGGGCTGCCCTTGGGAGCCAGCAGGGGCAGAGGAAAGGGGAGGGAAGATGGAAAGTGATGGTGAATAGGACTGGCAAGGGGTGGAGGCCTGGACTTGCAGAGGTGGAAGAGGTGAGGTGGGCGAGAAAGGGGTTTGCTTTCTGCCAGCCGATGGCAGCTTGTGCTCACCTATAACCTCAGCCAGTTATGTCTGCACAGCCCCTCTGTGGCTGGATGGTGGAGGTAAGGGGCCCAAGGATGGGTGGCTGGCTGGAAAGACCAGCATTGCCATCTGACTTCTCCATATTTTTCCAAATTTGATTGGAATGTCAATGTGAAACAAGCCCAAACTTCTATGACAATATTTTAGCTGATAAGAGTTGAGGAAACACTCCAATGTGCTCCTTGTGAAATGACTGTGTTTGCCCACCCTCCCAGACCCAGCAGGAGCAGCAGTTTTCCACTGGTGGCTGGAGGACACCCAGTGCCTCTGCCCCACTGGCCCGTGTCCCTGTGACAGCCCACACGTGGGGCTGAGACCCCACAGCTCCATCTGCCACATGGCCTGGGTTCAACCTCAGCACCACGAGCACTGAGCAGGAAATAAGACACTGCAGAAAACCAACTGTGACCAAATAAACCAGGGCAATTATAATAGAGAGAGGCACAGCTGGAAGAATTAACATTGAACAGACAATCTCATTGCTGACATCTCCTAATAATGCGGGCTTGAATGTGGCGTCTCAGTAAAACTCTCTACGTGGGATTTGTGTGCAGTATAGCGAGACTTTCTAGAAGAAATATAAATATAGGTCCTCATTCTGCAAACAGTTTCATGCGTCCAAACTCTTGCATTCGGATGGCATCTCACTAACTTTGCTGCAAAATCAAAACCATTTGCTTTAAAAGTACAGACAAGAACAACTTAAATCGATGCAATGGTATCTGTATTAGTTAATTATCCAGACAACTCTTTGAATATCATGGAAATACAGTTTGAGGAGTGGCAAATAAATGCTCTTGCATTTAAGAGGGAGAAATCAGTATTTGCATTGTATCTGTGGCATGAATGGGACTGATGGTCTGTGAGAAGGTGGGCTCCCAGGACTCCTATTCATCTCTTACAAATAAGGGTTAAGAGGATTTACAGATTTACAATGAAAGCACTTACCCGCTTGATAATGTTGCAGCATTTCATTAATTCTTCAGTCTTGGCTCATGGAGAAAGGACAAAGCCAACCAACCTCCATCTGAATAAGTGTATCAATTAGAGTTTATCTAAACCATGCTGTTCCTTCATCACTGTCCCCAGGGATTTACAGGCCAACACACCAAGGCAATGATTTCAAGGCAAGCAGAAAGATCTGCAGGGGAATCACACATGTGAAACTGCCATCCGGGAGAACTCTTCCACCTTTCACAGAAAGGTATCTTGTCCATAATCTTCAAAAGACTATGCGGTCCTTTCCAGTGGGACCTGAGGAGTCATTTTCCACAGAGAGAGAGCTGGCACATCAACATCACCCTAGATAATATTTTCAGTTCATTAGCTGCTGCTAGGAAAAGGATTATTGTTCCTTTTACCAAAAAATTCATGAGTAGGCTATGAAGTAGAATCGAAGGAAAAGTTAACATACCTCTTAGTTCCTTTCCACAGGACACATCCATCTTTCCTCACCCCCCAAAGCAGGAGAAACACCAGAACTTATACATATATATATATATATGTACACACACTATACTTCAGTATATAAATGTACTGGAAATGCAAGACTGGTTAAAGCACGGTGGAGAGCAGAGGGACTTGGAGATGCTCCTGCTGCTGTGGGAGGGGGGAGCCATTCCTCCTGCAGAAGGCCAAGGCTCCATGCAGTCTGCAGAAGGCACTCAGCAAACATTTTTGCTTTGCCAGACTCAAGTGCTTGGTTAATGATTCACCCTAAACAACCAGTCAGGGAATTAAGGCAAGGAATAGGAGAGCTTGTTCTCCCAAGTATTGGCTGCGTGAAGGAGAAAGGACTTGATGAGGAGCCAGTGCAAGAGAGAAACCTTGCACCCTGAAGTCCTGCAGTGAACTCTTCCCAGGAGCATGAACTAGGTTTAAGTTTCACAACAGTGGGTACGCCCAGACCTAAGGAGTCAACCTAGCAACACGTGGACCTCATGTTATATTTTTCATGAGCAGAACCCAGATGCTTTTGTCTCCCAAAGTGGGAATCACAGAATCAAAGAATTATCTAGGCTGGAAGAGACCCTCGGGATCATCGAGTCCAGCCATCCACCCTACTCTAAAGTACTCCCCTACACCATATTCCCCAACACCACATCTAAACGGTTCTTAAACACAGCCAGGGATGGTGACTCAACCACCTCCCTGGGCAGCCTATTCCAATGCCCGACCACTCTCTCTGTGAAGAATTGTTTCCTAATGTCCAGTCTAAACCTACCCTGGCGCAACTTGAACCCATTACCCCTTGTCCTATCATCTGTAACTTGGGAGAAGAGACCGACCCCCGCCTCTCTACACCCTCCTTTCAGGTAGTTGTAGAAGGCGATAAGGGAAATGGAGGCATAGAAAGCTTGGGTGACTTCCCAATGGGCAACTGAAGAGCCACAGGCACAGCTTGGATCTCCCCCAGCCCCAGGCTTGGAATGTCTGCAAAATCCTCCTTTCCTCTTATGCATCTGAAAGCCATCTGCATGGTTAAGGCAACATGGGTAGCCATTTTACTGGGGATTTCAAGAAAATGACATGCTGCTTGTTTACATGTTTTGCCCGTGAGACAACTTCGATATGCCTTGTGAAACACATGCTTTCACAGAAATCTGAGGAGGAAAAGCACATAACCAAGAATTCAGTAAAACATCTTTCTGTTTGGAGCAGACAACTTTAACAAGACTCTTTTAATGGGAAGGGGGTTTGGTAGATATTTTAAAATGTTGGCAGCAGTTTTTGCTAGACAGAATTTTATGATATCATTCATCGTATAGATTGCTAACCTGCCAAAAAAGAAAAAAAAAAAAAAAAAAAATTTTTCCTAGAACTTTTTTTTTTTTTTTTTTTTTTTTTTTGTATAGATTTCTAACCCGCCAAAAAAAAAAAAAAAAAAAAAAAAAAAATCATTTCAGACCCAGTGAAGACCATACTAATGGTACAGAAGTCCTATCAATTCCATGTGCAGTTTGGGAGACAGTGGTATAAGGTGAGGCCAGTCCCAAGTATAAGGTCTACTTAATCCTTTCAGGTCTCACACACCACGTCACTTGGCTGTTTGAAGGATAAGTAGGGCTATTACAATGTTTCCACAAAGGAGCGCACAGAATGACAATGCTCTCCTTCCCTTTTAAGAGTTGCACAAGCAGATAAGCGACCCCATGTTCAATAACTAAAATTAAAATTCCCTCTGGCCGTAGCCTCCTGCAAGAACGTGGCTATTCTGCTTGAGAAACCAGATCCTGCTCTGCATCACAGTCAGGTGGCTCTCTGTCAAAAGACAGAGTCCAAGTCCAGCAACCTTCCAGGACTGCTGCTGATCTGGGTCAGATCTGATGAGGTATAAAATTTCACATTGCCCAGGAAGATGTATGGGACTGACTTTTAACCAAAGCAGATGCAGGGGTTACACTTACAGGCCAAATACACTCAGCATCCCCTAAGAAAAAAAAAGATAAAAATCTCTTTCCCACCCAGCTTCTGTCCAAATGGACAACAAATTTTCCTAGGACTTCTGTGTGTCCAACAGTGGTTGGAACCACCAAGCAGTAAATCCACTCAGGCTTACCAGAAACCTGGGAATCCAAGCCACTCATGCACTATAGTGCATATACTCTGCTCCCACGGATAATATTAGAACACTTTTGGAAAGTCTTACCCGCATATTGTTCAAGGCTGCATGGTAGATTCACACACATACAGTTGAGGACATCCCAAAGCATCAGATAACCCACAAAACACTTGGGCCACATTCCCATCTCAGGCAAGGGAGATTTCACGTTTCTTGGATAAAGTCCTGCATTTGCAAATTCAAATAGATGTTAGTAGAGACAGCAGCGCTATAGAGTCCATTTTCAGACCCTACTGTTCAAACAGCTCTTCCCCCACCTCCTGTGTCCCTCAGCACATAAAATCAGACTGAAGTGCAAACTTCTGCCTTTGGCTGGCTGCTTTGCACAGACCTAATCCTTTGCAGTCTCCCAGTGCCCTAGCTGGTGGCCTCCAGCATTGCTGACATGGACAGGTAGGCAGCATGGACAGTGGTGTGGCACCTCAGTGACTGATCCCTTGGGTGCCACCATGCTTCACTTAAAGGATATCTCATGGGTCTGTTGACTTGAAGGTGATCTTCATCCCACCTGATGAGGCCAGCGACGGACTGATGGTCAAGCTGAGGTCCCAAGCCTGTGCAAAACACCTGCTGGCAGTCTGGCAAATGGGATTTTGCAGTAGAAAAGAAGTCTGATTTGGAGGTCTGCCCTGGGTATCAGTAGGAGACAGAGCCTTGGATGCACAGGCTGAGGCATCACGTCACAGCCTCAGACAAACATGCCCATTTATGGTGGCAAGTTAAAGGTGCTATGACTCAGGTGCCTGAACAGGGATCTCTAATAATACCTTCCAACTACATGTAATATGTAAATACACTATGTAGGCAGGAAATATATGAAATAAGGTGGCATTTATTACAATTATTTTAAAGGAACTTAAAAAAAATATTTTAAGTGTTTAAACTTTGTTTACAGCTGGGAAGACAGCAGGAGGTGGATAATCCCATTTTCCCAGATTTCTTACTGGCCACTTGGCAAAAGAAGGTGAACTCCACTCTTCTGCCTCAGTTTCTTTACTTTTACACCCACGCCAGGCAATACTCGCCTGTTTAATAAATAGATTTGAGTTCTACTGTTGGAAACGATTTTATAAAGCCTGGTGAGATTTATAACAGTATAATACATGGGTATTTAAACAGTGGCTTCTTCTGACAAAGCGGACAAATTTCTTGATTTTTTGGTTGGTGTTTATAGCAAATTACACTACTAGGGAAAACGCTAGGGCAGCTGGAGCAAGGAGCAGAGCAGAGAGACAGCAGCAGCCCTGCACAAGGCGGGTGAGCAGCAGAGGTGGGAAGGCTCCCCAGGCCCACACCTGGCCTCAGGAGAGGGTCCTGGGTGACACTGGTGACTCATACAGCAGCCCCCCATGTGAAGTGCATGTTTGCCTGCCCTGCTGTGGGGTGAGACCACTGCAGGTGGCCACTGCTGGCCGAGCCATGGCTCCCTGGGGACAGCCCGCTCCTCTGCCCCGGGCTGTGGCTTGGGATGTGCAAACCCCAGGAGATCCATCTACTATGGCCACAACACAGCTGCCTGACCAGAAGGGGACTTCCTGATAACAGAGGAGAGGATATTCAAAAGAGAGAGTTGTAAAATTCTCCTAAGAGGGGTTTGAACCTAAGGGATGTTTTTGGACAGTGACTCGTGGTGCCCAGTGCACAGCTGGAGCAGGACTGCACATAAAATTACAGTTATTAAAGTCAGTCAGCTATAAACAACCACCGCTTCAAAGTGGGATCTAAGAAACCACAATTATTTCCCGTTTAAACTGTAGAAGAAAAATGTGGTATTTTTTGGTACCGGCACGCAGCCGTGTTTCCAACAGCTGTACATGTTCAACTGAAGGGGAAATTATGGTTTCTGATATTAAAAGCCTGGTCAGTACAAGAAGATCCATCAGCCATGAAACATATGCATTACAGTTGCAGCTTTCAGTCCCTCGCTGTCAGGGCAAGGCTTGGACCAGCAATGTGGTCACACCTATGGTAAAATACCATTTAGCAAACACTGGCATCATCTGTCCCCTCTTTTCTTCGTTTACAGAGAGAATGAAACTCACTGATAGAATTACAACTTTCTAAAGAAAAAGAATAAATCCAGAAAAGTTAGGGACAGCAAAGAATTTGAGGAAAGTAACTGTTGAAGTAAATTCTCAAACGAAGCAGAGAACCTTTGGCAGCAACTGTGGCTTCAGGCTCACAGGACAGGGAGAAGCAAAGTGAAGCAAACAGTCTTTTATCCAGCTCGTTTCCAAATGTGCATCTGAGGAACTCCTTGCATGGCATGATCTTCATGGCAGGATGAGCCCTCAGAGACTTTTCAGGAAACACACCACAGAGAAGAAAGCTGTCCTGTACCTACCCCAGGGATTCGACGGAACCATCAGTCCAGAGGAGACATCAAGAGTGAGGATTAAGAGGGAGGAGCAACTGCATTGAATGTCCTTGGGCCATCTAAGCTGTAGTGCTCCTTGTCCAGTTTATAACTGTCCCAACACCATGGGGTTTAGCAGTTTTAAACAGCCAAACTGAGGGCGCAAGGAGAAGGAGCCACAATAACAATTGTGCATGTACTATGGTCTCCAGCTTCTTCTGATAGCAAAATGGTCTCTTTTGGAGGCCTTACTGCTGCTTCTACCAGCTTAAGAACCTGGCTAGGTACAACAGCTACTGACCTGAGCATTTTATCTCCCATCAAATTTGTCCAGAATATGATTTTGCCTTGCTGAAATCACACACCTGACAGGCAAAGAAAACTTGAAGCTGTTCCAAGGTGCCCACAGGAGAGTTTCTTCAGAGTCTCTAATGAACATGGTGGTAACAGACTGACTTTGCAGGAGCAATGGATTCCACACCCATTTGGCAGTCCCCAGATTCTGTTAAGGTTTCTCAGAGAAGCTCAGGTGCACCGGGATTTGAATTATCTCTGAATTTAGAAAAAAAAAAAGCTGTTGTCACCATTCAGCCACCATTACAGGACAACCACATTCCTACAACAGCTCTACATCTCCGTTTATAATTTCTCCTTTACTTCCAATCATTCAGCAAATCTCTGAGAGCACCTTCTAGTAACCAGCCAGATTACGCTCTTTAAGGTATCATGCCTGGAGATGAATATAAGTTTAATGTGATGAACTCAGTATTTTCAGGCCTCCCTGGCTTCAGTAGAGACTTTTAAAAAAATCTGCAAATAATGCAGATGGCTTTAAAATATATTTTTCTTAACCCTCAAATGTGAAACACACACTACTGGGACTTTGTGTACTCGGAGATTATCAGGGTTAGATCAGTCCGACTTCCTTCATTATCACCAACAGAATTCAATGTAAAGATGACATTTTTAGACTATTATCTAGCTCTGTTAGCAGAAAGATTGTTTGGTTAATTGCTTTGTTTTGTTTTTCTTTTTCTTTGCCTTTTACAGTACAAGACACTACAGCAGTACTCTCAGTAGTTTTAATGTATCTCTTTACAGATTAAACTTTTCAGGTGTTGCCATAAGGGACATTACTGTTTCACATGATAAATAGGATTTACAAATAGGCAATTTCATCCCAAAATGAGTAGTCCCATTATGAATGGAAATGTGGGTATGTCCCGGTTTGCAGAGCAAAGCTCTAATGTCACAGCTACTGATCTACAATTTTAAAACCCACAATTTCTGAATGTTTTCTCCTATAGACTCATTTAATGTTTTTAGGATAAGTAAATTTTACATAAATTTTAACTAATTGGATGTTAAAAAAATTAAATCCCAGCAAGCATCAGCAGCAAAACAGCAGGTCTGGTCTGTTTCAAGTTTCAACAATCACTATATGAAAGAAAAGGCAATTAATTACCTGTGCTGTTTGTCTCCTTGTCAGATTAAAAAAAAAAAATAATTGAGCTTATTTCTAAGTATGACCATAATTATATGCTCAAAGCATAGAGACGCATAGGACCTCATTCAAGTGATAATACATCACATGTAGGTGAGTTACCATTTTTGTGTTTGCATGACCTGTTTTAATTGTCTTTGAGAGGCTGAAGACCCTTTCTGTTGCACGAGTGGTTGCCGGGATCATAATCAAAACTCTTCAGGGGGTGTGTCCTGAGGGAGAAATGTATACAACTAACAATTAACTACAATGTCTCCCAAAGCCCATTCCATTTGTCAGCAGACTGAACCTTCAGCCACCTCAACTCCATAACAGTATGAGTTGAGTGTGGGGCTCTTACTGTGTTCACATATGACTGCTTTTGACAAGCACATTCCAGGATGATCATGTGCATCATCCCCATAAAAGCTGGTTTGACTGTAAATACCCACAGAAGAGCTGGGAGCAACAGGGAACGTTGGAGTGCCATCCTGGCCGATTTGCTGAGGACAAAGAGCGAGCTGAGTCAGCCCATAACGTGATAATACGACACAGAAGATGAGTACCCAGGCAGTGTAACAGGCCTCCAAACAGCACTGCATCCCAAGCCAGATGTGGTAAGCAAGGAATAATGGAGGCTTGGGCTTCCCTCCAGCAAACACGCAACAAGAAATCTCTTATTTGGATGAGTGACCTAATGCTAACAGGGAACAAAGCCCAACTGTGTTCCTGAAGGACTGTGGCATCCCAGAGAGGGTCTGAGACAGCACGTCCGTGCTGTGAGACAGTTTGAGGAAAGAGGTGTGCGTGCACCTTCCCCACATCGTGACTTCCGTGCAAACAACATACCGACATGCGGCTGAAAAGGTGCAATAACTTGACAGGCTGGATGCCTGGGGAGCAAGGGCTGTGGGGTGCCCCCCAGAAGGTAACCCATGAATGCTTCCCAGCCCCCCACACACAGGCAGTGCTGCGTAACCCTGTCTACCATTTCTGAACCTGGTCGCTCAAGTTCCCAAAATAAATCAAAACACCCTCTTCAAAGCTTTCCCTTAAGTTCTTATTGTAAACTCATAGTAATTTCTCAAACAGCAGCATTTAATCAGTGTAGAATAAACCAATTAAATCAAGACGATACACATAAATAATTAAAACCTACAGCTTCAAATCCTGTATTTTTAGACCTAAAAACTGCCCTACAGAAAATCGCAGGCAACATGCAGATCCAGGTCTGGTTGGCACTTCCAGAATCTCATACAACTCAGAAGGAATCCCAGTCTTGTCATCTTTCCCCCAGGTTCCACCACCTGGTGTCCCATCATACACAGGCTGAGCACACCCTCTGACTTGTGCCTGCAGTGTGTGCTGACCAACAACAACCACACAGTAAGTTGTGAGAGGAGGGAAGCTATATATGTATGCTCTATATATATATGCTTATATATGTATATATATGCAGAAGTACATTAGATTAAGGAAGCTGTAGAACAAAGGTGCAGCTTTAGAAGGTCATTCTATACATAAAAACATTGTAATAAAGTTTTAAACTCCTTTTGCATATTTACCAATGAGTTCAAAAAGCTTTAATGAAGCCGTTTGCTTAAAGTTTTCCACCCTTTTCCTCATCCACGCAAAGAGGTGGGTTTGGCACTGAAAAGCATCCTCTCAAGTATGACTTCAGTAAGCTTGAAATTTTTCAGGAAAGTAATTAATAAAGTATAAATCTATCTGATAAAAAGCACATATTTTCTACATTCCAGTTGAAATGTATCAAGAGTTCTCCTGTGACCATTTACACAACACCCAGCGGCATGTGCTTTGCTTTCCTTGTGTCTGGAGCAAACATAGCGTATCTATTTGCCCCCTCATTAAAGTCACTCTGATTAAATGTATTTTCAGAAGAGGTCACAGAAGTGCCATTTCCCCAGAAGCAACGTCTGTTTCCACAGACCATTCACTTGGCAGACAACCCTGCTACCCCCAAACCTGAGAAAACGACATGAAGTATTTTGTGGCCCTTCAGAGAGCAGTGAGTAGGGTACCCTTCTGCTGAAACCACACCGTACCTGGAAGCCCGCTCCTTGGTAAAGATGTGACCACTGTTCCACGCAGCAACCCTCCTCACTTGGTCCATCCAAGCTGTCAGACTTCGCTGAGTGGTATTTTAACCACATTTAATATTTCCACCCACTCACTTTTGTTATAGGTGGCGTCACAACTAGCTCTCTGGTACCACAACCTTAAGATAAAATAGCTGAGCCCTGGACTTCTGTTGTGGAAGGTCCTCCCAAATCAGTTTCATGGTGTTCAAATAGAAAACCAAAAGGTTCCTCGATGTCCAAGATAAAGATATGAACATCTGCAGTTTGGGAAAGAGCAGAGTAGTAAGCACAAACAAATTCACCTCAGAAAAGCAAAGCAAGTGCAAAAGGCAGTTTTGTCAAAACAGAGATGGCACGGGGAGGGCCAGCTGTAAGTGCATGTATTGCTCACCCTTTTCATCAATTTGACAGCCATCAGAAAGGTTGCCATAGGCCCAGTGGTCTGATCTTCATAGATGTCTAAAGCAGTTTAAACATCTCCTAAGGAAAGAGATTTTTGAAATAACACAGGGAGAGGAAAATTAAAAGAGAATGAAAGGAAGTGTTTCTAAATCCTTAAGGTTTCTAATTGTTGCAGGATGAAGGAAGAAAAATAGTTTGAACCGCAAAGATGGCTGTAGACAAACTTCTAAGAAGCTCAGACCCAAACAGTGTGCCAGAACGATAGGGGAGAAACATCTCCCTGAGGAAAAGAGATGACTAAACTTCAAGCAGAGAATCTAATTACTTGGCTTTGGCATTCATTCTATTGTTAATTAGGGTATCTCCCAACAGAAAAGCAAAGCCATGATTTAACACTGAGGACCATATGACTCACACACTGAGGGTAAGGAATGGAGCTGTGAGTGGAGATGCCGATTTAAAAATCCGTGGTCCGGTGTGAAACACAATGTTGATCAGTGCCTGCTTGGTCAATGATTAGTACATTGCCCAGTTACCTTTGACAAAACTTGCTGTAGCAAAACAAAGAAATTACAAGCTATTACTGACTCAAGTTACAATGGACCTGACGAGACTAGACATTGCCTTGAGAAAACCAAGAGGAGCCCTTCGGAATGACCTGAAAATAATACTGCAGAGACTCTCCTTATGCAAAACTGAGGGCAGCTCACTGCTGTGAATGCAAATTGCTCCTGATATGGGTGCAGAGGCATCATCTCTGTGCTCTAGAAAAGGTAGCCTGGGGAGAGCCCTGTTCAATTACCCTGAACCAAGGCAGCTGGGCAGAATCCCTTACCTTGCACATGACAAGGGGGACACCAGAGCTGGCCCTGTTAGGACAGAGGGATTTGTCCACAGGCTCTACTCAGCCAGGAGCCGAGCCAGCTTTTTCTCCTGTGAACCTGAGACTTCTGGCTATGGGAGGATAGTAAAAGCTCTCTAACTGCAGGGGATGGAAAGCAGGGTTGGTTACCGGATCCATTCCCTTTCCAGTCAGAAAGAGGGATTATCTCTTATGCCTGGCCCTCTCTTTACACCTACAAGAGGTCTCCCCAAGAAGTAAAGGAAGGTTGAGCCACATTCAATGCCTCAGACTATCTTAGGCCATTTCATTAGATGGCATTGGTCTCGAGTGGAGTGCAAGGATTAGAAATGGGACCTTTGTTAAAAGGTCTAAACCACCAGAAACCAGGACCTAGAGTATGCTCTGGAGGGCACCAATGTCTATGAAGTATGTAGTGCAGTAAGTGATGACCTGCTCGAAAGTGACTTCCAAGGCATCTACCAAGAGCTGCAGCCAAGTAGTGTTTCAGGGCACTAAACTTTTCTGGGCAACTGTATCTCTGGAGCTGGTGCCAGTCTTGAATTCCTGTGAGAGATACCAGACACCTGAGAAATTCAGGAGGTCTTAAAGTGATACAGATACCAGTCTTGGAAATGGTTCTTTCAAAGTTTGTGCTGGTATTATTACCTTTTCCGCTTCTTTTCCTTTCCCCTCCAAAGTAAAAAAATCTAGTTGAGGTGACTTGGCATAAGGATTAAGACTCCTTGAAGTATGGAATCAAGATGAATCTAAAATCTTCCAGAAATAATACCTTCAGCTGTCGATGCTTCTTGCAAACTCTTGGCTTCAAAACCCTACTTACAGAATGCTTCCCACTGGCTTTTTGCTGAACAGCATAAGCACCAGCAGTACACATCTGACGGTCAGCACTGGTTCCAACACATCTTAAGAGCTTAAAGCCACAGCCTTTATGCAAAGCCTTGATCACAACGAAAGCAAATTTTCAATTTAAAAGGAAAGTTTGATAGCTTCAGCACAACCAGGCAGTTAGGAGAACGAAGTGCTGTCCCCAAAGTGGGGTTGTTTACCCGGTATGCAAGATGCAGGGTGAAAGCATCCCCCAACCAAGAGCACGTAACGTGTGTGCCAGGGTGGGGAGGAGGGAAGGAAGGTGCCCCTACCACCACCACTGCTAGGCCAGAAAAGTGTTCGGCTTAAGCATCAGGCATCTGCACGCCCGTAGCATGAATGGTTACACAAGAGATCGCTTGAAGGAAAAGTCTGGCTTTTTTCTTCTTGGCACATAATGAAACTGAAGACAAACGGTGTATAAATAAATCAGGGTGCTTCTGTAGTACAGAATGATAACAATCTCAGCAATTCATCGGCTCGTGCCAGGAAATTCTCCTCACACGCTGCTTGCAGGTTATCAGCCTTATCAGATTGGATACAGAAAATAAAACGACAGAAGCGAGGAGGCAAAACCCGTGTCTCCACAACAGAGCTTGCAAGGAGAAAACACCACTTTACATGGGGAAAACCCAAACTATGGCTTAACAAAGGGCTGGGCTAGGAAATAAAGGATGCATGGCACTCAGTACCCTACATACCTGTACATTGTGTAGATTGTGTCCCCAGCAGTCAGTTACCAGTTGAGCAAAACCACTGCATTACAAATCCTGAGAGTGGACGTACCTTAGGTCTGCTACTCAGTGAAGGGTGTCAGATGTTCCCAAATAACAGACTAGTTCTTCTGTTACGCTGCTCATCACTAGAGCGCAAAGT
Organism: Calidris pugnax; assembly: GCF_001431845.1. Taxonomy (NCBI): domain Eukaryota; kingdom Metazoa; phylum Chordata; class Aves; order Charadriiformes; family Scolopacidae; genus Calidris; species Calidris pugnax. The sequence goes on along the minus strand of NW_015090922.1, from coordinate 12,581,805 downwards.
ATTTCACAAACGGATCAAGTATCATCATTCTTCTTTCACTAAAGGGAAACCCGAGCAGCAACGTCTCCAACTTACCCCACATTTAGCAAGTCCAGTTCCAAGCTTTTTGAGACCTTCCTACAAAGTCTGTCTCCTTGCTCTTAAAACTAAGATGAATTTACATATTCCTCCTAACAGAACAGACAAGAGCTACAACTAACACTTCTTTGAAGATGAGACCTTATAAATAGCAATTTTTATTCATTTCATTATGCTTTAAGAAGAGACTATGAAAGCCCTACTGAAGATTTACAACTGACTTCTCAGATGCCACAGGAGACCTGATGGAAAAGCAAAGTGAGAATGCTCTCAACAGAATCACATGGGGTTGGAAGGGACCTCTGGAGAACAGCCCCCCTGCCAAAGCAGGTCCACCTAGAGCAGGTGGCACAGGAACGCGTCCAGGTGTGTTTTGAATGTCTCTAGAGAAGGAGACTCCACCACCTCCCTGGGCAGCCTATAACAAGCAGGTCATGCCTGTGCTACTTCACCCACACCCGAGCTATCCCACGGACTGTTGAGAAGTTCAGTTGTGGATCTAGTCTAATGCTCCTCATACCATCACCATCTGCTTCAGAGTTGAAGTGGCACCACGAACCCTTCTTACAAATGCCTTTGTCCAGGTGCTCTGGGTTGGGCTTCAGGAATCTCTGCTGTCTGGAAAGCTCTGGTGTTGCTTCTCAACATTTGATCTGGGTGACCAAATAAACGCTTGTGTGGACAACCAGAAGCCCCAGGAACAGCACTAGCACTACTCTTCTGTCCAACTTGCACTAGCGTAGCCAGACATGCTCATTCTAGAATCTCTTCTATATTTATTATAGGCGAATATATTCCATTCCTATCATAGAATATATTCTATTCTAGATACCAATGTACTTTTGACATCCTGTTAAGTCACAACACAAAGAGTTTTCTGATACAGACTCCTAAGATTCCCTCCTCTAAGGAAAGTGACACAGAAGAAAGATTCTACACATCTTGGCTTCAGATCACCTGGTGTTTTGAAACCCTTTTGAAATAGAACTGTGCCTGCATCTTCTTTATCTAAACACTCAAAATACTTAATCATAGAATATTATGAATTATGATCTCTGCCATAAGTTTAACAGAATTAGAGCTTCGCATTTCAAACACACCACTATAATAGGTAAATTAATTCCCACAACTTTCATTTGTTAATCAATTATGGATTTGGTTTAGCTGGGTTTAAGACAATTAACCTTCTGGGTGTTTCAATAAAGCTAAAGCTACAAAGGCAATCTCTATATAAAACAGGCAAAACCCCACAGTCTCATTTTCAGGGTTTTGGTTTTCTATTAGTTCACTAGCAATGAGAGATAAAGACTCCAAAGCAGCCTAGACTAAATGTATTTTTAGGAGCAATGCTCTAGAAAATATATAATTAACAAATTAAGAAGCCTGAAATAGTTCCACAGAGCAGCCCACGATACTTTTTCAGCTTGTCACTCGGCCGTTGTCGTGCCCAGCTATAACTCCTCACCGGCAGCATTTTGCCCAGTTTCCGTCTACAGAGTTTGCACTAATTTGCTTTAGGAGAAGCTCTCACCAGGCAGAGAGGAGAAACTGTCCCAGTTTACAGGACAACACCTACATCTGCTCCTTAGTTTGTGCTCGGGGAGGGGGGGCCTGTGCTCTAGAAGACACACGTTCGTGTCACAAAAATGTGTACACTCAGCCCACAACTGGGGAGAAAACCCCCTCAGATTCAAGTAAAAATCACTAAATTAAGAGCTTGCTGGAATTTCAGAATGTGATAAAACTTCTAAAGATGATAATTATCAATCTCTGGATCTCTTCACTCAAGTATTTTAGATGCAACAGAAACAGACTGGAATAAACAAGAGTTCCTGATTATTTTCATCGAACTACTTATCCCTTCGACATGTACAACAACTAAGTATTGTAAAAATATGTATTTACAGTATAGACTTAAACTCATTAAAACCACCACTTTTTTTCTTCCAAACAAATATAAAAAGAAAACAATATGGTAGTTTATACCCCATTTATTTAGACAGAGCCATCTATTACTTAATACACCGGTTTGGGGAGCCATAAATCACATTATTTTCTTGCTATATTAAGATGCAAGACAGTTTGGCAACCGCATAACAAAGACAAATTAGGCAGGGCGGGGAAGCATTTGAGCTGCAGCGGGTTAAAGAACCGTCTAAGCCAGGGAGCCCTAAGCCAGCCCTGTTACCCAAGGTGCTGGCACAGGGCAACAGCGTGCCCGCCACACTTGCCAGCCAACTCCTCGAGTGCCCAGGGGGCCTGCCAGGGCCCCTTCAGCTGGAATGTCAGGAAAAGGTCCAGGGACCGTCTGGGTGCTGCTTTTTTGGACACCTGCCAAAGCACACATCACCAAAGCTAGTTTTTCCGTGCAAGGATGGCATAGGGTGTTTTTTTTTTTGTAAGAATGAAGGCTTCTGGCAAGAAAGTTTATAGTGCAATTTGAATTAATTTGTGCCCACGGTGTCATTATTCATTCTCCCAAAACAGGTTAAATATAATCGTGTAGGAATGTGCTATCTCCATAAAGGTATTACAAAGTAGTGCTTATACAGGTGGTGACTACATAGATTCAATCTTAATAAATATATCTCTTCATGCTTTTGCAAAACTACAAGTATGAAAGCAAAACTGACAGAACAGCCGAGGACTCTTGTATCCTCCAAGCGCTATTCAAATTCTCAGGGCTCTAAAAGGTTAATATACCTTATCTCACAGGAAACACACCCCAGGTTCGATGTAACAGCTGCTCAGAGGGCAACAAACCCCAATTCTGCTTCCTCTTTGCCGACGTGCCACCACGTTACAGCTCCTGCTGAGAAATCAGAGAGATCCTTTGCTCCAAGAAGCAAGTTCAGATCTGTTTCTGCTTGTCAGTGTAGCTGTGTGCTTAGCAAGGAAATTCACGTTACTATATCACACACAAACTATGGATATTTTTGCAGGACGGGAAGAAAAAACAAACAATAAAAAGATAAAAAGGTCAAGCACCAGGAGCTTCAGCTCATAAATACATCGTGTTGGCCTTAAGAAACCCAGCTGTTAACAGCAGTAGCTCTTAATGCAAATTTACAAAGTGAACACTTATTCAGCTTGAAAAACACATACACAATAGTTTGCTTAATAACGATGGATTTAAAGACAGTATCAGGTTAACATCCTAGTGATAAACAATTATTGCAAGTGGAATATTTTATAAAAATAAGAAGTAGCAATGCTTCATTGAAATAACAGATTTAAAAATCGCTTCTTGAAGCGACTACTACTCCAAAACCAGCATGGCAACATGCAAGCAAATTAAGTAAAAGCTACAGATTATTTTCATTCTTTAAATGATTGTAAGATTAGAGTAATCAAAAGGTGGGTTTGATTTTTTTTTTGCCTTTAAAGAGTCTTGATTTAAGACATAGTGAGAGGGGGAAACTTGTTAAAAGAATCTTCAGGAGATCCTTACCTCATTGAAAAACATTTGCTTTATGTATCTTGCTGTGAAAACATCAAGACCTTTCCTCTGCAAAAGCCAGCATGAGTAACTTTTTAATTAAAAATGAAAAAAAAAAAAATAAAAGCATGAAATTCAGATGTTTAAGTCAACTACATTTGGTAGATGCAATCCATGGTCAAGCTAAATGATTCTTTGAACACCAATATTGTGAAAAGGGAGAGCAATTAGAGTATGATACCGTGCTTTGTAAACAGAGTTAATACTTTAGAAGCCAACTGACTCTATTCCCATCTACTGTAAGATTTTTAAAAAACAATTATGAACAAAAATAATCCTTTGGCCACAGTAAAGAGACAACTGTTTAGGCAAGTGTGGCAACAGCACACACCAATCAATTGGCTATAATATATAGATACAGTTGAAGGTTGCAAATAAAAGGACTATTTTATTTGGAATGTATGCCATGTACAGACAGAAAGCGAGAGAATTTTTTTAAATGCTAATATATTAGTGCTCAGCATATTGGTGTATTTCAGGTAACTTCAAAAAAAGACCATGAACGCACACATGCTTGGAGGCATCTTACTAACACACACACATACATACGGGCCACGCAGACACTTGCAGACTAAGGTTTGGCACAGACACGATGACTTCACAATAACCCTTTAGGAAAATGAGACTCAAAAAGCATTTTCATCATTTTAAATGTGAATTGTTTTAAAATGAAAGAAATAGTGTTGTTTTAGAAAGAATCAAAGACGATGCAGTTAACATTTTTCTATTAAATACTATGTTTCAAGGTCGCTTGACAAAAGGAAAACCCTGCTCCCTGTGGAGTCATCTCTCTGTACCCGCCAGCTTTGGTCCTACCAACAGCTCTGCAGCAGAGACAAGCTTTGAAGCATTCTGCTAATATTTTGGCTTGCACGTGGAGACTAAAGCAGGGTGAGTTTGTATTGCAGAAATTCAGAACCTTTGCTTTTTTCTGAATAGTGCCAAACCTTAAACATGGGCTTAAGGATGTAGGTGACTGACTGGATGACATCTAGCAAAGGCTTGAATTCATCTTATAAAACACTACCTATGCACAGATCTTTCACAGACAGTATGCTTTGATTTAAAGACTATTGATTTGTAAGAAAGAACTATTCAGATACACAAAAATCTAAAGTACATAAATGCAAAACATGGCTTTATAACTTAAGAGAAATTTCATTTTGACAAGCAAATTATTTGGACCATAAGTGTCTATATGCCCTTACCAGTATTTTCAGAAGGGTTATGCCTTTAAAACGGACTTTAAAAAAAAAACCAACCAAGCCGCAGACCCTTATATATAGTGAAAACATAGTATAGTTACATTTCTCCAATTCCTTGGGGACATAAACCCAGATCTTTTTAGAAATTTAATGTCGTGATTTTTTTAAGTGCAATTCTGCTCCCCAAACGGTGATCTGGTTGTAGAGTAAAAGAACCCCCATGTGCTGTATGTCAATGCATCAATGACATTGCTCTATTTACACAATGATTTTCCAATGTTAGAAAACACGTTATATGGAAATTAAAATTATTTTAATTTCTGTATGTTCATAAAATAGAACTGTTGCTGACTTTCTGAAGTATAACGTTGTGTGCATTCATATGTAACAAAACAACCAAGTTGTGGTAAGTATTCAAAGACTTAATTCCCACCTAACACCACCACCCAGTTCCTTTCAAATTTGGTCGAAGATCTCCATTTTTTTGCAAAATAATCCCACCAAGCCAGCCCTTTCAATAGCCTTTTCTGCAGAAATGAGAATCACCTTGAAAGAACACTTCACAAGATTGAGGTTCAAATACTTATCTGTCATGTACCCAGACTGGAATCAATGTACTTTATTACATTGATTCTTATTGTTAAAAAAAAATTAAATCAGTGGTTTGTGCACATCTTTTGAAGACAACAAAATTACAACATTACTCCTCAAACAGAAACGAGGGAACAACTACTTGCATTCTCAACATACCAATGTTTTAGTGCCTGTAGAACTGAAAATAAATGTATTCATTAATAAATACACTGCAACTTGAGTAGCCAATGCTCAAGTTTACTATAATTTAAAAAGTGATTATTTTTAGCATAACCACACTAGCAAGTTTTGTATATTTCAGCAAAGCAAAGCTTAAAGAAGTTGTAGAGAAATAGATCATTCCTTTTTTGTGTGTTTTAAGAGAGCAATAAATCCTTTCCATAAAGACTATTTACAAAAACGCAAGAGCAACCTTTCTGAGATCAGGGTTTGGGGGTTTTATTTTTTTTTTCCAAAGATTCCACCACATGATAAAAAAATTAAATGAATGTGTATTCCTGACCACATTGATAATGTCACACCTAGAATCTCATCGGCTGGTTTATGACAAGCAACTGCAACGGGGTAAACAAAAAACAGGTCCCTGCACTGGGACAAAGCTCGTTGTAGATTGACTGTATGCTACTAATATTGAAAGCAAGATTTGAAGTAAACTCGTCTGGAATTCAGATCCAACTGAGGGACCAGTGAGAACGACACAGTAAAAGTACACTTGGGTGCAATTTCATGCTGGTGACTTTTTTTCCTATTTTATGCTTAGAGCAGATTTTAAACCAGGAGTTGCATATCCATTGACACACACACAATTCAAAACTGAAGTGACCATTAGCACATTTGTACACACACTTACAGAAATTTAGTATTTACAAATTCTAAACAAAGTTCCATTTTAACAGGTGAAGTCTTTTAACACATGAAAGAAGATAAGCTACTACAAAGAATGCATAACGGGACCACAAATTTTCCACAAGCATATAAACACATGTTTTAAAGTGCTTTCTGGGTGCTTCAGATTAACCCCTTGCAGTATGAGCTGCTATGTAGTGCTGTTCCAGTCAATACAAAATTATTTAAATAATTCCCCTTCAGGTGCGTTGCAAGTTCAAGAAAAATGACGACACTGTTGATGTAAAAGTTTTAAGCTCTACCAACAAAAATGTATACATCACTTCAGATGAAGTTGACAAATACTTTGGTTTATCATAGCTGGGGATAAATATTTGATAGAACAGAAATTGCACCTCTCCACCTTTAAGTTTTTCACTAAAAAAATACCCCAACATAAATTGACAGTATTCTTTGGTAAAAAACAGGACATTTGGCCAGTTTGTGTGTACATCTGTTTATTAAAATAGTCTAAAAGTGAACAAATGCCACTGCTGTACTGTCAATTTACAGGAATAATCATTCCTTACTCAGCGAGGAGTATGAAAACATTAAGCTGAGCAGTTAGTTATATAACAAGCTGAAACACCTTCAGCAACCATTACAGGGGGATCAATAATGTTTTCGAATACTTTTTGCTTAACGTTTATCCTTTATGTTACAAAAACTTTGAAATGCTTTATGCCTGCAGACAAGTCCATTACTTTGCAGTGACTACAGAAACATTATTCAATGGTGTACACTGTTAGGTTTCTGAAAAGCATGGAACAAAAACCAGGGATATAGTGTGCCGACCAACCAATATTCAGCTGCACAGTATTTGTGCATTACCTATACTAAGTACTAAGAAAAGCCCATTAAAAATTCAGTTAACTGCTACACGTTACGTGAATATATAAAAACAGAGCAGATATACAAGTATAACACTGAACATACTGTACTTTATTAGCACAAAAAGCCAGAACAAGGCACAGCAAGCAGAAAAATACATCAATAGAAGGGTTAGTGTAGCATACAAGAATAACGTTTATTGTACTTGCAGCCAAAATGTTCCCTACCTGGCACAGGTCACTGCCATAGAGAAGTAAGTAATAACATACTGTAGCAGCTGGTAAAGAAACTAGGGAGCACTCATAATTGGTACAAAACATTAAACAGGGGTCAGGGCATTCCAACAAAATTTTAGTGCAAAAATGTCTCAGACAGAACTATTTTAAGTTCCATCTCCGATTAAATAAGCAAACAGAACTCAGAATCTTGTTTCCAAGTAATCTGTTGAAACTATAATCAGTGCATATTACTTTAAAACATTTCAAAAAGCGCAAATGGAAATATATTTACAAGTAAAGTATAACAGTACCTGTGAAACCTGACATTTGTTTCAGATATGTCAGATTTTTTAATCTGGTTATAATAATTCAACCACTTGTAATTTTCTCCATAAAAATATCAGACCACTTTAAATAATTAAACACTTTCTCTCCTCATTATTACCTTCCATTGTAAGTTACCAACCGTCAGGCCACCAAATTCTGTTTCAGAAAAAAACACAACTTTTTGTTTCATGGCAATAATCTAATCCTGTGTCCTGCCACTGAATCAGTAATTCGCACTGGAAGGTACTTAACTGTCTAAGACAGTATTACTTTTTCTAACAATGCCACTTAAATCTCCAAGTGTTTAAAATAGAATTACAGTACTGAGCAGGCATATTCAAGTCTTAATGATTAGGAAACCTTATACACTGAGAAAAGCACGATTCATCTGTTAGCATCAAAACACCATTAACTCTTAATGGACTGCTTCTAATGAACTGCTCTTCATTAAAAGAAAATACTCTTATTCACTAGTATTTGGAAACTTGTTTTGTGAGCTAAATTAGCACTTTGAGTAGTGGAAAGTTTTCAAGAAGATAATTTTTAAAAAATACTTCAAATATTAGCAAAAATGCTCCTCTAACAAAGCATTTCTTTATTAGCGTTACATGAATGCCCCATGGAAAATGCCTCATAGTTTCTTCATCCAATTACTACAGCTATAAAAGGGAAACAAAATATTCAGAAATTAGCAAAAATATTTTCATTAGGCTTTAATGAAAAACGTGCAGAATTGTGTCTGCTTATTGTTTCCAAGAGGCATCACAACTTAGTTTGATTAACAGCAGGCAGCATCTGACAGGATACTAACACTCAGCTTAAATAGGATATTGCAGAAAAGCTTGACATTGTTGGTGCGCTCGCTGCAGTTAAACTGTAACACACACACAAAAAAAGCATATTCTAGAAGCTTATTCTGATTTTCATTTACTTTGATTTTATAGGTTCCCGCTCCAGCCATCGCACCCTGACTTTTTGTTTATAGTGATACTCCTTTAGAAAGTCTTGCAACATGGAGGGTAGAGGAAGGTCGTCGATTCCATCATACGTAGTGCACCTGCAGATGACTGCCCGGCAGATATACTGCAGGCTAAAGGGGAAAGTCCTGTTCAGAGAGACAGTAAGTAAGGGTTCAAAGAACATGCAAGAGCTGGGGTCTTTGTAGTGTTCCAGAAGCCCTGTGACAGTGGAGGAGTGAAACACACAGGGATCGTGGGCATCGAAACTAAAGTTGTGATTCCACTGCTCAATGCGTGCGTGCAGCGACCGGTTGTAACGGCGGAAGCTCACCGAGAAGAGGTAGTCCTCCTGCGCAGAATCCCTGAGCAAAAAAGTGCCTTCGGGTTTACCCTCCAGAAGTGCTTCTGCTTCGTAGCGGTCCATCACACCCCAGTAACACGGGTTACCTGTGATCTGAAGTAAGTCTGGCACAAGGCAATGGATGTAATCGATTTGAGTGTGCACTTTCCAAGCCCCTTGCCTGCTGATATGGCCGTGGCTCTCTCCGGACATCTGACGCTGCTTCTGCCTGCGTGACTGCAGACAAAGCGTTGTCGAGTCCTCTTCAGAGTCACAGTTCCCTGGAGGTGTTAGGTTTTTGTCCCCAGTCAGCTCAGTCATACCAGGGGCTAACTTTGGTCCCAATTTATACAACGGATTAACCTGTGCTGTAGCTTCAAAAGTATGTATTTGGGCATTGGGAGGGGGATCAACCCCTTCTTCAATACTAAGTCTACGTCTCTCTCTGAGCCTGTCTTCTTCATCTTCTGTGGAAACCAAGGAAGGATCAAATGTGTCAAAAAAAGTTGAATGAGGACTCACGGGCGCTGTGTGCTGCTTAATCAGATGCCACTTCTGAGCCAGATCTGAGCCTGCAGGAAAAGGGCATTTCTCAAGCATTAGTTCAGAGAGATGGATCTTTCTTTTGTTAGAAAACAGAGGTTTGGACTGTTTACTGCTGTAAGTTCTCATGGGAAAACACAGCCCAACAGTATCTTGTAGGCGCTGTCGCAGGGAACGGCTGCCTACTGTCCTGTTTGACACTGCGTCCATATCATGGACAGAGCTCACCCCATACCTTCTCTCCCTCCTCTGCAAACCACTTCGTGTCCTACCAAATCTTTTCTCGGTATCCAAAGAGCTCTGGGTTTTGGTAGAGCAGGAATGCTTCTTCTTCCCACCCCAAGGAGCATGCCGAGAGTAAGAGTCCCTTCGAGCAAGCCTAGCTCCCGTGGTGACACACGAGTCATTCTCTTTCTCAATGCTTATTTCAACAATCTGAGGAATCTCTGTGACACAGTTTTGGTTCCGCCTTGCCGAATTCTTTGAAGGACTTAAACCTAATTGCAAAGCAATGTTTTCTCTCAAAGGGCTGCTGGGTTGTCGTTGAGCCAAATCAGTTATCTGGATAGCTTTCTCTTTAGCAGATGAACAACTACTGGAGTTCACAACTACATTTTCATTTTGGCTTCCACCCTCATGACTGAAGAGATTCTGGCACCTGTATTTGAAATTGTTCCACATCTTTCCCACTTTATCCATGGAGTACGTTATCTAAATTGAGGAGAAGAAATATTAAATTAAAAATATAGTTTAAAAAAAATGAAGATACTTCTTCAGTTATCAATTAAGTTCTAGACACAAGAAGACTGTTAATTGAACACACTACGTTTGAAGAAGTGCCCTAGAGTTTGTATGGTTATGTGGAAGTGATATGCATCACACCATTTTGTTATTCAAAAAAATGTTTGTAATTTCCCAAACGTTTTCTTCCTGGTGATTTTATTAACTAGCATATCCTCACATTTTTCTGTAGACACATCAGTAGATCTGCATAGTTGTATTTGATGGCTAGGAAATATGCAGTCTAAAATTCTTCATTTTAGGAAGAATTTGTAAGTCATATGTAAGGTACTACTTCCTGAAAAGCTTCCAATAAGTAGCAGTAAAAACAAATCCTGAAAAAGAACTGTTCAAGTCACTCCAAATTATGAAGCTAGTGAAATCCAACAAGGGCACTGCAAACGTCCAGCTAGACCACCTAGAAGCAAAAGTTCTAGCCACAGGTCTGATAAATTCCAAGCTATAACGGAAAAGATTAAAAAATTAGCACAAAATTAGAAATTTAGGGGAAAAAAAGCATTAAGCATTCTTAGATGAGGCAATCTAAGGAGCAATGAGGCAAAGATGAGGCAAAGGACAAGGAACGGCAGTAAGGTATTAGCAGAATTTTAGAATTATAAAGTCTCTGATATATTAATAAAACCCATACATATGAAACATCTAAAAAAAACTGTCTGGTTTTATTACTTTAGATATAAAAGAATGAAAGAGCCCAAGGAGCTTTGCTATCTTTAGTAGGAGCACTTAAAAAGAAAGCAGCTTAGCAGCAGAAACACAATGACAGTGAATCATGACGATACAGTAAAAAGATAAAAACATCAGCAGTGTGTATTCTGCAACTACTTCTTTAGAAACCAAGTCTGATAATTGGAACAAGACTGCCAAAAACACAGGACTGCCCTAGGACAGAGAGAAAAAGGCTAATTCTGTACTAAAAAGAGTCAGGCAATGCCAAGCTAAATTAGATCTAATTAAGTTCTGAGAGAAGTGCTAAACTTAAAGGACTAAAACATGTCATCATATCTAATTTAACTCTTAATGGAAACTGCTCTGTTCTTTGGAAACATTATTTTGAAGCAACATTCCTCTGCTGCTGCATTTCTTTTCTGTTCACATCTAGAAAGGAATCCGAAGCAATGACTGAATGCACTGAGTCTCACGAAATAGGGATGATGACAAGCAAGCAGTACTCTAGTGATCTAGTCTGGAAGTCCCTTAAGACAGAAGCACAGCTGTAAGCCCACGACTTTATAGCAGAATCCAGTAAGACTGAGGAAGAGTCAGAGGTACAGCTTAGACGAAAATCATGAAAGGATAACAAATGTGAAATACCTAACTGTTATAGCAACAGAAAGCAAAAGGAGCAAAAGCTTTCTTCCCCACTTCCTCCTCAGATACTTCAGCCAACCCAATAAGCTAGGCATCTACATCCAATTGCATAAAATAAAACCTTAGGAATTTAGTCTGGATGCAGGGAAGTCAGGGGCAAGTGGGGAAATCAGGCCTTAACAGTCTCTGGAAATTACTGGTAAAAGTTACCTAGAACACAGTGCTAATGACAATCCAAACACCCAAGTAGTCATTAAGGAGGAAGACACTTGCAGAGAAATGTTATACACAGAAGGTGCTATAGAGTCCTGTACATACATAAAAGTGAAAGCATATAAGCAAATGTGCAAATAATGTCTTCCTGATTAAAAAAAATATTCCTAAATTTGTTTGTTTTGGGTTTTTTTTGGTTTTTTTTTTTTTTTTTTGTTTGTTTGTTTTTTTGTTGGAGTTGGCTGGACCAAACTGGGGAACTGGGAGAGTTCTAACAGCAGCAGAGCAATAGTCAGATCACATACAGATTTGTAGAATTATTGCCACCACAATAATCATAGCTGTTTGTGGCATCTCAGAATATCTACACTGACCAGGAGGCAGCATATGTTTGCTGGCTGCTGGTCTGTCAATACAGTGTATATATATGGTTGACTTCAACCCACTTTTCTCTCAAGTTGTATGTTTTTTTCTCTTCCCAGCCACAGAGCTGTTTACAATTTTTGGGAAGGGAAAAGGAAGACAGAGAATATAACCTCCAATCCCTTGGGAAATCAAGCTAGAAAGAGTACACATCTTTGTGACAATGAACTGGAATTACTTTTCTAACTAGTCATATACTGTTCAGTGGTGTCTTTTATTCTAAAATTGCTCATTATTGTTTTTCCCTTGCACTATTAAGTCTAGAATGTTTTTAGACTGTTAGATGGGTGGAAAGTTCTCTACGGTTGCCCAGAAAGCGTCAACAACAAAGAAAAAACAAATAATCCCCACCCACCCACAAAAGCCCAACCATACTGGCTTGACAGACTGTACTTTATAAAAAACTAAATTTAAAAGGTTAACTACTTTTTGTCATACTCAAGAGAATTTAGATATTCTTCTTACCCAGAAAAGCATACGAGTCACTGTATCTTGTCTTGAGAATATACCTCAACATGAACTTGCTAGATTGCTTCTCTGAGCTTCGGACATGGTTACTACAAAGAAAAAAAATGGTATTTTTGTTAGTTGTTAGAGTATCTTTTAATTTAGATATTTACAATTAGCTACTGGTATCAAAGGGATATTTTGTAATTATGTCTTAAGCGTGAACATGGAACTGCCTGCTTATTATATACATTTTAATGCATATTAACATAGACAAAAAGCTTCACAGAACTTCCTTTTTCCACTGACAATATTTGTCAAATGGAGTCCAAGGGAGAACCCTCAAATAAAGCCTTTGAGAACCCAGAGCGAAGCCACAGCACCTGGATCACTGAAGTGCCAGGCACAATGGGCATACTCAGCTCTGTAAAAATGGCTTCTGCACATTTTGGTCACAAGTCCAAAGCAGTGGTTCCCAAGTTGCGGTTGGCAGTGCTGTCAGATCACCTCATACTGCCTTTCCTCCTTGTTTCCAGCTGCTACATCACATCAAAAGGCAGCTAAAAATACACACTTTTCTAATATTACTTTTCCAGGTAAGCAACTGCTGTACTTGCCACAAGGATGTTATATGATTGTGAAGCCAGAGGAATATGAACCATGATTCTAAAAATGGGAAAGCAAATGGAATACAAGACAAGTTCTTCATTAAAAGAGCAGGTCAACACTTCCCTAAAATAATCATCATTGTTTTTCAGAAATCCAAGAGGAGTTAAAGGATTTAGGATGCTCGCCTCCCTGTCAGAAATCTAACATTAACAGGACAAAGGAGAGTAATTTTTTTCTCCACACTAGAACCAACCCCAGGACAGAAATAAGAGTTAACAGAAAATAGTGGGAACTTATGTTAAATCTTTACATGCAAAAGAGAGAAGAAAATATTCAAATATCATGCATATTTACTGGAACAAAAAACTATGGGGTTTGTAGAATTTTAGAAGTAGAATTTTAGAAGTAGAATTTTAGAAGTAGAATTTTAGAAGTAGAATTTTAGAAGTAGAATTTTAGAAGTAGAATTTTAGAAGTAGAATTTTAGAAGTAGAATTTTAGAAGTAGAATTTTAGAAGTAGAATTTTAGAAGTAGAATTTTAGAAGTAGAATTTTAGAAGTAGAATTTTAGAAGTAGAATTTTAGAAGTAGAATTTTAGAAGTAGAATTTTAGAAGTAGAATTTTAGAAGTAGAATTTTAGAAGTAGAATTTTAGAAGTAGAATTTTAGAAGTAGAATTTTAGAAGTAGAATTTTAGAAGTTAACATTCCTAGGCAGAAAATCCAGAGTAATGTCAGAAAAGTACTAAACATATTTAGCTTCCATTGACTTCTATAAGAACTAAAATTGCTGAAATGCTTTAAAAGTTAGGCCACGCTACTACTATTGAAAGATTCCATAAAAGAAACCTTTCCAGGCAGCAACAGAGTTACAAGTACAAAATGAAGATTAACGCAAAAGTACTTTTGCAACTTTAACATTTACCCCCCCTTTTTTTCCCCATTAAGTTCCTAGCAAGTTTACAAACACAAGACAGCAAAACATACTATACTTGGTTCAGAGCAAGACCTTAACAGAGCAAACAAAAGGTAAAGTTGCTAGAATAAGGGCTCTACAATTTTAAATTAAGCCTTACTTAAAGCATTAGGTCATTCTGAAGACATACTTGCATTCCAAATAAAACCAGTAATGCTCTTTTACTAGGCACAGGTGGCAAAGGGGCTGCATGCTAACCATTTTAACTCAGTAGAAGTACTAGAGGTCCCTTCCAACTCTGACAATTCCGTGACACTGAAGCTTATCTTGAAATGTCATGCTTGATGGTATTTAACTTTATACATCACTATTATTCCTCAGTTCTGCTCAGCAAGATGAGCAGTCAATGTACCGCCTGTCACCTCACCATGGCCAGCCCACTAGCTACAGGAGGGAGCAGTTGCTTTGGGAATAATCCTTCCCTAATGGAAAACAGTTTCTTGAATTTGGGTGACTGCCTCAGTTAAATCTATCAACCTTGTGTTAGAATAAAACTTGAGTCATTGCTAAAGTATTTAATATTCAATCTAGTAATTTTAAATTAGTTTAAATCAATGTGCAACAGATGTGTGGTTTCACAGATTTCTTGTGGCATCGGTAAGGTTGACAAAATACAAATTAGTTCTAAACTGGCCCTAAAGCCATCTTGGTTTTACAAAGGAGCACTGCCAGTGGTTACTTCAGCCTAAACAGAAAATAAATTTAGTTCCATCAAAATCCACAAAGTGATTTCATCAATTTGTAGATTTTCTCAGGAAAATTACACTAATGTTCCTAAACCAATCTCTTTTTAACTAAAAAGAATTTCTATCTTAAAAACAACAGTAGTAAGCACCCTACAGGGATTACAGAAGCAGTGAGCCGAAGTACCTTAACACTATATTTCTACTTGCATTAAGTTTAGAGACATTCAAAGCCATGAAGTTTGCATGAGCGTAGTCTTCAGTATTGTGAGTGCACAAATGATGAAACTACAAAGACAGCTCAAAAAAGCATTGGTGTAATATGATTTAAATAAAAGCAACAGTTATAACCTGTTTGCAATCCTGAAATACCACATATTAATAGATCACTGAAAATTCAGATCACTCTTTCCAGAAGCGTCACAAGATCTGGAAAGACAGAGCTTTTCACCTGTGACTTCCAAGGAGGAATATTCAAAGCCAAGGTTGTGCTGTCCTGAAGATAATACACTTGTTTCACTCTCACAGTGCTATTCAACTTAAAAATTAGTTGATAATATTAACTCCTAAGAATGTACCATCTTCACAAAAGCTGAAACACTGCATAATGTATGATACCTTACAAAACAGGTAGAGCATGCTTATTTCAAAAACAAGAATCTACAAGATTCTTTGTTTTGGTATTTCCATACAATGATAGCTTCAAAACATTGAAAGATAACAAGGACAAAACATTGAAGGAAAACAAAACCCAGACAATTCTTACAAGTCAAATATCCCAATAACCTGAAAGGAGAGGTAAGAAAAGGGGAGGGAGGGAGTGTCTCTGCTCCTTGCACACTGTTTAGTGCAATGCTAGCACGAGGATGCACAGACAAGCAGGGTAACACACTCAGTGACACTGTGGCACACCACCTTGATCCATGGAGGAAGCAGTAAAAGAAACTGAGACTACACTTCTAATTGGATTGTTCCTTACTTTGAAATTATTCACTTAGTTGACTAATAATTCACTTATTAGTCAGGAGAGACTCCATTATTAAAGACATTTGCTTCCATTAAGGTATGCTTGCTGAAGAGGTTAATGTCCTATTTGCACATTGCCAAATGCCTGCTATAGGCTACTGCTCCTAGGGATGCTCTAACAAAGCTGCTCACATAAGCACTCCTCAACCTTATTCAGTCAAAATGAATAAGGCTGGCAAACACCTACCGTTTAAAGTAACCCACTTGTGGAAGGAAGAAAAGGCAATACTAAGGATTACAAAGCAATTTCCTCCCTTCCACTACACATACCACAAATAATAAATTACTACTGTAATACTAGAGACAACATTTCTTAAAAAAAAACAAGGAATATGTTGGCTTAAGCAGAACTATGCATTTTTTTCTATACACACACAAAAACAGGCTCACTGTGGACAGCTTGAAGAACTGATTTGGAAGGCTTGAAGGAAGAGGTGGCTGTTATTTTTTTTTTATTTAGACAAGGTTAAGGGGCCAAGTGTCTCAAGTGTTCATGAAAGCCTTAGCAGGGCAAAGTACTACTGGCTTTTTTTTTTTTTCCTATCAGGCTCTGTTAATTTGGAAGTGCAATTGCAAAGGGAGAAGAATCTGAAGGTCTGAACCCTCAAATCAAAACTCAAACCTGCCAAGAAGAGGTAAAGGGTACTGAGCTGTAATTCCACCACCACACAAAATTGGTGCAAGTCAGCACTGCAGCCAGAAGCAATGGCATCAGCCTCTCCCTGGACACCTCTGCTGGTGCAGGAGGTGGTGTACACACCGTGTAGCTGCTCAGTCAATCCACTCAAGTAACTGAGCCAGACTAAAATGAGTTCTCAGAAAAAGCCTCAATCATTTACTCCATCTGTTTTATGACTTCTTTATAAACATTCATGTTAACACAAGGGAGGGGCGGGTGAGGAAGCAGCAGCCAGGGCAAGGTTGCTTCCTTCCACAGCACCACTGGTTTGTTCTGCTCCCCATATTAAGGCTTTAGACTGCTACTTTGAAGAGAAATCTCAATTATTCAGCTGTGGGGCTGTGAATAGAGAGAACAGCACTTTATTTAAGCTGCTGCTTTGAACATTCATGGTAAAAGTTCAGCCACTGAAAACATTTACTTCAAAAGTAAAATGCTGAGTTGGCTTGACACATCCTGCTAAAACACAGGGAAAACTACAAGTTTCAAGAACTTCAGCTGGCAGACTGTCAAGTCAAAGAAAAATAATGATATTTTGCCATTGTTCCAACCTGAAAGTAAGAAGTAATCTTCTCCCCCTCCTTGGTGCAGATTCACAATGAGCAAAAAGCAGACTTAGCTTGGATAGCTGGTGTTCTGCCAGTTTCTTTCCAAGCAGCTACATATTGGTAACTTCAGTTCAAAAATATTGTTCCAAGATATTTTGAACAGTGGGATACATCCTTGTACCCCCTACTAGGCTTTGGGTTTCAAAAAGGACAATGTCAGGACTATGTGTATTCACGTGTTAGATTAGAAAATCCTGAATAGTTACCATCCATTTCTTTTCTTTTCAGAAAAACTAAAGTCCCTGAAACAGAAAAAACATCAATGGAATAATGGAACGTGAACAACACTGAACCAAAAATAGACAGTTGTTTCTGAAGTACTCCTTTCCCTGCACTTACATGAGTCTAGTGGATAATAATACAACCATCATGAACAAAGCTATCATTTCTAATTATATAAGGATCATGGAACTACACATAGCAAGCATAAGTTGCAGATATTAATACAGAAGTAACGTTATATGATCTACTGAGAACTCCATGTACTGGTAGGTTTCTACGGTAGAAGCTCTGGAAATTCAAGACAACCATGCATATTAATTGCAAGTAAAGACACCCTCAAATCATGTAGGCAGTATCCTGATGGGCACTCATAACATGTAAATCCACACAAACAAGACTGAACAGAAGCGGTTTCCTTTAAATTGCCTCCACACACCCTAAGTAGGCAACTCATAACTTCACCTTATTTGAAAAAGAAAAAAACATTAAGTTAGCAAAGTAAAGTACCTGCTATAGAAGAGAACTCTAGGTGACTTGCTGAAATAATGTTTTCTGTACTGCTATGTTTAACTCTCCTCAAAAAGAAGCTGCCAATTTACTTTTTTTTTTAAATTCATGTGGGCCGAATAAATGTTTCCAGTCAGTGTTCAAGTACAGTACAGTGGCAGCCCTTTTGATGACCTCTGTAAAAGCCGTAAGTACTGAAAAAAGTTATGGAGCTCTTCCCTAGCAGGGCAGGATTTGTTTCTACTTTCATGAACGCTAACGAAGCGTATCTTTCTCTTACCAAGTTCTAAAATATACATAGGTCTCAAATTGATATAAAGAGTGATCTAATGGTTATTTGTATGTAATTTCTGGGAGTTCTGAGTTAAGGAAACACATACCTTAATAGCTATGCCTCACTAGAAGCAAAGCAAATTGGAAGCAAAGTTGAAAAGATAGGTCAATCATATCCCACATCCTTGACCAGCTCAGTGGAAACATCCAATATAAGGTATTTTGTAAACAGAGCACTGAATTCAACTGCAAAATGATTATTTTGCAAACAGCTAGTTCCTCTGCTTCTGGGATCAATTTATATTATTTTAACAGTCTTATTTCTTCTCGCTTGATACCCTACATTTTTCAAAACATCAACAGCCTGCCTAATGCCCCTCCCTCCCTTATCCCCCAATCAGCTTACACTATCTCCTTTACACATAGAACTCTTCTCATGCACCCAGCTACTTCCCATGTTTCTATTCTATCTGACCAAGAAAAAGTTCATATTTTCCAATATAAAACTGACACCTCTTAAAATTGATAAAAGGAAAGTTCTACTTGCCTCTCTCTAGTGAAGTATCTACAATGGTGGCTACATAAGGAAAAATGAGTATTTTCCTCATTATTCATTCAATTTGCAAGACGTTAAAAAACCACACCTTTTTTTCAAATTTGAGTGAAATGGACCCAAAAGTTCAAAGTTTCTAGAATGACAACTGAGGAGTGACAGCTTAAGCTGTGATTTCTCTGGAACTGCAATTAGAGAACTCAGTGTTAACCTGAAGATTAAATACTGCTACATGCACTTTATTAATGATCTCTTGCACTGTGAGTGGCTCAGTTCATAAATTTGCCATTTCTATGGAAATAAAAAGCCTATTGAGGTTTTATGGATAGTATCTGCATTTTGTGTTCACTGCTAACATTACTGGAGCAAAACACTTGATAGGAGCAAGGTCATGCACACATGTAAAAGACAAGAAAACTCAGGAAAATTCCACAACTGAAAATCAGCTTCTCTTTGCAGCAACAAAAATGACTTGAAATGTTTAAAAATATCAAACACTAAATTGCAATCTAAAGGACTACTATATTAAAGGATGACCTGTGAATTGGTCAAGCTTTCTTGTGCCACTGCAATACTGAAGAGTGATTGAACTTCAAGCTACTGGAAAGAAAACTGCTGGACCAGCCTGGTGTCATACACAGCTACAGCTACGCTCTGCATCAAATAAAAGATGGCCTGGGATGGACAGTTCTGACAGCATCCACAAATTTATAAAGTGACCTTCATAATGACTTAACTCCCAACTTGCACTCTTTCATGGGAGAAGTTTGACAAGTAAACCTTACCACCGTAGCACCCCCGGCAATCTTAGATCAGTTTCTGTATAAAACACATTTTCATAAACTAGAAGCATATTTGACTAACTGCAGAACGAGACCAGAGGATTTAACCTGCAAAGTATTTGGCAAGCAAAGAGTTAAAACCCTGTCTAAGACTACCCCACAGCTGCTGTCAGCAGTCAGGCTTGTCAAGAGAAGCTCTGGGCTGTCTTGACAAGACTAATTGGCAGCAAGCACCTGGTTCCCCAGGCTGAGCCGGGGTAGGTAAAAGAATACAAACCCTGCAAAGAAGAAGGAGAAGGAGCTGGAAGGCTGCCAGTAAGTCTAGCCTGTTTCATGTTTTCACTTTGATCCACAGGCAACTTTGTCCTAGACTATACCCTGTTAGACCTATCAGAAACATTTTTCTGCAGATTTCCAGCTGAAAGGAACCCATGATTTATGGTTCTGTACCTGTGAGCTCTGCCACTGAGGGCCCACCAAGCCTTGCTGTGCACGGTCTCACTGCGGTACAGCCAACTGCAACAGCAACACTATTATTAAATTGCAGTGGAACCAAAATTTTGGTTTTCAAATGCCACCAAAAATTAGCTTAAGGGCGTTATTATAACTTTAAAATTATTGGCTAATATGCCAGATAATCAAAACTAAGAATGTCCTGGATATTTTGTATATTGGACATACAAAGCATGAGCAACGACAGCTTACGATACATAGCAAATTACAGCAAGGGAGGGGGGGAGGAGTAAATAAAACAACAAACCAAACATTCTGGAAACTAACTAAAAGTGGGCTACAGAGGAATTTTAAGTGGGACTTCCAGAAGTGTGAAAAGACACTTAAAACATATTTTGACCTCTACTAGAAATCATGATTTCACTGTATTTGAAGCTTTCTGAAATTTTACCCCTTGTTTTCTTGCAACACTAAAATTCAAGTAAAAAAAAATTAAAGCATTAGCCTTGCAGGTTCAGCTCCTGAGGTAGGGAGATTTTTCTTAGGAGTAAAGGAAAAAAATACATCAGTTTCTTAGCTTAGGAGAGTTTTATATATTATGGAATCAGCTAATGTATAATTATATATACACAAAGATAAAAAAAATATATAAATGACATCAATATACTTCAGATTTTTATTTTTGTGTGAGACAGTATATAGTCAGAAGTCAGAACAAAATTTCTTGAAAGGAAAGCACTCAGCAGACACTTTATGCCTCTGCCAAGCTTCACGTTTTAGGCATTTTACTTTCAGTTTGCTAGTCAAGAATTCTAACAATGTACAGTAGCACCAATATTTCCGTAACTTCAATAACTGGAGACTTATAAGTGTTAAAAGGCAAAGTCAGTACTTGTACACAGTCTCTCTATGAAAGATGTTTCAATCAATAAGCGTCAATGCATAATTATGGTGTTTGTAAAAACGGGAGATTGTAAGGGAGCCGCTTGACAGTCAAACCACTGGTATGACTCGAACAAACTCAGCCCAAGAGCCATGGAGTGTGTTCCTCTGCTTTTAATTGAACACATTATGTAACAATTGCACCGTTCCTTTAACTGGTAGTGATGTTACTAATATAAAGTATCCATTAGCAATCTTTAAAAAGAAAAAGCTCAGGGTAATGAGATTGTAAATTACTAAATTTAGAGTTACTGTTCTAACAATAACAAAAAGGTTTCTTATAGTGACAGCACAGTAAAGGATTCAGCTCTTCACAAAACCTGCTCTCCTTTTGTATTCTGCATCTTTACACAAAGAAGACTCATGAGTAAATTTATAGGCTCTCTTGGTCTCTACTTATGAGCAAGGAGACTTAGGTGTTTTTAAATTTAAAAAAACAAAGTAACAATTTTATTGTGTCACGCAAAACCGGAATGCCCACAATTCAAAACATAGTATCAGAATGTACCATAAAAGCTTCAAGCAAAAAATCTAACTCTTCACATTGGCAACAATGTAACACTATGACTATATGCACAGGGTTTGAATTAGTGAGACTGAACTATCATTGACAAAAAAATCAGGTCTGTCTTTCTTCTTAAGAGCATCTATTGCCTCAGTCCATTCCAACTGAGGTGTTAACCACATTACTATGTTGCTATCTTAACTTTAGGGACCTGAATCCTATTCCACAGTAAGAAGCAAAGGAAGTGATGCTTTTTGACAAGATGTAGCTACATCTTCCTCCTGGGCCTTACATAATGCAGTCAGTTACATCAAAATTATTTGAATGAAAAGCTTATCCTAGCAAAAAACCACCTCTGTATTTTAAGTAAGTGAGCCCCCACAGGATGAGATTTTTTTAAGAAAAATGTACGTGTTTGGCTAGCTCCTAAATTCTTCTGAAAATAGAATATATAAATGCTTTGCCTTTTCATCTATCTAATCCTAAAGCTGACTCCAGTTTTCACTAAAGATTGGCGCACCAACTGAGTCATAAACCAATAAACCACTGGTTAGCTAATGTGCATCCCTATTAATCAACAGGAAAATGGCTTATCTGAAAAAGGCAACTCATTAACCTGTGATGCCATGCTAATACCCATAACAGCTCATTCATATTAGAATGTTGCCAAGTATTTATGGACTCCTGTCTGATATGGATAAATATATTATAGGCTGCAGGAACTGCAAACAAATGAAGTAAAGGAACAGAAGAAAAAGAAGAATCTTTACAACAGCACTACCAGCCGCAGGATAAAACTAATCATACTCTTTTGCCCTTAGTCAGGTCTATGAAAGCAGAGATTCAGTTGTATGTATGGGTTAAGAGACTGCATTTTGCACAAAAAGAGTTTGCAGTATCACATAAAACTGAGCAAACTTAAATCACACAATGATTAGTGGGTGACAAACTTGTGCAAGAGCAGGTATTTAAAACCAACCAAACAAAAAACCCCCACAAAATCCCCCAACCCACCACAAAAAACTGAACCCCAAAATACAAGGGTGACAAACTAAGTGATCAATACCATCTCAAGCATCAGCTTGAGATGATAATTTACCATTTCCTGCATGAAAGGAACAGAAGAATATAGTTCTTTCTAGGTTGTTTCTCATTAACAGAATTTAGCCATATACAGGGCACCCAAAGTGTGATAGTCCATGATAACTAACCTACCATTGCTTTGCTGCTATTAAAAGGGATGTTCCTTCTTACCTCCCACCCCTTTGCATCACGTCGAACATTCATCTGACCTCTATTTTGACTATAAGCTAATAAACAGAAGCACCAGACACTCAAGCAGCCCTTCAGCTAGGAAAAAGCAGCCAGAAGAGACAAGTGACATCATAAGGGTCGGAGAAGCTCCAGGGTCTTATGCAAACAGAGAAAGGAAGAACTCTCTCCACCAGCAGTAGTGAGCTGTTAACACTGGTTTACCCATTTCTGTGAAACCCCACAGCTTAATGTTAAACCAGATTCTCTTTATACCACGAAACACATTTTATTAACACAGGCTGCCCAGGGAGGTTGTGGAGTCCCCTTCTCTGGAGATTTTCAAGACCTGCCTGGATGCAGTGCTGAGTAATGTGCTATAAGCAATCCTGCTTTGGCAGGGGAGTTGGACTAGGTGATCTCTAGAAGGTCCCTTCCAACTTCAACAATTCTGTGAAAGTCATGATTGTGCAGCAAAAACATAAAATGCAGACTTGAGACTAGAAAAATACTGTAAATTTCAGAAGATCCAGGAGCCATAACACTCTTATCAGGAAAAATGATTAGCATAAAAACACAAGAACTGTTCCTCTTCATTTTTTCAAAGATGATTCAACTGCTACTTAAAATACCAGACAATCTACATAAACATTTTCAGGAAGACAGGGACAACTTGATTAATCAATGAAATCAGGAAGCTATGATCCTTAAGTATCATCCATGATGAAAAAAAAATTTGATTCTTGATGTAGAAATACTAAGTTTCTCCCATTAAGAGACATGCGGCAATTTCCACATCTTGCTACTGTCACATAGCAGCCAGGAATTCCTGATGGAAAACACACACAGTGATTGCAAGAATGAGAATTCCAAATTCTCATTCATAGAGGAAAACTAAGACATTTTCTTGAGATACCCATGACCCAAGCCAGAGCTTGAGCACACCCCAAGCCCTTAGATAAAGCTGAAGGGTCTGAATAACTAAAACCAGTTGTGCAACTCCAGACAGATCTCAAACTCTTCTGCTATAGATTGTATAGTCTAACAGTCAGATGGGGGGAAGGAGGAAAACATCAGAGAACACTGTCTAATGTTTGAGCACACGTAAGACTGCAAATTTCTGTTAACACTGGCATCAGTGGCACATACACATATAGCACTAATCTGTAGGTAAGCTAAAACCCATCACGATTCGAAGGAAAATTAATATTTACCTTCAAAAGCATTCTGATAACCAACCAGACTGGAACATCTTTCAGCAAAATCTCTCTCATATACTGAACGGATGCGGAAAGAAACCTGCTCAACCAGGTACTAACTTACTGGGAAGTTCATGTTGCTGCAGAGGGCTCTGATGCTGGTTCAGAGGAAGAACCGCAATAAATCTCAGTGAAGGTTATCTTACACAACTTCAAGTGGCTGCATAATTGACATGGATTTTGCTACAGGGAAAACACATTTTTAAAAGGGTACTTAAAGCTGTACAGTGTCAACAGGCAAGGCCATCTTTCTTATAGCTTGAACTAGCCATCTCAAAAGCAGCACAGAAATTCAGCCTACTTGGTGGGCTTAAAGTTTTCCCAATAAGAGGGACATGCCTTTGAAAACATTTTTTCCCCCCCTTTTTTTTTCTATTTTTAACAATTATTTATTACCATCACCCAATGCTTCCCATTATCAGTCCATGTTCAGTGGCTTTCTCATTTGGTCTGAATTTTACAGGCCTGGCAGTTACCTAAAATAGTTCCTTGAAGTTGTAGGAAAAACGTCCAAGAAGTTGTATTTCATCTGTATTTTCTTAAAAAAAAAAAAAAAAAACACCAAAAAAAACCAACCACCATCTCCTCTTATAAACTCAGGAAGTGTGTGGAAGATCTTCTGCTATGCTTATAGCAGTACAGCCAAACAGTTTGGAACTCCTGAAGGAAAAAAACCCCTTTAGGTTCATTATCTCAGTAGTCTTCCCAGATTTTATTTATTATTTAAGGTCTCTAAAGAATCAGATTGAGCATTTCTGGATCACAGTCACAGCAGCCAGTACTGACCAAAAGCGTATACCGTACTAATATGAAGTGACTGTGTAGGCTTCCTACAGCCCAGTTAAATGTTAGTATGAAAAGTGGCATCTTTGTTATGCTCAAAACTAACATATTTGTTTGCATACAGAAGTTGTCAAGCTTTAGCCGAGGATGGATCTCTCATCTTCTCTAAAATAAGTTTTCACAGAGTCAAGAGTACAGGTGTTGGTAGGAGTCTAGAGGTACTAGGGAGCTGACGGGACAAGAAAGTAGGAGGAACGAGAGCATGATTCTGGAGCTGACACGTGCCAGGGCTGTCTCACAGAGATTTTCCACCTGGCTTTGTACCCTAAGACCGCTCCTCAACCCCTTAATTAACGTGGAACAATTCTGGTTCTCAGGTTCTGCACAGCTCACTGCAGTCCAGAGATGCACTTGAAAGAAAAATCCTTCTGAGCACACAGAGTGCAGACAGTCTCCAGGGAATTCCACAAAGAAACGCTGCCGTGTCCAGATCACAAATTTTCAAAAGATAATTGGCTCAATTTTGGCAGATTTTCATACAAAATGTAAACATTAGAGCTCAGCCAGAGGTCATCCACTGACAAATTTCAAGTAGATGTTCCAGTTCAGAGATGCACTACAATATTTCAAAGAAAAGACTGCCATAAAAAAATGTCACTGACAATTATTCTAGTTTTGTTTCTGAAAACAGATGGAAGAATTTTGGCTGAAAGCTTTAAACAAAACAAGGCATAAAGTATTTCAGCCCAAGATTAGAGTTGAGCAAAGTTAAAAACAACTGAATATAGCATCTCTTAGAAATTTTCTAACACCTCCTATTATCTATGGAGGTAAGAGATGAAGGAAGAACAGGAGTGGGAACAATGACTCATGTGTGAACTCCCATTCTCACCTATGCAGCAACACACTTCACTACAGAGGTTTACAGCTGCGCAACAAAATAGGAGACTTTGTCAATGACACAGAATCACAACTACTCAAATTGTCCATTAAGAGTTTGCAAGATGGGTGAACAACTAGATACTCTCCAAGTTATTTGTGGACAATGTCAGGCTCAGTGAAATGAGAGAGCAGGATGATCCAGCAAACACAAATAAAACATAAAACTATCTTCCTCTCTAAAAATTCCAACTATTTGTTTACTCATTGATATCAGGTAACATTAACAGTCTATGCCATCTTGTTTTTTCCAGAAAACATTGTGCAAAAGGCAAATCAGAGTGACCTTTGCAAACCTCAGAGATACTATGCTGAATTAGAAGACTTAACAGCCTTGATCTTGTATAATGGTATACTCCATCCTAAGAGTACTGAGTGGAGGCAGCAAACAAGAAAGCAAAGCAACGTGGACATACATAGAAGACAATATTCTCTGAAATTATTACAGAAAATGGAGAACTTAGACCCAAAGGACACAGGAGCCAAGATAAGACCCCTCCTAGTCTGTAGAGGGGAAAAACCCACCTTAACAGTAAGAAAACACAATGACCACAAGATGTTTTTCTTCACTTCTGACTCTCTTCCAAGCAGTCCTGGACATCCTATTTCACCTCAAATAATACAAATAAATACAGAAACAGTCATGGTCACTAACTCATTACTTCCAGTTACTATTGCTCAACTTCCACTATGGGCAATTTAAAGCTATCTGAAGTATCATGAGAAGACCACTACACACAGTCAGCCTAAAATTGGAATGTTTGGAATATAGCTACACCTGGTCCTAAATTGCACCTTTGTCCAAATACTGGTTCTTTGTTGTTGAGGTTTTTGTTTGTTTTGGAGATGTTTCCCCAACAGATTTCCCCCTACAACAGATTTCCATGGTCATATATTCCTTCTACCTGATGGCAGGGGAGAAGGATGCAAAAGCAGCAATAACTGACAGCATCATTGTTGGCACTATGGTACAGCCCATGAACCCCACACAAGTTTGGTCTCACCACCACCAGAGGTTGAGCTACTACTGTCATGCTGCAAGTTTCCGCCCTGCACGCTCCACACACATAAAACTTGATTTCACCTCCTTCTCCTCCCTCTCTAAACAAACCACTCCTTTCTATGCTGCTCCTCATCAAGAAGGCTAAAGTATATCTTTTTTTCTGTGCACTTCCGTACAATAACCAAAATAGATAGTTTAGTTCTATCTACTTAATTCCTGCGTGTATAGGATAGGTGTGCTTGCAAAGCCTTTTGAATAGCAGTTTTCTACAAACATTTGAGGCCCAGGCTTAGCATAAAGGCATTTAAATATCTATGCTGCCTTGGATGTTGAAGTACAATCACTTCCATTTAGAGCTAAACACATGGTTCAAACTCCAAAAATCAGTAAAAAGATTATAAAATACACACGCAAAGCTAAATGAGTAGGAAATCCAGAGGCACCGGATTCATCTACGCTTAAGGGATTTGCAAATGGTGCTTTTTCAGTAGGCCTACCTTGGAAGATTTTGTAACAGAGCAGTAACTTTGTAACACAGACATTCTTTTCCTGATTTCACTTCCATCACTATCCCAAATTAAAGACCAGCATTTTTGACAACACAGCTGTATCTGTAACACCACCACCATTAACTCCTGCTCTACACAAACCATGAGGGTTTCTGACAGCACAGTAATGACAACTAAGATCAAGACTACTTTTCCATATTAATAACACCCCACTACATTTGCAAAGTGTTTCCCTCCAGATCATTCCTCATACCACTACTACAGTGCTTTTACAAAAGAAAAGGGCATAGGAAAACTTAAAGTGACTAATGAAACTGCCGAACTAAAATACCCTTTGGAAGAGAGGCATCAGCTGAATACTGTCATGCACTATTCAACAACTGAAGTACATCATCCTGCTGCCACAGAGCACCACTGTTGCCTCCTCAGCCCCTCCAGAACATTAAAGCAGCACACATACACCAGCAAGGTAGAAGAGAAGAAATTCTGTTAGGTAAGGTGTCAGCATATCCTTAAATCAAACTCTGTTAACTTACTGTCCCCTCTGAATTCAGAGTAACTTGAAGAAAGGCAGAGTACCATGCTTTAGAGATGATAACCCCATCTTGGAGGCAGCAGGCTTTAAAAATGCCTTGTTTCTAGGAGTAAAAATTAGAAAACTTGCACAAAATTGCGATCTCTTTTACAAGAAGGCCATACCCCTATAACTTTCTCATTAAATTAAACCAGTTTTATACTTCCTTGAGCAACAGCTCACAGTAGATCTACAAATTACCTACGTAACAGAGTTTTGAAAACCTTACTAGCACCAACTCCTATGTTTGCCTTTGGCACAAAAAAGTTTGACTCATTTTTATGTTCAATTAATCCACAGTCACATTCTTCATAGAAAGACTGCTGGAAAAACTCAACTTGCTGGAAACAGTAACTATTATTACTGACCCTCTTCAAGTCAGCCAAAATTAAATTGCAAAGTAGATTTTTTGGCATTCGAGCTATAATTTAACGATACAAAGAAAAGCAAGTCTGTGAGTAACAGAAGAAATGAAGCCCAACATTTGTGAGAACTCAGAAAATGAGATACAAGTGGTGAGTTACAGGAAAAAATTGAGAACTGACCCTGAACAAGATTAGCCTCTTTCTATATTTCTGCTGCATACCAAAAAGGGCAAAACTATTTCTGTGCATATTTCTGCTGAATCAAACTTTCATCAAACAAAGTATTAAGAAAGATGAAAACAATTTTATCAAATTTTGTAACATGTGACATGGTTTAGTGATGGTTGTTTTGTTGTTTGTTTTTTTTTAATCAGAGTTAGGTTGATGGTTGGAATAGATGATCTTCAAGGCCCTTCCAGCCTAGACAATTCTATGATTCTATGACAATGAACAAATTGTATACCACAGCTGTATGGCATTTTGTATCCTTACACAACAATATTCTATTTTCTCCACAATTTTCACATTTGCTTTACTCACTGTTCTCTGGGATTATAAGGAAAGAAAAAAAATAATCTTAGTGCCTCTGTATTTCTCCGGAAAATAGAAAATGCCATTGCAGATATCCCGTTAAGAAACTTGTGTGAAATTATACGTGCCTCTGCCAATGAAACTGGCAAATTGAGACCCT
Organism: Calidris pugnax; assembly: GCF_001431845.1. Classification (NCBI taxonomy): domain Eukaryota; kingdom Metazoa; phylum Chordata; class Aves; order Charadriiformes; family Scolopacidae; genus Calidris; species Calidris pugnax. The sequence goes on along the minus strand of NW_015090922.1, from coordinate 12,552,943 downwards.
TTTCACTTATTACAGGCTTTAAAACAAATACAAGGATGACATTTCTCAACCATGCATAGATATACTATTAGTATGCCATGTTAACTTTACTAGCATCAAGACGATTGGCTTATCGTGGTACAAAATTGATTCATCTCTCATATTTGACTAAATTTAAAAAAAATATTATACAATTCATGGGGTATGTAGATCTTTTGCAGTCTTTGTTTCTACTGCTACACAGTCAAAATAGTGAATTATTTGTATAACTGAAACAAAAGGCGATTTCGTAACATGGTAGTTTTTGAGCCTATACACAAGAACTTACAGGACTAAGACCAAAGTCATTTATGCGTCAAGAACCATTTACAAAATAGGTATAACTGCAAATCTTCATCTTATCTACTGTCATCTATGTTGCTCAAGAAGAGTATTTTTTACCCAAATAAACCAACTATATTGCTGAAAACAGGGCTGCAAAGTTCCTCTGGAGCTCACTACCAACAAGGATGTCCAAATATCAGTTAAGTATAGACATCCCTGAAAAAGTAAACTGATGACACATTACTACGCTAATTTTTTCCATTCTTAAAAACCTGACCAAAAGTAGTTGCAAAAAAAAAAAACCAAACAGCATTCACCAAAAAAAATACAGCAGTGATCAACAGATGTGGGGAAGGGACGAACCAAACCATGCACATAAGCAGTGAGATTTCACACTTTCAGACCACTTTAAAGTTAGCCCCTAGAAGCTGGCTTCTAGACCTAGCCCTGGAAACAAGTATAAGTTTAATCAACAAAAAGTCAGTTTTGTCTGATTTATATACATTTCTATGATCTACAGCAGAACAAAATATTTTTCCAAAACCATATGCCATACTAAATCTAAGTCCATACCTTAATCTAAAATACAAGAAGATTACTCCTAGTTCTTAAGACACAAATTGCTCTACTGGTCTGGACCTTCAGGGCCTTAACCTCATTTATTCTGTTCACAACTGTTCGACAAATATCAAACTAAAAAACTTGTTCAATGCAGTGATAATCAGTCATCCACATAAGCAACTCGAGTTATAGATGAATGTAATTACTTGATAGTTTTGAATTTTAGTCACATTCCTTCTGACAAAAACACTGAAAATCCTTTAACAGATGCTTCATTCCCAAAGGACTTTGACAGAACAAAACCATGTCACATGCATATAAGGACTAACAGTTCTACCAACAAAAATGCTAAATCCTCTAACAGATGCTTCAGACCCCAAGGAATTTGAGAGAACAAAACCATATCATCTGCACGTGAGAACTGACACTGGTCAACCCAGACTCTTAAGGCAAAGCAGTTTTCTCACTTCTCTTAGCAGAACTGTATCAGCATTATAAAAATTAAAACTTCTGACAGATTCCCAGATTTTCTCTTCTAAGTTCCAGTAAAAGGAGACAGTGGATCAACAGGTCAAAGACTCCTTGTATTTATTCAAATAAATTTTGCCAGAATACAATTCAATGGGCAATAAAAATATCTCTAGAATATAGACTACCGTGTGGATTTATAGAACTTGCAAACATTATAATTGAAACAAGAACGCATCATAGAAGACCATAAAAGAAGTTATTCTAGAATTGTTACACTGGACAACTAATTGCTAAGTCATCTTTATAATTAAGAACAAAAAAGAATTTTCATCCTCAAAGCAAACTGGAATTAGAAACTCAGTATTTCTACAATTTTACCAGTGCACAATACATTAAGTTTCCAGAATAAATGTAGATTTATCCAAAAATCCATTTCAAACATTCTCTTCTAAAGATATCTACGTCATCAAAAGAAACCAACAATCACAATGTCATAATCCAAGCTGGGACAGAATTATCTCAATTGCCAAACCAGACCATAAACTAATAATGTCAGCAAATACTAACATGTAGACAAAGCACTCCTGAAATACAGTAATGGGACAGAACATAAGAATAGCCCAGACCATCAAAGGGTGCACCTAGTAAAAAACCTGCCCGGCCAACACACGTGGCTCAGGAAAGAATACAAGAACCAGTGAACTATTTATTCCCGCATCCTTGATATCATCTCCCAGAGTCAGTAGTTTGCAGTTCAGGGCCTTAAACCCAGAGGTAGTACCTTTGTACTCTCCAAGATTCTATTAACAGAAATTTTGATCTCATAATCTTTATCTAAATTATTACATAGAGTTTTGTCTTATATCTGTAACAACCAGATGCCTTGTCAAATTTCTTGCTTCCATAAATAAGGCATCCAGACCTTAAGGACAGTAATTATGAGGAACTTCTTGAGTAAATAAACCACATATATTATTGAAGATAAAGCTGGTCTGATATTGAAACTTTAAATCCAATTTATATGTAACTCTACTCAGCATTGTAACTATCTGCATTAAGGTCTTGACTTATTATTAATAAACAAATAAAGTAAAATCAAAGCAGACCATGTTTGTTGCCAAAGTTTTAAAGAATGTCAAATGTCCAAATAAGTTAAGCTGCTAGGGAGAACTTGCAGAAATACCTGGTGAGATTTTGACAACAGAAACTTTGCTCACTGGATGCAAGAGATCCTTCTTACATTAAGGATGTGGTTTGATGAGACAGACTTAAAAGAGAACAAGACACTGCAGTTTGAAGGGACAGCACACCACCATCACCCCTCTGCACCCCCTGGCTCCATCACACACCCCAGCCTACTCTCCTAGGCCAACACCAGCACCCAGCTGGTCTCCCTGGCAAGTCAGTATCCCTCAACAAGCCATTATCAACTAACCCAGAAAAGAAAGGAGAACACCTTGGATTAAATGAACTGGTTGAATAAAAAAAAAAATCAAGAAACTGTGTCAAAGAATCTGGGGACTTCAAGCGCGTAATAATGTGGGTACAATTTAGGACAGGTCAGACAACAGCTTTATTAACTACGATCACAGTGAGAGAAGACTGACAGCATCTCTTTGATCAGAGACCAAACCCGTATACTATTTCGGAAAAAGGAAAGAAAAAGCAATCACTTCAATGCTAACAAAGCCAAGTACCCATCCCTGCGAGGGATGGACTCCTTAAATCCCTTGCTAAACAACCACAACTCTAAGGAGGACACAAGCAGTAAATAACATGACAATATGTAGAGATGTCTCTTGCTGGAGCCTATAGAAGTGGCACACCCAGAATTACCCTAGCTCAGAAGTTGGGAGTTGGAAACAATCACAGACTGCTACCTTTTAGTTGAAAGGAATGTTCTCTTAGTGAAGATAACCTATCAATCTTAAGTATTAATAATTTTATCACCACAACTGTTTGGCAGCTTAAAAATGCATAGTTATTTTCCTCTTTCGTGCCATGAGTAAGACCAATGAATGATAAATGAAATCTAACAAATCTAAAATACTGCAAGACACAAGCAAATAAAAATTTTAACTTATTGAGCAAGTTTTAAATAAAAAAAACTTTTTTCGATAAAATTGTTGGTTTGACTACTCATCCAGCACATCTGAAGTAATAAACTACAAACCAATTTTAAAATACTATTTATATATTTAATTGAATTCCACTTTCTATCCAAGTGAGGTTTAACATATGTTTTAAAAAAAAGTATGCAATTCACCATTCCCCAACAGAAATGTGAAAATGAAAGATCTAAGAAAACAAAGCACCAACTAAGCAGTATAAGTGTTTAACCAAATCTACCACACCAAGATTCCAGTCAACTGAAGAGTAAAGATAATTTGCAGTCTAAAATTAATTCACTTTATCCATATGCTACTTCAAAAGAGTAAGAGACCTCTTGCTGCACTAGTGGAATGATTAAAATACTTCCTTCTTCACAGAGGCCAAATGTAAGAGCTCTCCAAAACCATAGTTCAGTATTGGGTACTTTTTCCACAGGCAATAAATCAGACTCTGCTGCACAGGCCTTACTGCAAAACCAAAACCCTAAGGTACAGAGGCAGAGTATATAGTTATATATATAAAAGCTGATGTACCTAAGCAGACAGAATTCAAGGTATCAGAAGTTTGAGACATTTTGGATATGGAAGTCTGGTGTTCAAGTTCTCTTTGAGTAACACTTGCAGGTCTGCCCTATAAACATGTTCATCCTTAGCTAGCCAAGTTCCATGAACAAAATTAAGTCAAACTGGCATAAGAACCACTAGAACCTAAGTTCTCGTTATTTAAAGCCAAATATTCTAAGATATTATCTCAATCTGTTTTTATCACAATCTTGATCAAGCCTAATTCATTCAACTGTAATCCTTGAGTCTCCACTAGCCTAATGGAAATATGTAAAAGGTGCCAAGTGCCAGACTTTTTTATCCCAGAATTACAATTCTTAATCCTGTGATTGACATTTGGGCCCCGAGCAATGAGGCCCAAATGATTTCACCCGGGAGCCAGGCTGACTGTTAAATTACAATCAGAATTCATTCTGCTGAGGAGGAACAAAAATGTTACAAGATTTAGTATTGCAGAAAAACGATTTTTGATTGTTTTTACTGTACTTAAATTTTTAAGCAATCTTTCAATTTTCACCTCTGTATATATAGTCCAATCAGAAATCACTGAAGCACTTCCAAACACTGTAAAAGCTTCTTTATGCCTGTAAGAAACTGGTACTCACCACAAGTATTGCAATATGTACTGCAACACAACAATATTCTAAGAATGCTCCATGCATCTTCAACAATAAAGAGAATATTTATTATAAAAACCTGGAATTTACAAAGAGACCTTATGCACTGCACGGAATTTTTTCTTATTCTGCTGCAGCAAAAAGAAAAGCAAATTCCTGACCTCTTTGATTCTTCAACTACTGTAGGGAACCAAACTTTCACAAGAAAGGACTACTGGTTTAAATACTTCAGCTGATAACATAGTACACAATCAAGTAGTATCCAGCTAGCCAAGAACACACCGTATAAGGCTACATAAAGAAAATACTTCAGAGTCCTCAAGAAGTATTACTTATCTGGGCAGCCTCCATCTCCCCCTCCTTCTTATCCCAATCTTTCAAAGATAGGCTTTAAATGTTTTGCAGCTGTCCAACAGTAACGCTGAAGAATTCAACAACCACAACTCTGTAAAAGCACAGGGTGAAAAGCAACTACCACGACATCCAGGAATTCAGGACCAGTTAGAGATCCAGAAAAGGTTCCTGATTGCAAACCTCTTTAACAAAATCTGGATAAGGTCCCAAGAGCAGATAAACCTGTAAAATTACTCTTTCTTCCTTCCAGATAATTCTTCAAATGAGTTTCTACCATATAAACTAGTGCAGACTATGCATAACTACACCGTGCTTTAGCCAACCTCTCTCACAGCCAAAAATATCAACCACCACCACTGCACACATTTTCTTACCGAGATTTTCAGAAGGTCTGCATAATCTTATAACCATGAAGTTAGTGAGCCATTTCATATTTCCTGAAACTAAACTGCACATTAGATGATTCACCAATTAGTGTATTCATGAAGCTTTAAAAAGCAATCAAAATTTCATTTTTGTTGAAAAATTTAACAGAGATGTCCAGCTGTATGCATGAAGAGAGCATGTGGGCTTTTCTCCTTTATTTAACTTAACTAACAGCTACGTTAGCTGGTGAAAAATATTCAGTGTGTCAGAGTTAATTTATAGAGCTGACAAAGTATAAGGGCTCCAGAAGGTATAGCATACATTTACTAAACTTTAAATACAATATTTTAACTAGATATAGCTCAAAGATTAAAATAAGCTGTCCAACAACCAAACCACACAAATACATTGCATTTCAGGGCACTTCTTATTCAATGGAGCAATGGCATGTTTGCTTCAAACTAGTGCATGGGTTAACAGTATCAGAAAAGTTGATAATCCTTCTGACCCCAAACCCCACGAACCAAAATGCATTTTTTAAAACTAGGTAGATATCTTCAGAAGACAACAGGCATCTCAATACAGTGCAGGCCCTCATCTGATGGAGGGGAGGCACTGTCTATTGCTCAACACAACCAAGCCTTGTGCCCTTAATGAAGCCTCTAGGCATAAATACCACAACATAATACTAAATGCTAATTTCCCCTTAAGGTTGAAGAAACTACCAAGCATAGCTCTTGGGGAAACAAAAGGCAAGGAAATCAGCCTAGAATAGAGAGCTCCTCAAGAACTACTAAACGAGCCAGCTTATTCCAATATTTTGAAATAGGAATCAATATTTTAGGAGTTTATGGTTAAGCCTTTACATCAAAGTTTTTTTCTTTTATTCTACAAAGTCAGGAATCTACATTTTAAGGAACAAAAAGGTATCCTGTTTAGATTCTACATTTGTTTTCACTATTTGTAACAGGAAATGAAACATCACCACTTTAAATCTTAAGAATAGAAAAACCCACTGTATGAAAGTTACATGGAGTCATCTGAATCCCATGAAGTATTTACCAAAAATCAAGCTATTTAGCAACAGGAGGCTATCACAGGACAAGGTGGTTTACAACTATTAACAGCAATCATCACTATCCTTTGATTAGACCAAAATACATCTCTTACTTAACTTTAAACATAATGAATGAGACCAGAAAAATGCATGTTATACCATCTGGGTTATCAGCCCATCAGCAAAACATATGAATTGCCACATCGAATCCAATGAAAAGTCATGTCTCTAGAACCTTCCCACAGTCACAGGTTTCACATGTTTCAAAGAAGATTAAAAAAACCCTTTCTAATAGAATACAGTTGATTTCTAATCCCTTCCATCTGCTCTCTCTTAGATGTACCTGCCACCATTAAAAGACCAATAGAAGAGAAACTCTAGATATTCCTTCAAGGACTAACCCAGCCATTTTTCCAATGCTCTCATACATATGAAGTCATGGCAAGCTTTTGCATGCTACACAGCTGTTTAAATTCACTAGTTGGTTGTATTGCTAAAGCAATTCTGAAACCAGAGTAGATGTAAGACATTTAGACCAAATGGAAAATCAGAACAGATTTCAGCAGCTCAGTCCATCAGGTCTCAAAATTATTTTGTTTTCTCTTTTTTTGCAGTTTGCTTTGGACTGAGAAAGAATGGAGCCTAGAACTAATTCACTCTGCCATAGTTATGTACAAAGCCCACAAAAAGACAGAATTGAATCTGTTCTGACACGGTCCCTATTGCTAAGGCTATTGCTTTGATACCAGGTCCAGCTGAGTATCTTGGTTTACATATTGACAACTGAATGAATTAGGAGGTTGTTAACATGGGAACTTCTTTCACTATCTCACTGTAGCAACCTCATCAACTGAGGACATTCAGGGTAACCAGGGTTATGTTCAGGCTGAGGGTAGCTTCACATTTTCAGCAGAAGACATTTACCAGCACAAACCTGCATGACACAAGATCTTGAGGTGTGTGAACCACACCTCGAGATTTCTACGGATGTAACACAATTTAACCACAGAATTGCCCTAATGCCATCTGCGTGCACCAGGGCCCATGAGAAATTTGAACTCAGAAGGAAAGTTATGAGATCTAAGTGAGCAAGACACACAGCATTTGGGGTCTATGATGTACACCACAGTCACTGCCTAGTGACACAGCCCCAACTTTCTTTCCTGAAATGGATTTATGAAAGGACATTCCATCCTCCTCGATAATTTGTTGGACTCAAAACTTCTGGCATGTATACATTACAATCTCAAAGTTGCACAAGTACACTTTGTGGGAAGGAATGAGACTAAAAGTTTTTTTTAAGAATACTGTATTTTGGAGTAACATCCCTAAACTGAAGTTAACCAGGTTTACATGAAAGGAAATTAGGAATTACACCCTCATTGTATAATAACAAAAATAAAAGCACATCTAGAAAGGTACTTCAAGACACTGAGTCTGTGAAGACCTTCACACTAATGGGTTCAGCAACTGAACAATCTTCTTCCAGTATTGGGTTTTAACTCATAAGATAGTAACAAAATTATTAAAGCGAAACTACTCTAAAGCTACATTTTAAATGATAACACACTTAAAACCTAGTAAAATATTTACTATGGTACTTGCAATGACAGAAGGGTCTCTTTTGCCATTCATCTAGAACACAAAAAAACCCAAAACCCCATGCCCTGAAGTGCAATTGCTCATCTCTAATAGAATTTTAAATTTAAAAAATAATTACACAAATTCTGTTAAAATACAGTAAAAAACAAATCAAGAAAACTGAATACTCAAATGTATTTGAAGCATTTCAAGTGTTAAGATATGCACAAAAATACAACTTAGTCTTCTGTAGAATATTTTAAAGCCAGGAAAAAACCTCCCAAGATTTCCACTCTCATCTCGATATCCCATGCACATTCTTAGTTCACCTGTCTTCTAAAGGAGGTAGATAAAATTAAAATGATATCCAGTCAACTTCCATGCAGATTTAAGGAAGATATTTATTTTTAAGTAAGGTTATATAAATGCAAGCTTCACTAATACTTTCCATTCACATCTTCTCCCTGCAAATAGTTCACTTAGGCCACATTTATGCCCAAAAAATTTTCATGTTACAAGGGCATACTGCACCAACAAAAGCACTCCTGAAGTTGTTGCAATTTACCAAAAAACATACATTTACCAAACTCACAAACTATACTGGAATTAGCTTCAGTGAGAAAGCGCTGTATTTGTCATAAGTGGGTTTGTGTGGCACGGTCAGGTATCACACCTCACAGGATGGGGTATCCCATATGAGGATCAGCCTACAATTTATAGCTTGCAATCACAGAAACATTGCAGAAAACTTCAGCAAGTTTTAGAGAAGAAAGGGGGGAGGAAGGGGAGGAGAGGGAAGCAGTCTGTAAGTATTTGGGGAATGGAAACATAACTATTGTACATGCTGTGTTCACGATCAGATGATACACAAACCTGATGAAACAAACATCTCAGACACACAAATGTATTCCATGGGGTTAAGCTATTGTAATACACTGCAAGTATTGGATTACAAAGTTAACAACAGCAGAAATAACACGATTTACTGCTTCTACAATTCCAAGAAACCATTCATAACTTGGAGTTAGATGCCCACAAGGACGACTCCCAAACTTCTGTGAGCGCTCAGGAGGGAAGCGGCCCGAGGCGTCAGGTACCACTCTGGGCAGAAGGGGTTAACAGCAGGTTGTGTGCCCCGAAGACTCATTTAGGGCAGCTTTGCAAGGGTGATTTCCATGTCGACAAACACGAACGCAAACCCATCTAGAGCAGACCGCCGGCCAAACCCCCCCTGCTCCCGCACCAGCTCCCAAATTCACCTGGAAGCCCCACAGCAGCCGCAGCCCGGGGCTGCCGTCCCGCCGGCCGCCCGCCCCCGGGGCACCCCCGACAGACCCCCTTGGGCTCCCGGCAACCCGACAGGGCTGCGGCGGGTTTAACCCCCAGCGCCCCGGGCTTGGCTGCGGACACCAGCCCCCGCCGCCCCCGCCTGCCTAAGGAGGGCGG